>NC_053426.1:54411911-55011911 GCF_007990345.1 Gossypium hirsutum | reverse complement strand
GATGACACTATAACCTATTTTATTGTTAAAAATAGTAGCGTCAAAGTTTATTTTTGCAAAACTGCAAGGTGGCTTCTCCCAGTTTTTACATGTAGGGGAAATAGGTTTGTTGACCAGATTATGGATCTGGAAGTCCAGGTAGAGTGTTTTAGCTCTGTCTCAGACGACTCTTGCTTCTTCCTTCTTTCCATGAAAAACAAAGTTGTTACAATTATTCCAGCTATTCCACAGTGTCGTTATAAACTCAGTTATAATTTCTTATCCAAAAAACACATGACGTCTTCGATCCAGTCAATGTAGTAGGAATAATCTCTAACGAGAAGCCTATCATCAAGACCACTGAGTGTAAGGATGGACCGAGAAGTACGACAATCTTTGAAGGCATGGATGAGGATTTCTACATTTGAATCGCACCTAAGGCACTCCTTTCTAAAGTCTTGGTGAATAAAAGAGATCTTGACATTTGTGGGAAGGAGCTCATGTCCCACACACCAAATAAAAATACAAATTTTTGGGAGGATTTTGATCTTTTAGATTGTTTTCCAAAATAATCTATGAGGACCGAAGCCCACCTGATTTAGAAGAAGCCATGAGTAAGAAGAATTGGAGGTGTAGAATCCATGAGGGTTATGGAACCAAACCCTACCATTGTTTAGACCATTGGAAAAAATAGGTAAATTAAAGATTTGGTCCCCCACAAAGTAGCCATATAAATCACACACCTTCTCTTTGTTCTAACACGTGTGATTATTGGTCCATAAGTCATTTACTTTTCTTTCATGAACAGACAAAGTAGTGGAGCTTAGCGAATCACTATTTAAACTTTCAAAGCCCCAGTTACCTTTGCAAATCTTGATACTTTCCCATCACCAACCTACCAACCGAAACCATTTTCGAGGGCTTTAATAGCTGTAGTGATGTTGGTCCAAGCGTAAGACAGTTTGTCAACAACTTTGAGGTGGAAAAGGTTGCCACTAGGGAAGTACTTTGAGCTGAGCACTTGATAGCACAACATATATTTAATGGTGAGGAGTCTCCAAACTTGTCTGCCAAGGAGAGCCAAGTTAAAAAGTTGGAGATCACAAAAGCCAAGCCCTCTCATGCCATTGGGAAGGCAAACTCTGTGTGTTTGGAAAACTAAAATTTCATGTCCTCTAAAATGCCCCTAGGTGTAAGGAAAATCGAAAATGCATAAGTCGGGGGTGATTAAAGGATAAACTTAATGAAAATTTCTTTACCACCTAAGGACAGAATCCTCTTAGACCAGTTGTTTATGTTGCAAGAGAAACGATTAAGAATGCTATGGAACACCATAGTCTTCTTTTTTCCAACAGGGAGGGGTAATCCAAGATAATTATCCAACTTTTCGACCACTCTCATTCTAAGTAAGTCATCATAATATTGACGTTGGTCTATAGGAGTATTCGGGCTAAATAACACCATTGATTTGTCAAGGTTTATTTTCTGTCTCGATACTTCTGCAAGCTCCCTAAGAATTTTCAAAAGAATTATTGACTTCACTTTTTTTGTTCCTGACAAATAGAAGGGTTTTATCAATGAAAAATAAATGGTTAATATGTGGGTCCTTTTGGCTAGCCTGGATGCCCCTAATATTATTAGAACTTTATGCATGTAAAAGTATTCTTGAAAATGCCTCCATGCAAAACAAAAAGAGATAAGGGGAGAGGGGGTCCCATTGTCAAGACCTCGCTCGGGAACAATAACCTCTAAGAGAACCATATTACACTTTACCGCGTATCTTAATAACCGAACACACCACATGATCTTATCAACCTAAGCATCCTCAAAGCCCAAATTCTTCATAACTTTCTCAAGAAAATTCCACTCAACGCGGTCATAAGCCTTGCTCATGTCGAGCTTTATGGCAAAGCCTTTGTTTGGAATATTTTTTGAGCTTTGTAGACAGTGCATCAACTCATGTGCAATCAAAATGTTGTCATGAATCATATAGCCCGGGACGGAGGTACTTTAGTTCTAATAACATGTTGTTAATGTCCTAGGTGACACTCTGTTTTATGTAACTCAAGTTGAGCTCACTATGATAGGAAGCTTCCGACTTAAAAGACTATGAAAATACTCCCACGCGACCTTACAAATATCATTTGTATTATTCATCCAAATACCATTAGATTCTTTTAACCTATCGATTTTTTTCTTCAACCTACTAGTGGAACGGACATGAAAAAAGAAATGTGTTTCTATCCCCCTCTTTGAGCCACTTAATATGCGATCTTTAAGCCCAGTAACTCTCCTCTTTGGCATAAAAGTGCCGAAGCTTAAGGCGGGGTCGTTTTCAACATGTGAGCATTACACTCCCTATGAAGGCCATCAATGAGCTTGTCAATCCTCGGCACCACCTCACGAATTTGGTTTTTCATCCTTCTATACCTACCATGTTGCCATGGGCCAAGCTCTACTCGCACTTTCTCAAGCTTCTTGATGATGTTTGTATCATTAATACTCCAAGCCTTCTTTATAATATCTTTGGCTTCCTTCTCTTTGGCCCAGCACACATCATATTTAAAGAAGAGTCTTGGGTCTTCACAGTTCTCTCTCGGCTTACGACCCAAAGTATCCATTAATATAGCATCGTGGTCCGAGTTTGTTTGTCTCACCACGATAGTTGCAAGAAAAGGGTAATTATCAATAGCATTGGCTAAAATAATAAATGTAACACCCCTAACCTATATCTGCCATCAGAATAGGGTTATAGAGCACTATCAGAGTTTACATTTCAAAAAAAACAAAAAATTTTAAACATTCTAATTCATATCATTAATCATAGAAAATCCAATCAATAACATGCATATCGTCCCTTATATGAGCCCTCGAGGCCCTAAATCGGGACTAAATTAGAAACATATAAATTTTTCAAAAAAAGATGAAAATTTTCAAAACTGCAAGGATCAAACGGCCATGTGACTCACATGGCTGAGAGACACAATCGTGTCTTAGGCCATGTGGAAATTCGAAGTAGGGACACAGGCCATGTCCCAAGTCATGTCTATGCCCGTGTAACTCACTGACTTGGGTCACACGGCCAAGACACACGCCTGTGTACCAAGCTGTGTACCCTGCAAAATGACCTCACACGCCCGTGTGCCACGCTATATGCTAAGCCGTGTAATAGTCTGACTTGCAACCCTTTGAAAGCTATAAGGACACAACCATGTCGCCTAGTCGTGTGTCACACATGATTGAGACACATGTCCATGTCTCTGCCCGTGTGAATGAAAAATAGGCCATTTCCAAGCCATTTTTCTCACCCATTCAAACACATACCTACAACCAAATTTCCACATATAAACAAGGCTTCAAATTGCACTAATAACATGCATCATCAAGCTACCCAATTAAGGTATATAAACATACTATGCCTAAAAGGCACCTCAATCAAAAAAAATTAAACATGTAAAATTATATGCATAATTTGGCCAAATGTTCAACTAACCTTTAGCTAAGTTATTGCCAAAACATACCATTTTGTTTACCTATCAATTTCATACCAAAAAGTATCAAATATACCAATTAACATTAGCTTCATAAACCATATATGCCAACTACATGTTTCATACCAAAATGACCATGTTCAACTTCCATCACCTAAGCATCATAAGAACTATAAAATCAACTATCATAAGGTCACATATATATATCAACATAACAACCATTACAAGGCCCAAATATATACATGCCAACTTAATAATAGATCTTTCATAAGATAATGTCATAAACACAGCCAAAACAAATGGCTACATCATCAACCAAAAATACCTATACATGTGCATATTTAACCAATTATCACTACACTTGCTTCCATGCCAAAACATAACATAATTGATATATAACCAACATACCATATTAGATTCAAAACTTTTCCAAAACATACCATATCTTGACCATGTTAAGGTCAATTCATTATATATCACTTTGGCCATTCAAATATGCTTTGACACATTATCAAATTAACACATATCAACAAGGCACCAAATGTACCAAGGCTACATCACCCAAAATGACATATACATGCCAAACACATCAACTAACATTCAACTAATCACCAACCATAAGTTCACCTATACATGTCATTATAACATTAACCAAGACATCAAAATCTACCAATATAATCATTGGATAGTATGATGGATCTCCAACTAGCTTCCAACCCGATCGAGCTTCCGATAATATGAAAAGTAAAGGAAAGACAACTACATAAGCAATGAATTCTTAGTAAGCTCATATAAACTTTAGTCATGTCAATCCATTTCAAATATGAAACTTATACATATCAAGAATTATCCTACATCGATACCACAAGATTCGTGAATTCATATTCAACAACTCACAAAATAACTAAATCCACAACATCATCCTTAGCAAAGTAGGATTTTAAATAACTTTAAACTCTTTCAAATTTTCTTTGCATTTCATTACTTTCCATTGCATTTACTTTCTTTAGCTCAAATAACAACATCAATTCAACTCATCATTCTTTTTTTCATCATATTACACTTATGAACTTTCTATTTCATTACTTTTCCAAACCTATTTCATATGCATATCACACAAGACATAAGCATGTCATTAACCATAGCCACAAGCTAGTGCATTTAAACATAGCTCTTTTGCAATTAACCACAAGGTAAATCATTTCATAAGAAATTTCATAATTAAAACCTTAACACTCTTTCATGAACACAAGCACATTTCTATTTGGGCTCTTACCATTTCAATGCAACTTACAAGTAAACATAATACCATTCAACCAATAGCTTGGGACATGCCTAAGCATCAAACAACAACACATGTTAGCATACTTGAACATATTTCATATAAATCCAACAAGGATAACCATTTATTCTCATCATGTAACACTTGAGTTTATTACTCATCTTAACTTACATAATTTCCATGTATCATCATATCAAGGATGTCCATATATGTACATGTCATAATACACATCATTCTCTTACCGTGTCTTATCTGAATAATGCCCGTTAAACCATTTAGAAAATTGTTGGATACTTGGGATAGCTCACACATAGTGTGTTAACTAATAATTGTAATCCATCAATTCCTATACATGTATGCTCACATGAGTTGTGAATACGTATGCCCATACGAGCTGTGAAAATAGGCCTGCTTATACGAGCTGTGGGTTGGAACGTAGCTACACGATGCTGCTCGCACGAGCTGTGGAGTATCCTTAACACATGCAGGACCTCAGCCATCGGTAGGACGTTCAAGACTAGCACCCAAATCATGTAAAGCCTAATGACATGTCATTTGTATCCTAAGAATTTCTAAGGCTCAAACAGGGCTCGATAATCATCGTACGTCGTTAGATTTACGTCGTTTCATAACACAGTAAATTGCATACTAATATATATATATTGATTTAATTACAATATAATCGCATATTAACATTCAATTTAATCAAAATTATATAGAATATAATTCATATGAACTTACATGGCTAAATTGCAGAAATACCAAAGCTGAGAGGCATTTTGGTAATTTTCTATTTTCCTAGATTTTTCATCCGATCTTCATCTAAATTAATAATTTTACTCAATATATTAATTTAGACAGTAAAACAATTCATTTTATGCAATTTAATCATTTTTTTTATTTTTGATATTTTTACAAAATTATCCTTAAAGTTTTACGTTTATTCAATTTCATCCCTGAGCCCAAAACATGAAAATCACCCATTTTTAATGCCAAATTATAACAACCGAATATTCATGGCACCCATACCAGCCTATATTTGTAATAATTTCACATCAAATCCTTGTACTTTTATTATTTTAACAATTTAGTCCCTAAACGATAAATTCATAAAAAATCACTTAATAAAATACTTTTAATTATTAATCAACATTCCAAATTCATCATCTAACATAAAAAAATCACAAGATTAATCAATGGAAATATTCAAAATCTTTAACAGTTTCAAAATCGAAGGTACGGGCTAGCTAGACCTAGTTGCAACAATCTTAAAAACATAAAAACTATTGGAAACGAGACTAAAATGACATACCATGCAACTTTAAAGAGAAATACGAAAGCTCAACTCCTTCCATGGCTTTTCTTCTTTCTTCATTTCGGCCAAACTTCAAAAAGAGGAAGATGATATCTTTTGTTTTATTTTATTACCTTTTTAATTTGTTTTATTTTTTAATTAATAAAACATAATAAAACAAAACCAACCGCCCCTTCAAACGTAATATGGTATATTGACCATATTACTCCATTTACTTTCATTCATCAAGCTATTAAATCACTTACATCAAATAGCGATTGACTTTTTTAATATTTACAATTTAGTACTTTTTAATTAATTAACCATCAAAACATTAAAATTTTTCAACGAAACTTTCATACCACCTTAATGACACTCTATAAATATTTATAAAAAATATTTACAGCTCGGTTTATAGAAACAAGGTCCTAATACCTCATTTTTTAAAACCACTTAACCTTAGGGTCATACCACTCGAACTTAATAAATCACTTATATAAATAATTTATCAAATCAAAAACCTTTTTAAAACCATATTTGACTTGTAAATATTAAATAATAATATTTACGAACTTTCTTGTCGAATTTGAAGGTCCCGAAACCACTATTTCTATCACCACCAAAAAACGGGTTGTTCTAAGGAACTTTTCTAGCCTCTTTTTCACCATGTTATTTCCTTCATGGTAATTAACCCATGTGAACTAACCCTTGTCAGTTTTGATGTCAACAACAGTTAGCTCCTCCATAACATCTCTAAACTTCTCCATGGTTACTCTGGACTTCCCACAGGGCCCTTCTTTTTCAACTTCATTGATGATGGCATTAAAATTACCACCCACAACCCAATCCTCCCTGACCAAGCTTCCCACCATTCTAAGTATATCCCAAGACTGACTTCTTAAGTTTCGATCAGCATGACCATACAACCCAGTGAATCTAATACTTTCATGATTCTCCATTCGAACAAGCGAGTCAATGTGATGACTGGAATATTTTTGTATAAACACATCTGCACCATCTTTCCACAGCATTGCTAACCCTCTGCTTTGACCTTCCGAACTCACGGCCAAACAGGGACACTTTTTTTCTCTCGATGCTTTCGTACCAATAGGGGCCCAAGTTACTGATTGTGCTCAACGCTCACTCACATTCGAGGCACCAAAGTGTTGATGCTGTCGGATGCTCCTATACATTAAAGGTGCTCGATGCCCTAGCACCACAGGATGGCTGGAATGCTCGGGTTTGTGCAACTGTACATAGTCCTTATTAAGTAATAAGTAAGTATCGAGTTATCGTCTCTACAGGGATTGAATTTTTGCTAAGTCACTTAATTTGTAAAAGGGTATTACCAATTTGATAAATAAAAACAATATAATTGAGAAGTGATGAAAAATTATGTATATGAAACTAAATGCTATGATCCCTAATGCAATTTATCTTAAATATGCGAACTATATGAATGAGATAGATTTTATAAGAATTAACACAATAAGTGTAACACCCCCTTACCCGAGACCGTCGCCAGAGTTGAGCACGAGGCGTTAACAGACTTAATTTATCACTTAAACAATTTCAAACAATTTATTTCACCTTTTGTAATAAACTGCCCATCTGCGTCACAATTGCTAAAAAATTCATATCTTGAGTTACAAAACTCAAAATTCAAATCCGTAAATTTTTCCTGAAACTAGACTCATATACCTATTTACTAATTTTTTTTTTCGGAATTTTTGTTGGGCCAATTAGTACAGTTTATTAGTTAAAGTTTCTCCTATTTCAGTGTTTGACCGCTCTGATCTCTGTTCACTACGAATCGCTTTTCTCTCTGTGCAGAATTCAGATGACTATCCCGTTTTTTTCTCTTAAAAGAAGACTCAAAAAGGAATCTATACATATAAATTATGACTCCTAATTTATTTTTTACAAATTTTAGTGAATTTATAAATTTAGAATAGGGGATTCAAAAATCGCTCTGACTCTGTTCCAGCAAAACTCAAATATCTCATGAAATACAACTCATTTACTTGTTTTGTTTCTTCCATATAAAAATAGACTTAATAAGATTCAACTTCATATTTTACTCACCATCTAATTCTGTCTCTAATATTTTTAGTTATTTTTCAAACTCACATCATTCCTGTTGTATGATACTGTTTTATAGCAAATTTCACCTTTTTATGAATTTCCACTGATTAGATAGCACATTAAGCATACATAACACCAAATATGATCTTGATTAGCCATTCCAATGGCTAATCATTACCAAAAATTTTCTTACCACTCAATAGCCATATCATAAGATCATATACACAAAATGGTTATAATGCTATACATGCCATACTGAAAATATACAAGCCACTATACCAAAATGGTCCACGGATAGTGTGAGCGAGCCTCGGACCGTTCTCAATTTTCGAGTTGGCTTGTCAAAACTACAAAGAATGGAAAGGAGGGAGTAAGCATAAATGCTTAGTAAGTTCACATGTAAATAGCAAGTAACATAATCATGCAATCCAACATAAAACATCATTTGCATAAATATCACCAAGACATTCATGTTACATTTGCATTTACTATCTTACCACGATTTTATCATACCAAGTTCTCAACCTGATGGTTTAAGCGCATACCTGTCCAATTTTCTCATGCACGACACTTACCAACATGTCACCTTTGTCTTAAGTATTCTCCTTATTCACTTAAGATTCACCTATTGAACATATCAGAATATAATTTGGATACACGAATTGCATGCACATAAGTGCCATACCCGCAGCTAGACAAACTCAATAGCCTGCGGAACTTATGTAGCCAAGCTACCATGTAACTTGCCCATAAGCGAACTCGGACTCAACTCAACGAGCTCGGGCGTTCGCATCCATAAGTGAACTCGGACTCAACTCAACAAGTTCGGATGCCTAGTTACATCTCACGAACTCGGACTCAACTCAACGAGCTCGGGCGTTCGCATCCATAAGTGAACTCGGACTCAACTCAACGAGTTCGGATGCCTAGCTACATCTCATGAACTCGGACTCAACTCAACGAGTTCGGAACTCAAATATCCTAGTGACATGTCACTTGTATCCTAATCTATTTCCAAGGTTCAAACGGGATTTTCCTCAATCACACATCCTTTCTGTTTTCCACGGAATGTCGGAATCGATACTTGGTAGCATTTCATATTTATCAAGTAGCTCACATAATTTGCATATTACTAAATAATAATCCACAAAGCATAATATTTCATGATAATAATCATCATATCATATAAATAACATTAAATTACTTAAAATGACAATTATGCTACTACATTCACACATGAACTTACCTCAGTACAAAAAGTTAGAAATCGAGCCTATTCCTCGTAAACTTTATTTTTCCCTCGATCACGACTCGAATCTTGTTTCTCTTGATCTAAAATGCCAAATTAATTTATTCAATATACACATTCATCAAAACAGCACCTAATACGGGCTTGGATAAAATTACCATTTTACCCCTAGCTTTTCAATTATTTACAATTGAGTCCTTAAGTTTGTACAATGAGTTACATGCATTTCCCATGACATCTAGGCATAGCCGAATTTCCTAGTGTCCATAACAGCCCATATTTCACACTAAAAATAAGATTTTTACTATTAATTTTACCCTTTTTACAATTAAGTCCCTTTTTAGGTGTTTTCACATAAAACTACTAGGTAAAAGTTGTTAAACACACATCAAACCATCATATTCCTTCATTATTCATCAAAATACATTTATGTCACACATGGGTAAATTTTCATACTTGTATCCTAGCTCGAAATATTGCTAGAAAATGATAGAACATGCTTTCTAGATTTTAAAATTGAAAAGAGCATTAAAAAGGTGCATGGAAATAACTTACAATCAAGGCTTGAAAATGTTGAAACCCTAGCTATGGTGACAAGCAAAATTCAGCAGCCCTTATGGCCAAGATGAGTCCATTTTTGTGTTATTTCTCCTTCTTAATGACTATATTTACCAAATGACAAAAATGCCTTTAATGCTTTTCTTTGTAATTTTTCATGTACAAGCCCGTTTTTGTCCAAAATTTTAGAAATTGGTTAAATTGCTAACTAAGACATCCTAACTAATATTCCAAAGCAATTTCATACTAAAAGCTTTTAGAATGCAAGTTTTGCAACTTATTCACTTTAGTCCCTAATTTCAAATTAAGCACTTTATGCATAGAATTTCTTCACGAATTTTTCACACAATCATGCAATCATATCATAGACCTCAAAATAATTATAAAATAATTATTTCTATCTTGAATTTGTGGTCCCGAAACCACTATTTCGATTAGGCCCTAATTTGGGATATTACAACTCTCCCCCCTTTAGGGATTTTCGTCCTCGAAAATCTTATCGGTAAACAGGTGTGGGTATTGATTCCTCATAGTTTCCTCGGGCTCCCATGTAGCCTCTTCTACTCTGTGCTTTTTCCATAATACTTTCACGAGAGCGATACTTTTATTTCTTATTTGCTTGACCTTCCGAGCTAAAATATTAATCGGTTCTTCATTGTAAGTCATATCCGGTTGTAGCTGAATTTCCGTCGGTGAAATTACATGTGAAGGATCCGAACGATACCTGTAACACCCCGTACCCGATACCGTTGTCGGAAGCGACCACGAGGTGCTAACAGACACATTTCATGTATGTTCACAGTCCATTTTAAAAATTTCCAGACAGTTGGCTAACTGCGTCACTGTCACCTTAAAAATCATATCTTGAGTTCCAAAACTCGAAAATCAGTTTCGTAATTTTTCCCTGAAACTAGACTCATATATCCATCCACAAATTGTTTTGTAAAATTTTGGTCAAGCCAATTAGTACAGTTTATTAGTTAAAATCTCCCCTGTTACAGGGTTCGACTACACTGACCTTCCTGCATTGCGACTTAGATAACTCCTTATACAGGGCTTCAATACTTATGCCGTTTGTTTCTAATGAAACTAGACTCCGAAAGGAATCTATACATATATGGCATGACTTCTAATTATATCTGGTTAATTTATAATTAATTTCCAAAGTCAGATCAGGGGATCCAGAAATCGCTCTGGCCCTGTCCCACAAAAACTTGAATATCTCTTAAAATACGACTCATACGACCGTTTCGTTTCTTCCATATGGAAGTAGATTCATCAAGGTTCAATTACATAATTTATTCACTATTTAATTCCATTCCTACTATTTTTAGTGATTTTCAATTTCACACCACTGCTGCTGTTAGCATCTGCCTTTAAGGTAGACTTTACCTATTACATAGTTTCCATGATTCAACTAACCCTTTAGCATATATAGCACAAAGTATGATCGTGATTAACCATTCCAATGGCCAATCATTGCCAAGCATATCCACACCTCTCAATAACCATATACATACAAAATGATTATAACATTATGCTCAAATATATATATATAAGCCATTTTCGCATGGCTATCCAAATTTGTACAATATCGAAAGGTACATGACCAACATCAAAAAGGGTAGTCCTATACATGCCATTTCAAAGCTCAACCAAAAGTGTACCAAAAGGGGCTTTGATAGTGTGGGAGACTTCGACTTCAATAATCCCGAGTCCGATAGCTAACGAACCAAAATCTATAAAACAAAGATTCAAAGAACGGAGTAAGCATTTAATGCTTAGTAAGTTTTGAGCAATGGAATTAGGCTCAACTGAAGTATAGCATTCATATAACTAAACGGATAATTTCATATACACATATATTCTCAAAAATCAGTCCTACTTCACATTTCCAACCCTTATATTCATACATAAGGGATCAACTTAACCAAAACCGGAAGCTCCTTAATCGACTGAGCGAATACTATTTAAGAGGAATCAATTAATCCAATGCATGTACAACACATACCTCGTTGTTGAGTTTTTACGAGCGTATTAATTGAAATTATTACAGCAGATCGCTCATTCCCAAATCACGTACCTTCAGAATTTAACCGGATATAGCTACTCGCTCAAATGCCTTCGGGACATAGCCCGGTTAGAGTAACTCGCACAATTGCCTTCGGGACTTAGCCCGGATTTAGTAACTCGCACAAATGCCTTCGGGACTTAGCCCGGATTTAGTAACTCGCACAAATGCCTTCGGGACTTGCCCGGAACTAGTCACTAGCGCAGATGCCTTCGGGACTTAGCCCGGTTATCATCCAAATATTCATACACATATCAATAAATCATGACACATCTAAATTTCATTTTCATAATTGGAGTTCAAACACACATCACGTATTAAGCGATCCCATTTTCGGCTCACTAGCCACATACAAACAGCATGGTTTAATTTGCTTTATGACACTATCTCTATGCACATACGGCTACCCGTCATACGTATAGACTAATTAACTCAACATATGATTCAAGTAGAATCATCATATCACCGCATATTTGTTATGCTCATACATCATGACTTAATCAAATCGGTAACTAAGTCTCGTTACTCGAAAACTTACCTCGGATGTTGTCGAACAATTTCGATGGCTATTCGACTACTTTTTCCTTCCCTTTATCGGATTTAGTTCACCTTTGCTCTTGAGCTTAATTTAACAAATAAATTGATTTAATCATTTGAGCATCGAAAAGAGGAACTCAAGGTACTTAGCCCATATATATACATTAGACATTAAAGTCACATACATGTGAAATCATGCATCAACTCAACATATTAACCCACACTCCCTTTTAGCCGATTGTCTAAACCAAGATAAAGGCATCAATATGCTTGCCTCTAACCGAATACATGCAACACTAATCTTCTCATGTGGCCGAGTATGCATGTATATGTTAAGGCCAATTATATACTTAATACCACCCATAAATGGCATACCAATACATCATGAGCAAACATATATATATATGTGCAAGAGCCGAATCATAGGGTTGATTATAACCATTTCATATATTTTCATCATATACCCGAATGCACAAATACATTATAATAACTTCCAACTCAAATCATGTTACAAATTTATACTTCACAAGGATAAATCATTAACCAAATATAAACATATATCCGAATTCACATGTATATTTTATTTTTACATGAAGCATAGCCGAATCATTTTAACCGTGAGTAACATAACAAGCATAAATCATACTTATGGATATACCATGGCCGATTGCTTCATGAAGTTGCTAAAACCTACCATTTTCAAATTCTCACACACACTCTATCATCTTCATACCTCACCAACACAACATCAAACATCCACCAAGAAGACAACACCCGTGGCCGAGTATCATCTCCCTCACATAGCAAAGATTTAAACCATGGGCTAGTTAGAACTCAAGCTAACAACTAAAAACATGCATGAATCTCATGGCACAACATCAAACTTACCTTAACCTAGATACAAGTATGGCCGAACCTCTTCCTAATCCTCTTCCAAGCCGAACATGAAGCAAGAGCTCCTTCCTTCTTCCTTAGAACTTTCGGCCAAAAGAAATGAAAAGGATGGACACTTTTTTTTTCTTTGTTTTCATCATATTCCCTTTCATTATTTTATTACCATGCCCCTTATTTTATTTTTCCTAACATACATCACTAACATAACATGTTTGTGACATGTTTCCACCCATAGCATGGCCGGCCACTATGCTTTAATTTGGCTAATTTGACATGCAAGGACAAGCACTTTCCCACATATATTAATAGGCCACTTTAACACTTGCCTAGCATATTTCTAAATTGTCTCACATAAGTTCGTACTAATAAATTTCACATACACTGACCAAATTAAAGTATGGAACTATCACACAAGCATTTACGCACATCATAAACACATAATATGACCTTTAATTATTTATAAGACTCGGTTTCGTGGTCCCGAAACCACTTTCCGACTAGGGTCAATTTAGGGCTGTCACAATACCGACGTAACATAGATACGTGGAACACATCATGAATCTTCTCTAATTCAGGTGGTAATGCTAACTGATATGCTACTGGTCCAACTCTTTCAATTATCTCATACAGTCCGATAAAACACGGACTCAACTTGCCTTTCTGACCAAATCTAAGAACTTTCTTCCATGAAGACACTTTTAAAAATACCTTATCGCCGACTTGAAACTCGATTTCTTTTCGTTTCAAATTTGCATAGGATTTTTGTCTATCTGAAGCAGCTTTCAAACAATCTCGAATCACTTACACTTTTTCTTCGATTTCTTTAATTAGATCAACTCCATAACTCTGAATTTCTTTGAGTTCAGTCCAATACAATGGCGTCTGAAACTTACAACCGTACAATGCTTCATAAGGTGCCATCTTCAAACTCGTCTGATAACTATTATTGTAGGCAAATTCTACCAACAGTAAGTATCTTTCCCAACTACCTTGGAATTCCAATACATAACATCTGAGCATGTCTTCAAGAATCTGAATTACTCTCTCTGATTGTCCATCAGTTCATGGATGGAAGGCAGTATTGAAATTTAACTTCGTACCTAATGCCTCTTACAACTTTTACTAAAATCGCAATGTAAATCTCGGATCTCTATCCGAAATGATTGACAATGGTACTCCGTGAAGTCTAACAATCTCACTAATATACAATTCAGTCAACTTATTAAGAGAATAATCAGTACGTACTGGAATAAAATGAGCCGATTTAGTCAATCTGTCAACTATTACCCAGATGGCATCTTTCTTCCTCGGAGTTAATGGAAACCTTGATACAAAATCCATAGTACTTCGATCCCATTTCCATTCGGGAACCATGATAGGTTGAAGTAGTCCCGAAGGCACTTGGTATTCAGCTTTCACTTGTTGACAAAATAAGCATTTCGATACAGACTTGGATATATCTCTTTTCATTCCGTTCCACCAATACATTTTCCTCAAATCATTATACATTTTTGTACTACCCCGGTGAATTGAAAAACAACCACTATGTGCTTCGTGCAAGATCTTTTGAATCAACTCATCATTTTTTGGTACACAAATCTGATTTTTAAACATCAAGCAACCATTAAAACCGATTCTGAAATCTAATCATGTATCAGCCTCACATTGCTTCCTCTTGGCTTGCAAATCTTTGTCACTCTTTTGAGCTTCACAAATCTCTTGTAAAAACATCGGTCTTGTTCTCAACTCTGCTAGAATCGAACCATCGTCAGACACCGTCAATTGAGTATTCATAGCTCTCAAAGCAACCAACGACTTTCTACTCACAGCATCAGCAACCACATTTGCTTTCCTCAGATGGTAGTCAATCACAAGCTCGTAATCTTTCAATAATTCTAACCATCTCCGCTGTCTCAAATTCAAGTCTTTTTGTGACATCAAGTACTTGAGACTTTTGTGGTCGGTATATACTCGGCACTTTTCACCACAAAGATAATGTCGCCAAATATTCAAAGCAAACACTATAGCAGCCAGTTCCAAATCATGAGTCGGATAATTCCTTTCTTGAGGTTTCAACTACCTCGAAGCATAAGCCACAACTTTTCCTTCTTGCATAAGTACACATCCTAAGCCATTTAGAGAAGCATCACTATACACCACAAATTCTTTACCTGACTTGGGTTGTACCAACACTGGTGCTTCAGTCAGTAACTTTTTCAATTTCTCAAAGCTCTGTTGACATTCTTCGGTCAACTCAAATTTAACATTCTTTCAGAGTAGTCTGGTCATAGGAGTAGCAATTATAGAAAATCCATTTACAAATCATCGATAATAACTAGCTAGACCCAAGAAACTTCTAACCTCAGTTACATTCTTCGGCAGTTTCCAATAACAATAGCCGAAATTTTATTGGGATCAACCTGTATACCATCACCTGAAACAATATGACCCAAAAATACAACTTCTCGAAGCCAAAATTCACTCTTACTAAACTTGGCATACAACTGCTTATCTCTCAAAGTTTGCAAAACTATCCTCAAGTGCTCAACATGCTCTTTCTCATCTTTCAAATAAATTAAGATATCATTAATAAATACCACAACAAACTTGTCCAAGTATGGCCGAAATATGCGATTCATTAAATCCATAAACACAGCAAGAGCATTTGTCAAACCGAATGGCATAACTAAAAATTCATAATGGCCGTTCCTTATTCTAAAAGTAGTTTTAGGCACATCTGACTCTTTTACTCGCAGCTGGTAGTATCCAGACCTCAACTCAATCTTTGAAAACCATGTTGCTCCTTTCAGCTGATCAAACAAATCGTCAATTCTCGGCAATAGATACTTGTTCTTGATTGTTACCTTATTTAACTGCTGATAGTCTACACACAATCTCATAGAACTATCCTTCTTTTTCACAAATAATACAGAAGCACCCCAAGGCGAAAAACTCGGTCCACAAAGCCTTTTTTAGTCAAATCTTGCAACTGCGACTTTAATTCTTTCAACTCCGTTGGTGCCACTCTATATGGAGCAATCGAGATCGGAGTTGTTCCTAGTATCAACTCAATACCAAATTTTACTTCTCTGACAGGAGGCAAGCACGGTAACTCTTCTGGAAATACATCTGCGAATTCACATACAATCGGCACTTATTCAATTTTCTTCTCAAATTCCTTTGTATTCAACACATATGCCAAATAAACTTCATAACCTTTTCTCAAATATCTCTGAGTCGACATCGAAGAAATCACACTAGGGAATGCCTCTGATTCGTCTAATTCAACCCGTAGAATTTTACCATTTTCACATTTTAATTCAATAACCTTTTGTTTACAATTTACTATAGCATCAAGCGATGTCAACCAATCCATACCCAAAATAACATCAAATTTGTCAAACGGCAACAACATCAAGTTGGCCAGAAAATAATGACCTCTAACCATCAAAGGACATTTCTTGCATACTTTATCAACTATAACACATTTGCCTAACGGATTTGACACTTTAATCACAATTCCGTAGATTCAACAGGTATACTCATATTAAACACCAATTTCATGCACACATATGAATAAGTAGAACTGGGGTCAATCAAAGCAATAACATTAACATCATAAAGAGAGAAAATACTAGTGATCACATCGGGAGATGAAGCATCTTCACGCGCCCTTATGGCATAAGCTCTAGCCGGAGCTCTAGCTTCAGATTTAAACACTGAATCTCTAACGACATTCTTACTGCTTGCCTCATTCCCAGCATTTCTCAAAGACGACTAGGTTTTGCACTCTGAAATTTTTCTTTCTCAATTCTCTCTGGACAATCTCTACTAAAATGATCTGGAGAACCACACTGGTAACATTCGTTAGTTCTACATGGACCAAGGTGACTTCTACCACATCTTTGGCACTCTGGTCTAACAAATCTCAAATTTCCTACACTAGCCACAGAAGTAGTCTGAGATTTTAAACCCAAATTTTGCTTCTTAGGATTCCCATGCGAATGTCTGGCCGAAACATGAGAACAAGAATACATATTTCTGGATTTTCTAGATTGCGATGGGAATGCACTACTCATCGGTCTTTTCTTCAAATTTCTAGTCTCAGCCTCTGCCTTTTTCTTTTCTTTAATTAGTTCTTCGGCCTTGCAAGCCCGATCAACAAGTACTATGAACTCTTTCAACTCAAGAATTCCCATAAATACTTTGATGTCTTCATTGAGTCTGTCTTCAAATCGTCTGCACATTTTAGCCTCTGAAGGAACACATTCTCTAGCATACTTACTTAAATGAACGAACTCCCTTTCATACTTAGTAACTGTCATATTGCCTTGCTTCAACTCGAGAAACTCTTTACGCTTCTGTCAACAAATCTTTCACTGATGTATTTCTTCCGAAATTCTTCTTGAAAGAACTCCCAAGCCACTTTCTCTTTCGGTACCACTGAAATCAATGTCTTCCACCAATAACAGGCTGAATCTCTCAACAAGGATATAGCACATTTCAAGCACTTTTCAGGTGTACAAGACAATTCATCAAATACCCGAATAGAATTCTCAAGCCAAAATTCTACTTTCTCGGCATCATCATCAACATTTGCCCTGAAATCTTCAGCCCCTTGCTTGCGAATTCTGTCAACTAGGGTTCTATGAAATTTCATCAGATCTATACCTTTAGGCAATAGGGGTACAGGTTGAGGAATTGGGGGAGGTGGGGGAGGTTGTTGATCATTCAGGTTCATACGAACAAACTCAGTGTACCATGCATTCATCATCTGGAGAAAGGCTTCCCGAGCCCCTTCTTCTCCTCTTTGACCAACAGTAGGATGTCGATTTTCAGTCCACACTGCCCCTTCAACAGGAGCTGGTGCATTGCTCCCTACATCATCAGCCACAACTGGATCAGGATCCATTTACTATAAAAAAATCATTTTAAAGGTCAGGAGTCATCACACTATCACAATATATATATGGCATGTACAGCAAGACCCATACATATGCCACATTAGTCCGAAAACCAACTAAACCGTACCTCTGATACCACCAAATGTAACACCCCCTTACCCGAGACCGTCGCCGGAGTCGAGCACGAGGCATTAACAGACTTAATTTATCACTTAAACAATTTCAAACAATTTATTACACCTTTTGTACTAAACTTCCCATCTGCGTCACAGTTTCTAAAAAATTCATATCTCGAGTTACGAAACTCGAAATTCAAATCCGTAATTTTTTCCTTAAACTAGACTCATATACCTATTTACTAATTATTTTTTCATAATTTTTGGTCAGTCAAATTAGTACAATTTATTAGTTAGAGTTTCCCCTATTTCAGTTTTTGACTGCTCTACACTCTATTCACTACGAATCACTTTTCTATCAGTACAGAATTCAGATGACTATGCCATTTATTTCGCTTAAAAGTAGACTCAAAAATAAATCTATACATATAGAGTATGACCCCTAATTAAATTTTTTCCATTTTTAGTGAATTTCTAAATTTAGAACAAGGGATTCAGAAATTGCTCTGACTCTGTTCCACCAAAACTCAAATATCTCATGAAATACAACTCATTTACCTGTTTTGTTTCGTTCATATAAAAATAGGCTTAATAAGCTTCAAATTCATATTTTATTCACTATTAATTCTGTCTCTAATATTTTTAGTGATTTTTCAAACTCACATCATTGTTGTTGTATGATATTGTTTTATAGCAAATTTCACCTTTTTATGAATTTCCATGGATTAGATAGCACATTAAGCATACATAACACCAAATATGATCTTGATTAGCCATTCCAATGGTTAATCATTACCAAATATTTCCTTGTCACTCAATAGCCATATCATAAGATCATATACACAAAATGATTATAATGTTATACAAGTCACACTCAAAATATACAAGCCACTGTACCAAAATGGTCCATGGATAGTGTGAGCGAGCGTCCAACCGTTCCCAGTTTCCGAGCTGGCTTGTAAAAACTTCAAAGAATGGAAAGGAGGGAGTAAGCATAAATGCTTAGTAAGTTCACATGTAAATAGCAAGTAACATAATCATGCAATCCAACATAAAACATCATTTGCATAAATATCACCAAGACATTCATGTTACATTTGCATTTACTATCTTACCACGATTTCATCATACCAAGTTCTCAACTCGAGGGTTTAAGTGCATACCTGTCCAATTTTCTCATTCACCACACTTACCAACATGTCACCTTCGTCTTAAGTATTCTCCTTATTCACTTAAGATTCACCTGTTGAACATATCGGAATATAATTTGGATACACGGATTGCATGCACATAAGTGTCATATGCGCATCTAGACAAACTCAATAGCCTATGGAAATTATGTAGCCAAGCTACCATGTAACCCACCCATAAGCGAACTCGGACTCAACTCAACGAGCTCGGGCGTTCGCATCCATAAGTGAACTTGGACTCAACTCAATGAGTTTGGATGCCTAGTTACATCTCACGAACTCGGACTCAACTCAACGAGTTCGGAACTCAAATATCCTAGTGACATGTCACTTGTGTCCTAATCTATTCCCAAGGTTCAAATGGGATTTTCCTCAATCACACATCTTTGCTGTTTTCCACGGAATGTCGGAAAGATACTTGGTAGCATTTCATATTTATCAAGTAGCTCACATAATTTGCATATTACTAAATAATAATCCACAAAGCATAATATTTCATGATAATAATCATCATATCATATAAATAACATTAAATACTTAAAATGACAATTATGTTACTACATTTACACATGAACTTACCTCGGTACAAAATGTTAGAAATCGAGCCTATTCCTAGTAAACTTTATTTTTCCCACGACCACGACTCGAATCTTGTTTCTCTTGATCTAAAATGCCAAATTAATTTATTCAATATACACATTCATCAAAACAGCCCCTAATACGGGCTCGGATAAAAATTACCATTTTACCCTTAGCTTTTCAATTATTTACAATTGAGTCCTTAAGTTTGTACAATGAGTAACATGCATTTCCCATGACATCTAGGCATAGCCGAATTTCCTAGTGTCCATAACAGCCCATATTTCACACTAAAAATTAGATTTTTACCATCAATTTTACCCTTTTTACAATTAAGTCCCTTTTTAGGTGTTTTCACATAAAACTACTAGGTAAAAGTTGTTAAACACACATCAAACCATCATATTCCTTCATTATTAATCAAAATACAATTATGTCACACATGGGTAAATTTTCATACATGCATCCTAGCTCAAATTCTTGCTAGAAAATGATAGAACATGCTTTCTAGATTTTAAAATCGAAAAGAGCATTAAAAACGGGCATGGAAATCACTTACAATCAAGGCTTGAAAACGTTGAAACCCTAGCTATGGTGACAAGAAAAATTTGGCAGCACTTATGGAGAATATGAGTCTACTTTTGTGTTATTTTTCCCTTTTTAATTACTATATTTACCAAATGACAAAAATGCCCTTAATGCCTTTCTTTGTAATTTTTCATGTACAAGCCCATTTTTGTCTAAAATTTTAGAAATTGGTTAAATTTCTATTTAAGACCTCCTAATTAATATTCAAAAGTAATTTCATACTAAAAGCTTCTGGAATGCAAGTTTTGCAACTTATTCAATTTAGTCCCTAATTTCAAATCAAGCACCTTATGCATAGAATTTCTTCACGAAATTTTCACACAATTATGCAATCATATTATAGACCTCAAAATAATTATAAAATAATTATTTCTATCTCAGATTTATGGTCCCAAAACCACTATTCCGATTAGGCCCTAATTCGGGATATTAAAATAAGCAAAAATTATAACATAAATAAGCTAGGACAATTACTTTAATTAAACTCAAATTATTATCAACATGCTTATCAATATTTGGAAAAATATTCCTTGGCAACTAGATCTTTCATGAGTTTGGAAACCATATTAGGTCCTTTCGAAATCTTTTACTTAGTAAATACGCATTTTACTGATCCTTATTTACTAAGGGTTTCTTAGTATTCGTTTGAGGTAACAGGAACGTGTTAGGTTTGAAATAGTTTAATTACACAAATCTAAAAACTATACAGATAATAGAGGCTGGTTCAGGATGTTATGCAACCTGCAATTTAATCGAGTTAGGATCTAAATTGAGCATGCACATTTCAATTATGCATCCATCAGCCGTCGTCTGGTTAGGATCGCTCAGCTAATCCAGGTGCATTTCAATCACGTATGAATGAAATACAGTCTTGATTTTAATTGAAAACATGATCGATTGAGGCACAAATATTATAAGCATGAATCAAATAATTATTATTAAAGCAAAGCAATCGTCCTAACTTAAATAAAATTAAGCTATCATTGTTGTAAACAAGAACAAAGAACACAGAGCAAACATTCTTGAATTAAAGTAAGAAAGATTAAACCCAATTCAGAGTGGCTGTCTCCCAAGACTCTGACTGATGAGGGCTCCTCCGTTCCTTTGCTTTGCTCCTTTGCTGATGGCTTTCCGAGGTGGCCGACCAATGGCTCTTTAAGAGGCTAATTTGATAAAAATCTTTATGCAAAGATGATGATAGGTGTGAAGGTTAAGAAAGTTAAGAGAATTGAGAGAGGAGAGAATGATGAATGAGTGAGGGATGAATGAGGGATGAGAGATGATTGAAAAAGTGAGAAAGGGGCTCTTATTTATAGGTGAGGCATGGGAGCTAGTTTGCTAAAAATAGGACTATCCATCTTTCAAAACTCCTTCCAAGGGTGGTGATGAATTGAGGGAATGTGACTAATTTTGCTTAATTCTTGGTCAATTTTAATGCCACAACAACTCAGGACTAAGACTCGGTCACCAGCAAATCTTCGGGCAAATCTCTGATTTCTTCAACTCTTCAATGACCTTGTGTAATTAATCCAAAAAATGGTTTATGAACCTCCATATTCAGCCAAATTTTGGGTTGACTTGGCCCTCCATTTGGACGGTTTTGTAATCAAATTAAAGCTCTCAGGCTTGTCCAAAAATAAATCAAAAAGTTAGAGGACCATAGAATTAAATTTTACCAACTTAATTAAAACCCAAATTATTAATGAAATATTTTAAATTGAATTATTAAATATAATTTTATATTTGACTATTTAATTTAATCATGCATGGCCACTTTATGTCATAAAAATATAATATTCTCAATTTAATATAAATTAAGTCATTTTATGCATGAAAACTATATAATAAAGCATAAAACCACATTTTAATAATTTCTATGTCCTGTTTTCATATTTTCACATATTTCATTAATTTATTAAACAATTTCTTGGTTTTAACAACAAATTTAGGTAAAAAAGGTGATAATATATATTGGAAAAATCATATATATTTTTTACTTTACACACCCCCAAACTTAAATCATTACTCGTCCCGAGTAATGTTCTTGCACAGCACAAGGTCTCGCTAAAGCAAAATTGCTAAAAGTGTAAGCAACATCAATCATTGCCCCATAATCATGTATTAATAAATTCATGCTCGTCGATCTTCTTCATTAACAAGCAATTCATATGCAACCATTTTGAAAATTTTATACTAAGTTTCAAGGTATGCCAACATGAATCATAGTATGGATATTCGTCACAGCTATAGATAATATTCTTTCATTCAACATAATTTCTCATCAATCAAGCAAAACAATCATAAGGCTTATTTATAATCTTTATATGTTGAACTTAGGTCTTTTATAAGGTTGTAATGGAGCTCGGTCAAAGGTAGGGATTTTAAGAGATGGGATATTTCGGTTTCAAGATCTTAACCTTTCAGTTTGTCTTGGTTTTCTTGTAATACAACCTTTTTCTTCACGTGAACCTTTGGAACACCCCCAAACTTATTTTGAACTTAAGCTCATACATTTTTTTCCTTTCTAAAGACTGAGCAAACTTTTCTTCACCCTCTTTTTTTTTAAGCATGAGCACATACATCTTTATGAAAATTTCCTCAAATGTTGATTACCAAGAAAACTTAAGTTAAGATAGGTGCACAAAATTAGGATAACTTACAAAGATGGTAATGTGGCTTGTAAAACAGGCCTTTAAGCTCAAAATTATAATTTCAAGGGTCTAATATCATAAGGTGGGCTTGAAAAGGCTCAAACGATCCAAAGAAAAATGGTGCCTATATCAT
The DNA here is from genome assembly GCF_007990345.1 of Gossypium hirsutum. NCBI lineage: Eukaryota > Viridiplantae > Streptophyta > Magnoliopsida > Malvales > Malvaceae > Gossypium > Gossypium hirsutum. The sequence continues at coordinate 54,988,310 of NC_053426.1, read as the reverse complement.
TTTAGATTTTTATGTCTTCTAGGATTTCACCTCAAGAAAGTTACTAAGTCAATTCTAAAGATATAAACCTTCATGCATGTTTAATATCAAAAGAAACTAAGTTTTCATGGAAAACATTACCGAAGACTAAGATCATACAATCATTTCATTCTTTATGATAACATACAATCATTTAGATAAAAATCATCATTCATGCTTGCATACAAGCTATCTTATTAACAAAGAATTTCTCTAAACATTCATTTATTAAAACATACTCATGAAAGAAATAATTGAAACATACTTGAAATTTTGAGCAGCAATTATTTGCCTTACCCCCTTTAAAAACAAGTAATGTTCTTATTGCAAGAACAAAGTAATGAATGAAAACTGAACACCAGGTACATTTAAAAAAAAAAGAGGTGAGTCATTAAGACTGCTTAAATACCAAGTCTTTCATCATAATCCAATCCTAGACATGTTCATTATCATTACTACATCACTTAGTCTTTTTCTTTCTAAATGAAGCATTTATTCATGCTTGCTATGTTTTATTTTGCAGAAATTAAATCCTAGTTAATAAAGAAACAAATTCCTAAAGACCTAAAATAAATAAATAAAAAGACAAGAATCCCCACTTTTATTCTTTTGACTCATTCCTCTTCTTTTCTTTATCTCCTTCTCCGTTTGTATAATCAGTATCGTCTATCCATGCCTCAAAGATAGCATCTGGGAACTCAGGAACAAAAGTGTTAGAGATATTCTTAAAAGTATTTCGAATCGAATCATCTCTAATTTTTTCATATTTCCAGTAAGGTTTTTGTTGATTGTGCATGAACTTGCACATATCCATTAACATTAACAACTCTGATTTCCTTGAAGTACTTACAGAAGTCGGAAAGGGAGTTGTATATTTAGGTTCAACACTTAGCTTGACTGGTTCTTCTTCTGGCTCAACCCTTGGTTCACGGTCTTTAACTGGTTCCTTATCAGATTCTTCTTCTTCAGTGTTTGAAACTAATTCAGTTTCAGTTTCGTTCGTTGACTCCTCAGTACCTGGCTTAGTTGGTTCTTCTTGCTCACCTTGGTTTAGCTCATGCACCTTCTCTTTTAACCTTTCTAGATCATGACTTGTAATGCACCCTTGGACATATTGCCCCTTCAAATTCGCTTGTGTTTTAACACGAGCCCTTAAGCAAAGTGAAGTGATTAATGATGCGAAAAGCACTTCTTGTCTTCTTTTTAGCACAATCATAAATCTCCTTGAGAATAATTTTCCCAACATTAATGGACTTTTCTGTCAAGATTGCATATAACAAGAGCATTCATTCCATCGAGATGGTGGAACTGTGTGAGATAGGCATAAAACTGTAGCGAACAAAATAAAACCATACCTTTGCTACTGGTTTTAGGTATCCCTTCGGCAAGAATGGCTCCCAAACTTTCTTATAATCTATTGGGATCCCGGATTTGTTACAACATCAAGCACTTGTTGAAGAAAATCCCAATTGACGTTGTTCATCAAAGGGTAGTACTCATCTTCTTTAATATCAGGTAAGTTAAACAAATCATTGATGGACTTAGAGTTAAGAGGTACCTTTTTCTTCTGAACGATAAGCTCAGTGGCATCTTGTGTAGTCAAACTTGCATAGAACTCTCGAACTAGTTCATCATCGGGAAGTGAACAAGCATCACAAAATTGGTCCCACTTGTGAGCATTGATTGTCTTTCTAATTGGCATAGGGACAACCATTAAATCATTACTCTTCAAGTTAAAACCTTTTTCCGGCATCATAGGTTGATGCTTGAAAATTAAATCAAATCTCTCTTTCACTTCTTCATTGATCACAATCTGGTTTTCAAGAGTAGTATTTGAAGATCTAGTTCTTTTGTGAGACATGGTATTTTCCCGAAAATTCGACAACGTTTTGCTTACAGGGGAAGAAGAGAAATCGGCAAGTGGATAAGACTTTCTCGACAAACCTTGCGATGGCAAAGAGGTTGAGCGGCGAAGGCAACGTGTGGCAGCAATAATGGTGTGCGGTGGCTATAACGGCTATGTGCGACGGTGTCGTTGATGCCCTAGTGATTTCTTTGCGGTGGCAAAAGGAGATTTCGACAAATGGGAAAAGAACTAGGGTTTCTTTCGAGATTTGAGGTTGACAGCATAAGAGAAAAGTTTAGGGTTTTTTTAGGGTTTAAGAAAATTGCTTTGAGGGATATGAAAAATATTAGAATGAAGAGGGGTTTATATAGGGAAAATTTAGGGCAACATGTAGCAAAAACATAGCTACATTAGGGTTACTTAGGTGGCAAGCAATGGAAGTGGCGACAATAGGTGTGGAATTTTTTCTCTTTTTGCTGTCTTGGGCCTCAAATTCAGACTGTATCTTACAAAAGAAACTGATTAGTACTTGGGCCTAATTTGACCCCCTTTATTAACATAAAATTTTAAAATTTAAACAAAACAAATGAAACTAAAAGAAATTTTAAATCTTAATTACAAAATTTCTTCTCAATAAATTACATTAAATTAATTCCCAAGAAAGGTTAGAGGGGTCACAATGGTCCCGCTTAAGTTCCAATCTCCTTAGACAGAATTAATTAAATGTACTAAATTAAAAAAATAAATCCTAATTATTTATTTACAAAACAAGTTTGTGAAAAATCAAAGGTCTGTTAATTTAAATGAGGATTCAACTTGCTCAACTTCACCATCCTAATAATGTTTGAGATGTTGACCATTAAATTTTAACGTACCTTCGTGATTGTCGTATAATTCAATAGCTCCATAAGGATAAACTCGATAGATGGTATAAGGTTCTTTCCATTGGGATTTCAGCTACCCCAGAAATAACTTTAGCCTTGAATTGAACAATAAAACCTTCTGACCTTCTTTAAACTCACGAGGTTGTATATGACTATCATGCCATATTTTTTATCTTTCTTTACACATTTTGGCATTCTCAAAGGAAAACAACCTCAACTCTTCCAACTCATCTAGCTGTAACATCCTTCTCTCACCGGCTTGCTTAAGATTAAAGTTCAATTTCTTCAAAGCCCAGTGAGCTCTATTCTCCAACTATAATGGCAAATGACATGCCTTCCCAAAAACAACCAATAAAGAGCCATTCCTATGGTATCTTAAATTCTGTTCGATAGGCCCATAATGCACCATCGAGCCTTCAAGACGAATATTTTCTGCTAAGGCATACTACCTTTTCAAGGAAACCTTTGATCTCACGATTCACTCTTTCAACTTGCCAATTAGACTGAGGGTGATAAGCCGTAACAATCTTGTGTTTCACATCATATTTGTCAAGCAACCACTTAAGCCATTTGTTCGCAAAGTGAGAACGTTCATCACTAATAATAGCTCTTGGTGTTCCAAATCGTGTAAACACATGCTTATGTAGGAATCGCATGAATACCTTAGCATCATTTGTAGGGTATGTTTTAGCTTCAACCCACTTGGACACATAACCATAGCAACTAAGATGTATTTGTTCCCATATGAAGAAGGAAACGATCCTAAGAAGTCCATGCCCCAGACATCGAACAATTCAATCTCCAAAATGTTTGTTAAGGGCATCTCGCTCCTCCGTGATATGTTTCTGCTCCTTTGGCATCTATCACAATTCTTCACATAAGCATAAGCATCTTTAAATAGTGTAGGCTAAAAGAAACTTGCTTGCAAAATCTTTGTTGTGGTACGTGCACCACTAAAGTGTCCCCCACTTGGAGATGAATGGCAATGATGTAAGATCTCAGCAATCTCACTTTCAGCTACACACTTTTGGATTATATTATATGCACACTATTTAAACAAGAACAGGACCTCCCAAAAAAAATACCGACTATCATAAAAGAATTTTTGCCTTTGTTGGTATGTCAATTCTCGAGGAATTATTCCACATGCAAGATAATTAGCAAAATCAGCAAACCAAGGTGTTTCATGAATTCGACTCACCTCAAATAAGTGCTCATCTGGGAAATTCTCGTTGATAGGCACATGTGATCGAGTTACCTGATCTTACTCCAACCTCGACAGATGATCAACTACTTGATTTTCAACACCTTTCTATATTGGATCTCAAGGTCAAATTCTTGGAGTAAAAGTATCCAACGAATTAACCTCAGTTTCGCATCTTTCTTTGTGAGCAAGTATTTAATGGCCGCATGGTCAGTAAATACTGTAACTTTAGTATCTATAAGATATGAGCGGAATTTTTCAAAAGAAAAAACTATAGCAAATAGTTCCTTTTTAGTTACCATATAATTGAGTTGGGCTCCCGTTAAGGTTCTACTTGCATAGTAAATGGGGTGGAACACTTTATTCCTTCTTTGACCCATCACAGCTCCAACAGTATAATCACTTGCATCGCACATCAACTCAAAAGGTGTGCTCCAATCAGGTGTAATGATATTAGGCCTGATATTAACCTTTTTTTAGCTCTTCAAAAGCTTCTAAACATGCTTTGTTGAAATCGAACACTGTATCTTTCTCTAACAACGAACATAGTGGTTTAGAAATTTTGGAAAAATCTTTGATAAACCTTTGGTAAAAACCAATATGGCCTAAGAAACTTCTGATTCCTTTCACATTCATTGGGGCCAGTAATCTTTCAATTACGTCCACCTTTGCTTTGTCAACTTCAATTCCTTTCTTTGAAATTCTATGCCCTAAGACAATCCCTTCCTTAACCATAAAATGGCATTTCTCCCAATTAAGGACTAGATTTGTCTCTTCGCATCTCTTCATTACCTTTGATAAATTACTCAAACAAATATCATAAGTGTTACCAAAAACAGAAAAATCATCCATGAAAACCTCAACAAAATTTTCAACCATATCAGTGAATATTGCCATCATCATCGTTGGAATGTTGCAGGTGCATTGTATAAACCAAAAGGCATTCGCCTAAAAGCAAACGTACCGTACGGAAAAGTAAAGGTTGTTTTTTGTTGGTCTTACAGAGCGACAACTATTTGGTTATATCCATAATAACCATCTAAAAAACAATAGAATTCATTACCTGCCAGTTGATCTAACATCTGATCCATAAAAGGCAACAGAAAATGGTCCTTCCGAGTGGCTTTATTTAACTTTCTGTAGTCAACACAAATTCTCCAACCAGCAACAGTTCTTGTTAGGATCAATTCGTTACGCTCATTCTCAACAATTGTAATTCCACCTTTCTTTGGCACACACTGTATCGAGCTTACCCACGAACTATCTGAAATAGGATAGATGATTCCTGCATCTAGCCATTTGATCACTTCCTTTCTCATAACTTCCTTCATCATAGGATTAAACCTCCTTTGCCTATCAATTTGAGCTTTTTCACCTTCCTTTAGAATAATTTTGTGCATTCAAAATCAAGGGCTTATACCTTGAATATCAGCTATAGTCCAACCAATTGCTTTCTTAAATTTCTTTAGAACAGAAATTAATTGCTCCTCTTGATCTTTTGGTAGTTCGGCTGAAATAATCACAAGCAAAGTAGAAAAATTACCTAAATAAACGTATTTCAAATGGGAAGGAAGTACCTTTAGTTCAACTGTAGGTGGTTCTTCAATTGACAATTTGGGTTGCATAAATTCTCTGACTTCCAACTCCAATGGTTCAAACCGTGTGGATTGAATAAAATTCCTCGGGTTGGCTTCCATCACAGCCATGTTTTCTTCACCTTCTTCATCCTCCAAAGGGTCAAATCCTAGGGCTTTCTCCAATGGATCTTTTTCAAGATGGCTTTCCATAGAAATCAAGGTTTCTATTTCCTCTATAACACCCTCTTACCCAAGACGGTCACCAGAGTTGAGCACGAGGAGTTAACAGACTTAAATTATCACTTAAACAAATTCAAACAATTTATGTCACCTTTTGTAGTAAACTGCCTATCTGCATCACAGTGGCTAAGAAAATCATATCTCGAGTTACGAAACTCGAAATACAAATCCGTAAATTTTTCATGAAACTAGACTCACATATCTATTTACTAATTGTTTTTCAGAATTTTTGGTCAGTCCAATTAATACAGTTTATTAGTTAAAGTTGACCCTGTTTCAGTGTTTGACTGCTCTAACATCTTTTCACTACGAATCACTTTTCTCTCTGTGAAGAATTCAAATAACTATGTCGTATGTTTTTCTTAAAATTATACTAAATAAGGAATCTATACATATAAATTATGACTCCTAATTATTTTTTTACAATTTTTAGTGAATTTCTAAATTTAGAATAGGGGATTCAGAAATCGCTCTAACCCTATTCCACCAAAACTCAAATTTCTCATAAAATACAACTCATTTACCTGTTTTGTTTCATCCATATGAAAATAGACTCAATAAGCTTCAATTTCATATTTTATTCATCATCTAATTTCGTCTATACTATTTTTAGTGATTTTTCAAACTCACACCATTGCTGTTTTATGATATTGTTTTATAGCAAATTTCACCTTTTTATGAATTTCCATGGATTATATAGCACATTAAGTATACATAACACCAAATATGATCTTGATTAGACATTCGAATGGCTAATCATTACCAAAAATTTCCTTACCACCTAATATCCATATCATAAGATCATATACACGAAATGATTATAATGCTATACATGCCATACTAAAAATATACAAGCCACTATACCAAAATGGTCAACGAATAGTGTGAGCGAGCCTCTAACCATTCCCAATTTTCAAGCTGGCTTGTCAAAACTAAAAAGAATGGAAAGGAGGGAGTAAGTATAAATGCTTAGTAAGTTCACATGTAAATAGCAAGTAACATAATCATGCAATCCAACATAAAGCATCATTTGTATAAATATCACCAAGACATTCATGTTACATTTGCATTTACTATCTTACCATGATTTCATCATACCAAGTTCTCAACCCGAGGGTTTAAGCGCATACCTGTCCAAATTTTCTCATTCCAAATTTTCTCATTCGCCACATTTACCAACATGTCACCTTCGTCTTAAGTATTCTCCTTATTCACTTAAGATTCACCCGTTGAACACATCTTTGCTGTCTTCCACGAAATGTCGGAACTGATACTTGATAGCATTTCATATTTATCAAGTAGCTCACATAATTTTCATATTACTAAATAATAATCCACAAAGCATAATATTTCATGATAATAATCATCATATCATATAAATAACATTAAATTACTTAAAATGACAATTATGTTACTACATTTACACATGAACTTACCTCGGTACAAAATGTTAGAAATCAAGCCTATTCCTCGTAAACTTTATTTTTCCCTCGATCACGACTCGAATCTTGTTTCGCTTGATCTAAAATAACAAATTTAGCTTATTTAATACTCAAATTTATTAAAACAGTCCTTGACTCAAACTTTGGCAAAATTACATTTTTGCCCCTAAACTTTTACATATTTACACTTTTTCTCCAAGGCTCGGAAATTAAAATTCATCCTATTTTCTTATGTTTTATGACATGCTGATCATTTTTCTCTTCTATGGAAACATCAAATTCTCACTCTAACATGTACTTATGAACATTAGGTATTTTTACCTATTATGTCGTTTTACTCATTTTCACGTAAAATCGCTTAGCAAAAGTTGTTTAACACAATTTCAAGCTTCATATTCTACCATTAAACATCAAAATAAACACATTTCACCTATGGGTATTTTTCCAGATATAAACCCTAGGTTAAATTATTGCTAGAATAAGCTTAATCAAGTTACCGGGACTTCAAAAACGTAATGAACATTAAAAACGGGGCTAAAATGGATTTAAAATCGAGCTTGGAAGCTTGAAAAACCCTAGCTATGTCTTCCTCATGTGAAATTCATCCAAGGGTTGAAGATGGATAAAAATTGGCTTTTAATTTTGTTTTTAATTCATTTTAATAACTAAATGACCAAAATACCCTTAATTAAAAACTATGGTGTTTTATCTTCCTTTAGGTATTTTTGTCCAAACTAGTATAATGGTCTAATTACTATCCAAGGACCACCACTTTAAAAACCCATTACTCACAAGTACTTAGTACCTTTGTGAACTAGAACACACATTTTACAACTTTTGCAATTTAGTCCTAAATATTAAATTGGACCCTCTATCGATAAATTTCCAAACGAAATTTTCACACAATCATAAAATCATGCCATAGACCTTAAAATTATAATAAAATAATTATTTCTGTCTCAGATTTTTGGTCCCAAAACCACAATTCTGATTAGGCCCTAATTCGGGATATTACAACTCTCCCCCCTTTAGGGATTTTCGTCCCCAAAAATCTTACTGGTAAACAGGTGTGGGTATTGATTCCTTATAGTTTTCTCAGGCTCCCATGTAGCCTCTTCTACCCTATGCTTTTGCCACAATACTTTCACGAGAGCGATACTTTTATTTCTTAGTTACTTGACCTCCCAAGCTAAAATCTTAATCGGTTCTTCATTGTAAGTCATATCCGGTTGTAGCTCAATTTCCATTGGTGAAATTATATGTGAATTGTCCGAACGATACCGGCGTATCATAGATACGTGGAACACATCATGAATCTTCTCTAATTCAGGTTGGTAATGCTAACCAATATGCTACTGGTCCAACTCTTTCAATTATCTTATACGGTTCGATAAAACGCGGACTCAACTTGCCTTTTCGACCAAATCTAAGAACTTTCTTCCCTGGAGACACTTTTAAAAATACCTTATCGCCGACTTGAAACTCGATTTCTTTTTGTTTCAAATCTGCGTAGGATTTCTGTCTATCTGAAGCAACTTTCAAATAACCTCGAATCACTTTCACTTTTTCTTCGGTTTATTTAATTAGATCAACTGTGTAAATCTGATTTTTTTTTAGTTTAGTACAATATAATGGCGTCCAACACTTACGACCGTACAATGCTTCATAAGGTGCCATCTTCAAACTTGTTTGATAACTATTATTGTAGACAAATTCTACCAACGGTAAGTATCTTTCCCAACTACCTTGGAATTCCAATACACAACATCTGAGCATGTCTTCAAGAATCTAAATTACTCTCTCTGATTGCCCATCAGTCTGTGGATGGAAGGTAGTGCTGAAATTTAACTTCGTACCTAATGTCTCTTGCAACTTTTCCAAAACCGCAATGTAAATCTCTGATCTCTATCCGAAATGATCGACAAAGGTACTCCGTGAAGTCTAACAATCTCAATGATATACAATTCAGCCAACTTATTAAGAGAATAATAAGTACATACCGGAATAAAATGAGCCGATTTAGTCAATCTGTCGACTATTACCCAGAAGGCATCTTTTTTCCTCGGAGTTAATGGCAACCCTGATACAAAATCCATAGTAATTCGATCCCTCTTCCACTTGAGAACCATGATAGGCTGAAGTAGTCCCGAAGGCACTTGATGTTTAGCTTTCACTTGTTGACAAATTAAGCATTTCGATACGAAATTGGAGATATCTCTTTTCATTCTGTTCCACCAATACATTTTCTTCAAGTCATTATACATTTTTGTACTGCCCGGGTGAATTGACAAACAACCACTATGTGCTTAATGCAAGATCTTTTGAATCAACTCATCATTTTTCGATACACAAATCCGATCTTTAAGCATCAAGCAACCATCAGAATTGATTCTGAAATCTGATCCTGTATCAGCCTCACATTGCTTCCTCTTGGCTTGCAAATCTTTGTCACTCTTTTGAGCTTCACAAATCTCTTGTAAAAACATCGGTCTTGTTCTCAACTCTGCTAGAATCGAACCATCGTCAGACACCGTCAATTGAGTATTCATAGCTCTCAAAGCAACCAACGACTTTCTACTCACAGCATCAGCAACCACATTTACTTTCCTTAGATGGTAGTCAATCACAAGCTCGTAATCTTTCAATAATTCTAACCATCTCCGATGTCTCAAATTCAAGTCTTTTTGTGACATCAAGTACTTGAGACTTTTATGGTCGGTATGTACTCGACACCTTTCACCATACAAATAATGTCACCAAATCTTCAAAGCAAACACTATAGCAGCCAGTTCCAAATAATGAGTCGGGTAATTCCTTTTGTGAGGTTTCAACTGCCTCGAAGCATAAGCCACCACTTTTCCTTCTTGCATAAGTACACATCCCAAGCCATTTAGAGAAGCATCACTATACACCACAAATTCTTTACCTGACTCGGGTTGTACTAACACTGGTGCCTCGGTCAATAACTTTTTCAATTTCTCAAAGCTTTGTTGACATTATTCCATCCATTCAAATTTAACATCCTTTTGGAGTAGTCTAGTCATAGGAGTAGCAATTATAGAAAATTCATTTACAAACTGTCGTTAATAACCAGCTAGACCCAAGAAAATTCTAACCTCAGTTACATTCTTCGGCGGTTTCCAATCAACAATAGCTGAAATTTTACTGGGATCAACCCGACTACCATTACCTGAAACAATATGACCCAAAAATCCAACTTCTCGTAGCCAAAATTCACTCTTACTAAATTTGGCATACAACTGCTTATTTCTCAAAGTATGGCTGAAATATGCGATTCACTAAATCCATAAACACAGCAAGAGCATTTGTCAAACCGAATGGCATAACTAAAAATTCATAATGGCCATACCTTGTTCTAAAAGCAGTTTTAGGCACATCTGACTCTTTTACTCGCAACTGGTCATATCCAGACCTCAAGTCAATCTTTGAAAACCATGTTGCTCCTTTCAGCTGATCAAACAAATCGTCAATTTTCAGTAACGGATACTTGTTCTTGATTGTTACCTTATTTAACTGGTGATATTCTACACACAATCTCATAGAACCATCCTTCTTTTTTTTACAAATAATATGGGAGCACCCCAAGGTGAAAAACTCAGTCTCACAAAGTCTTTGCAAGTCAACTCTTGCAACTGCGACTTTAATTCTTTCAACTCTGTCGGTGCCATTGTATATGGAGCAATCAAGATCAGAGTTGTTCCCGGTATCAACTCAATACCAAATTCTACTTCTCTGACAGGAGGCAAACCTGACAACTCATCTAGAAATACATCCGCAAATTCACATACAATCGGCACTGACTCAATTTTCTTCTCAAATTCCTTTGTATTCAACACATACGCCAAATAAGCTTCATAACCCTTTCTCAAATATCTCTAAGCCAACATCGAAGAAATCACACTAGGTAATGCCTCTGATTCGTCTGATTCAACCCGCAGAATTTTACCATTTTCACATTTTAATTTAATAACCTTTTTTTTACAATTTACTATAGCATCATGCAATGTCAACCAATCCATACCCAAAATAATATCAAATTCGTCAAATGGCAACAACATCAAGTTGGCCTGAAAAATAATGACCTCTAATCGTCAAAGGACATTTCTTGCATACTTTATCAACTATAACATATTTCCCTAACGGGTTTGACACTTTAATCATAAATTTCATAGACTCAACCGGTATACTCATATTAGACACCAATTTCATGCACACATATGAATGAGTAGAACCAGGGTCAATCAAAGCAATAATGTTAACATCATGAAGAGAGAAACTACCAGTGATCACATGGGGAGATGACGCATCTTTACACGCCCTTATGGCGTAAGCTCTAGCCGGAGCTTTAGCTTCAGATTTAAACACTGAATCTTTGATTACATTCTTGCCGCTTGCCTTATTCCTAGCATTTCTCGATGATCTTTCTCTCGAAACTGTACCACTAGGTTTTGCACTCTAAATTTTTTCTTTCTCAATTCTCTCGGGACAGTCTCTAATAAAATGATCTGGAGAACCACACTGGTAACATTCGTTAGTTCTACATTGACCAAGGTGACTTCTACCACATCGTTGGCACTCGGGTCTAACAAATATTGAATTTCCCACACTAGCCACAGAAGTAATCTGAGATTTAAAACCCGCATTTTGCTTCTTACAATTCCCATACGAATGTCCGGCCGAAACATGAGAATGAGAATACATATCTCTGGAATTTCTAGATTACGGTGGGAATGCACTGCTCATCAGTTTTTTCTTCAAATTTCTAGTCTCAACCTCTGCCTTTCTCTTTTCTTTAATTAATTCTTCAGCCTTGCAAGCCCGGTCAACAAGCACTACGAACTCTTTCAACTCAAGAATTCCCACAAATACTTTGATGTCTTCATTGAGTCCGTCTTCAAATCGTCTACACATTTTATCCTCTGAAAGAATATATTCTCTAGCATACTTACTCAATCAAACGAACTCCATTTCATACTCAGTAATTTTCATGTTGCCTTGTTTCAACTCACGAAACTCTTTACGCTTATGTTCAACAAATCTTTGACCGATGTATTTCTTCCAAAATTCTTCTTGAAGGAACTCCCAAGTCACTTTCTCTTTCGGTACCATTGAAATCAATGTCTTCCACCAATAATAGGTTGAATCTCTCAACAAGGATATAGCACATTTTAAGCACTCTTCAGGTGTACAAGACAATTCATCAAATACCTGAATAGAATTCTCAAGCCAAAATTCTACTTTCTCGGAATCATCATCAACATTTTCCCTGAATTCTTCAGCCCCTTACTTGTGAATTCTATCAACTGGGGTTCTATGAAATTTCATCAGATCCATACCTTGAGGCATTAGGTGTATAGATTGAGGAATTGGGGAAGGTGGGGGAGGTTGTTGAGAATTCGGGTTCGTACGAACAAACTCGGTGTACCATGTATTCATCATTTGGAGAAAGGCTTCCCGAGCCCTTTCTCCACCTTCTTGACTAACAGTAGGAGGTCAGTTTCCAGTCGGCACTGCCCCTTCAGCAGGAGCTGGCGCATTGCTCTCTACATCATCGGCCACAGCTGGATCAGGATCCATTTACTATAAAAAAATCATTTTAAATGTCAGGAGTCGTCACACTATTACAATATATATATGGCATGTATAGCAAAACCCTTACATAAGCCACGTTAGTCCAAGAATTGACTAAACCGTAGCTCTGATACCACCAAATGTAACTCTCTTTCCCAAGACCATCGCAGGAGTCGAGCACGATGTGTTAACAGACTTAAATTATCACTTAAACAAATTCAAACAATTTATTTCACCTTTCGTAATAAACTGCCCATCTGTATCACAGTCGCAAAAAAAATCATATCTCGAGTTATGAAACTCAAAATTAAAATCCGTAAATGTTTCCTGAAACTAGACTCATATATCTATTTACTAATTTTTTTCCAGAATTTTTGGTCAAGCCAATTAGTACAGTTTATTAGTTAAAGTTTCCAAAGTTTCCTCTGCTTCAGTGTTCAACTGCTCTGCCCTCTGTTCACTACGAATCACTTTTCTCTCTATACAGAATTCAGATGACTATGCCATTTGTTTCTCTTAAAATTAGACTAAATAAGGAATCTATACATAAAAATTATGACTCCTAATTAGTTTTGTAAAATTTTTAGTGAATTTCTAAACTCAGAACAGGGGATTCAGAAATAGCTCTGCCCTATTCCACCAAAACTCAAATTTCTCAGAAAATACAACTCATTTACCTAATTTGTTTCTTCCATATAAAAATAGACTCAATAAGATTCAATTTTGTATTTTATTCATCATCTAATTCTGTCTCTACTACTTTTAGTGATTTTTCAAACTCAGGTCATTGTTGTTGTATGATATTGTTTTATAGCAAATTTCACCTTTTTTATGAATTTCCATGGATTACATAGCACATTAAGTATACATAACACCAAATATGATCTTGATTAGCCTTTCCAATGGGTAATCATTACCAAACATTTCCTTACCACCCAATAGCCATATCATAAGATCATATACACAAAATGACTATAATGCTATACATGCCATACTAAAAATATACAAGCCACTATACCAAAATAGTCCACGGATAGTGTGAGCGAGCCTCTGACCGTTCCCAATTTTTGAGCTGACTTGTCAAAACTGCAAAGAATGGAAAGGAGGGAGTAAGTATAAATGGTTAGTCAGTTCACACGCAAATATCAAGTAACATAATCATGCAATCCAACATAAAACATCATTTGTATAAATATCACCAAGACATTCATGTTACATTTACATTTACTTTCTTACCACGATTTCATCATACCAAGTTCTCAACCCGAGGGTTTAAGCGCATACCTATCCAAATTTTCTCATTCACCACACTTACCAATATCTCACCTTCATCTTAAGTATTCTCCTTATTCACTTAAGATTCACCCGTTGAACACATCTTTGCTGTCTTCCACGGAATGTCGGAACCGATACTTGATAGCATATCATATTTATCAAGTAGCTCACATAATTTGCATATTACTAAATAATAATCCACAAAGCATAATATTTCATGATAATAATCATCATATCATATAAATAACATTAAATTACTTAAAATGACAATTATGTTACTACATTTACACATGAACTTACCTCAGTACAAAATGTTAGAAATCGAGCCTATTCCTCGTAAACTTTATTTTTCCCTCGATCACGACTCGAATCTTGTTTCTCTTGATCTAAAATAACAAATTTAACTTATTTAATACTCACATTTATTAAAACAATCCTTGACTCAAACTTTGGCAAAATTATATTTTTGCCCCTAAACTTTTACATATTTACACTTTTTCCCAAGGCTCAAAAATTAGAATTCATCCTATTTTATTATTTTTTATGACATTCTTATCATTTTTCCCTTCTATGGAAACATCAAATTCTCACTCTAACATGTACTTATTAACATTAGGTATTTTTACCGATTATGTCGTTTTACTCGTTTTCACATAAAATCGCTTAGCAAAAGTTATTTAACACAATTTCAAGCTTCATATTCTACCATAAAACATAAAAATAAACACATTTCACCTATGGGTATTTTTCCAAATATAAACCCTAGGTTAAATTATTGCTAGAATAAGCTTAATCAAGTTACCGGGAATAAAATGGGGCTAAAATGGGGCTAAAATGGACTTACAATAGAGCTTGGAAGCTTGAAAAACCCTAGCTATGTCTTCCTTATGTGAAATTCGGCCAAGGGGTTGAAGATGGACAAAAATTGGCTTTTAATTTTGTTTTTAATTCATTTTAATAACTAAATGACTAAAATGCCCTTAATTAAAAACTATGGTGTTTTACCTTCCTTTAGGTATTTTTGTCCAAACTAGTATAATGGTGTAATTATTATCCAAGGACCTCCACTTTGAAAACCCATTACTCACAAGTACTTTGTACCTTTGTGAACTAGAACACACATTTTACAACTTTTGTAATTTAGTCCTAAATATCAAATTGGACCTTCTATCGATAAAATTTCTAAACGAAATTTTCACAATCATGAAATCATGCCATAGACCTTAAAATGATAATAAAATAATTATTTCTATCTTGAATTTGTGGTCCTGAAACCACTATTCCGATTAGGCCTTAATTCGGGATATTACATCCTCTATAACTGAGCACTCCTCTGTCAGATCGGGAAATTTAATCACTTTAAGAAAGTTAAAAGTTACCTGATTTTCTTGAACTTGCATGGTGAGTTTGCCTTTCTGCACATCAATTAACGTTCTTTCCATGGCTAGGAAAGGTCTTCAAAGGATAATTGGCACTTTCTTATCTGCTTCAAAATCTAGAATAATAAAATCAGCAAGAAAAATAAATTTATTGACTCTTACCAAAACATCCTCAATCTTTCCTTCGAGGTATGCTAAAGATCGATCCACTAGCTGAAGCATCACAGTTGTAGGTCTTACTTCTCCTATCCCTAGCATCATGAAAATAGACTTAGGCATCAAGTTGATACTTGCTCCTAAGTCACACAAAGCTTTACCACAATAAGATTCACCAATGTTATAGGGTATCGTAAAGCATCCTGGATCCTTCAATATCGGTGGTAGCTTGTTCTGCAAGAACGCATTGCACTCCTTTGTCAGAGCGACAGTCTAATAGTCACTCAGTCATTTCTTCTTAGATAGCACATCCATCATAAACTTCACATAATTCAACATTTGTTCTAAAGCCTCCACCAATGGAATATTGATGTGTAATTGCTTCAAAACATCCAAAAACTTCTTGAATTGCACCTCTTGTTTCTGCTTGTGTTGCTAC
This sequence comes from Gossypium hirsutum, assembly GCF_007990345.1. NCBI lineage: Eukaryota > Viridiplantae > Streptophyta > Magnoliopsida > Malvales > Malvaceae > Gossypium > Gossypium hirsutum. Next base: position 54,972,258 of record NC_053426.1, on the reverse strand, counting down.
AATCTTTGTGGATATGGAGGTGATTCAGTTGAATCGGACAACTTTTCTGAGTAGGTAAATCTGCATTCGAAGAAGATTTTAAAGTATTTGAATTCACTAAGTTAGAATTCACCTTGTCAGTCTTTGCAGATTCTAACTCTTTTGGTTTAGGGACTTCAAGAGCTGGTTGACTTTCCCCCTTTTCAACAGGCTTGTCCTCAATATCAATCAATCAGGGTTCTAGAATTTTACCACTTCGCAATGCCACTTCCTTGATATATTCTTTACCCAAATTTCTTAGATTCTCAGTATCATTTGGCAATGTTCCTTGTGGTCTATTATGAAGCTCCGTAGCTAACTGACCCATTTGGATTTCCAAATTTTTCATTGTTGTTGTTTGACTCTGGATCAAAGCGTCATTCTTCACCATGTATACTTTCAACAAGTTCTCCAAACTATTTTATGATTCAGCTTGAGGTGGTTTTGGAGCTTGCTGATTTCAGGGTCTACTAGGAGAAAATCGATAATTCGATCTATGCTCATAAACACCTGGCAAGAAAATTACAAAATTGAAAAGAATAAGTTAGTATTGTTAGAAATAACCAAATTGAAAATAAATAATTTCACAAAAAATGACTATGGCAACAGTTGACAATCTCCGGCAACGACGCCAAAAACTTGTAACACTCGGGTTTGTGCAAGTGTACACAGTCGTTATCAAGTAATAAGTAAATATCGAGTTATCGTCTCCACAAGGATTGTATTTGTGCTAACTCACTTAATTTTTAAAAGTGTATTAACAATTTGATAAATAAAAACAATATAATTGAGAAGTGATGAAAATTTAAGTATATGAAACTAAATGCAATGATCCCTAATGCAATTTATCCTAAGTATGCAAACTGTATGAATGAGATAGATTTTAGAAGAATTAACACAATAAGCAACAATTATAATATAAATAATTTAGGACAATTACTTTAATTAAACTCAAATTATTATCAACATGCTTATCAATATTCGTAAAAACATTCCATGGCAACTCGATCTTTCATGAGTTTGGAAACCACGTTAGGTCCTTTCGGAATCCTTTACTTAGTAAATACGCATTTTTCTGATTCTTATTTACTAAAGGTTTCTTAGTATTTGTGCGAGGTAACAGGGACGTGTTAGGTTTGAAATAGTTTAATCACACAAATCTAAAAACTATGCAGATAACAAAGGCTGGTTAGGGATGTTATGCAACCTGCAATTTAATCGGGTTAGGATCTAAATTGAGCATGCACATTTCAATTATGTGTCCATTAGCCGTCGTCTGGTTAGGATCGCTCAGCTAATTCAGGTGCATTTCAATCACGTATGAACGAAATACAGACTTGATTTTAATTGAAAACATGATCGATTGAGGCACAATAAGCAATCATCCTAACTTAAATAAAATTAAGCTATCATTGTTGTAAAAAAGAACAAAGAACACATTGCAAACATTATTGAATTAAAGTAAGAAATATTAAACCCAATTCAGTGTGGCTGTCACCCAAGATTCTGACTAATGAGGGCTCATTCGTTCCTTTGCTTTGCTCCTTTGCTGATGGCTCTCCAAGGTGGCCGACCAAGGGCTCTTTAAGAGGCTAATTTGCTAAAAATCTTTATGTAAAGATGATGATAGGCGTGAGGGTTACGAAAGTTAAGAGAATTGAGAGAGGAGAGAATGATGAATGAATGAGTGAGGGATGAATGAGGGATGAGGGATGATTGAAAAAGTGAGAAAGGGCCTCTTTTTTATAGGTGAGGCATGGGAGCTAGTTTGCTAAAAATAGGAGTTTACATCTTTCAAGGGTGGCCGGCCATGAATTGAGGGAATGTGGCTGACTTTGCTTGATTCTTGGTCAATTTGAGTGCCACAACAACTCAGGACTAGGACTCGGTCACTAGGAAATCTTCAAGCAAGTCTTTGATTTCTTCAACTTTTCAAGGACCTTGTGTAATTAAACCAAAAGATGGTTTATGAGCCTCCATATTCAGCCAAATTTTGGGTTGACTTGGCCCTTCATTTGGACGGTTTTGTAATCAAATTAAAGCTTTCAGACTTGTCCAAAAATAAATCAATAAGTTAGAGGACCAAAGAATTAAATTTTACCAACTTAATTAAATTAATTAAAACCCAAATTATTAATGAAATATTTTAAAATGAATTATTAAATATAATTTTATATTTTATTATTTAATTTAATCTTACATGGCCCACTTTATGTCATAAAAATATAATATGCTCAATTTAATATAAAATAAGCCATTTTATGCATGAAAACTATATAATAAAGCATAAAATCACATTTTAACAACTTCTATGTCATGTTTTCATGTTTTCACATATTTCATTAATTTATTAAACAATTACTTGGTTTTAACAAAAAATTTAAGTAAAAAGGTGATAATTTATATAGGAAAAATCCTATATATTTTTCAAATTTATATAGGAAAAATCCTATATATTTTTCAGTTTGCAATGGCCTACGTTGTCCATGGTGTACAAGGCCACCACATGACCAAGGGCCCAAGGTGCCTAAGACTCTTGTTGCAAAATGGGAGGGACAGTCGTATGTTCACCAGAGCACTGCCGAGAACCTAATTGGCGGTGGAGACCACTGGCGTTCAAGCACGCGATGGGCATGGGCAGTGTGCTGGATAGCCCCTGGTCGCTAAACATCACTTCCCACTAAAAAGCTAATAAAACTTCATAGACTTGCTACTAGTAGACATTCTTATGTGTGAAACATTGACACTTTTTTAGCCCGACTCTTCTATACAACAGAGGCTCAAGAAGCTAATGGTGCTCCTGCACATTTGAGGCACCACGATGTTGATGGTGCTCGAAGACCCCGCACCACGGGATTTCCTACATTGTCGATAGTGTACGAGGTTACACCAAGACCAAAGTCCCAAGGTGCCAAAGGCTCTTGTTGCAAAAGAGGAGGGTCTCAGATGATTTATTCATTAGGTACCGAACATGTAACGATATCTAAATGCTAGCTTTTGGATGGGGAGAGACTCATTGAATCCTTTTTTATATTCTAGGATGTCTCTCTAGAATGGCTTAGTGAAACACCAGCAATCTATTCGATGGTGGGGGGGCATCGACATTCAAGCATGTGATGGGCGTGGGCAGTATCTTGGATAACCCTTGGTCTTTAGATTCTTCCCTCTCTAAAGAGCTAAAAAAACTTTATAGAATTGCTACCAGCGGACACTCATATGCCTAAAGCAGGGACTCAATTTACCGGAAGTGCTCAACGCTCTCGCACATCTAAGGCATCAAGGTGTCGATGCTCCCGTACACGATGGCGCCAATGGTGCACAATGACCTCGAACCACGAGATAGCATTAGATGGTGCCTAAGGATCCTGCACATATCTAAAACAAGGACAATTTTTTAAGTTAACTTCCACTTCAAATTTTTAACTAAAAATTTTAATATTGACCTAAAACAAGTACAAGCAGCACATGTTTATTACCTTTGGATCCCGAATTCCTGGTTGGAGAAATAAGACAATTTGCAGATCGCAAACTATTGAGATAAACCGATAGAGGGCATGAGTTGGATGAGCGTGAAAAGCTTCCAAGGGTGATGGCATGATGGCAGGGCAGAAAATTGAACAAGGGCCTGGAGTCAACTGTTGGTGGGAGCTCACACCATCATTACCAGGGCCACTGTTTTGCCATGTTTTCGAAAGGGGTGGAACAACCGATTGTTAGCTCTACACACCAAGCATACCGCCTGGAGACCCCAAGGTCTAGTCGTGCAAAAGAATGAGAGGGGATTGGATTGGTGAGGGGAGGGAGGAATTGAAGCGATAAAGGGTTGAATCTTGGTGGATCATTGCAACAAGGCCATTCTGCCACTTACAATACCCTGCCGCGTATTTAAGTCGTCTACAAAAGATTCTACCCGCCACTCGGTGAGAATCACGTCTGTAACACCCCACACCCGAGCCTTACACCAGGACAGAATATAAGGCATTACCTAACTTGAACTCATGCATACAAACGTTTTCATATCACCAAAATATGATCAAATTAAAAACTTTTTCATTTTTTATTATAAACTCCTTAATAAGAGCCTACGAGGGTCAAAACATACATTGGAACCCATTCGGAATCAATCCAGGTCCTTCTATAAATTCTAAAAATAACACTTAACATAGGGCACACGCCCGTGTCAGAAGGGCAACACGCCCGTGTTACTGTTTAGGCATGGTCGTGTTGATAGGCCATGTGGCTCACACGACCTAAGCACATTGGGACACGCCCGGGGCTTTCACACAACCTGTCACACGCCCGTGTCCATGAATCATGTCATTCAAACGGCCATGACAAGCCCGTGTCTTAGCTCGTGTGCAAAAACTTGGACATTCTATTTCTAACGTCAGCAATCTTTAAGGGCCACACGGCCAAGGCACACGCCCTTGTGTTAGGTCGTGCCTTTCACACGGTTGAGACACACGGCCATGTCTCTGCCAATGTGTTTACTACCATGCATACTGACTTGAAATTTTTACGTACAGGGGACACACAGCTAAACAACACGCCCATGGCATTGACCGTGTGTCACACACGGCCTAGATACACGCCCGTGTGTCTACCCATGTGAACAAAATAAGGCTAATTATCAAGCCTTTTTGTCACCCTTACTTATGTAACCTGTACAAAATCACTCTATACTAATATAATGGCACATCACATATCCAAAATAACTACAAGGGACAACATATCATTTATGCAATTTACTCATCCATGAAAACATCATCTTCTATTTATAAATCAAAATGAGTATTGACAACCATTCATGGCCTTATAAAAAATGAGTATCATGTTCATCATATGAGCCAAACATTATGGCTAGCTAACAAAACACTAAACAAAGACTCGAGTCCTTATACATGCCAAAAAATAAAACAATGAAACTAACTATGGATAAGGTCTTAAGTAATAGTGTGATCGAAGCTTTGAGACGTCACTGGATCCCCGATGTTAGCTTGGCGGCACTATAAGGAAAGAAAAGAAAGGAGGGTAAGCATGGGAGCTTAGTAAGTACATATATGCAAATAAAGTGTAATTAAAAGAAAATCATATCGTCAAACAATGATTTATCACGCTCAAAAGATATAAATCACTTAACATCTCTATCTTACTCTTCCTTTCATTCATATATACTTAATGCACCATGCTCTTTACTCAGGTCTTAACCATGAGTTCAATATACTTACCTCATCAAGGTTTCCATCAACTAAGTCTTTGAGTTACCTGTTGAACACTCAGAATACATACGGATACGTGAGGAGTTTACATTTAAATGCCATATAAGTAGTCAGAACTACCTCGTGCTATGAAACACTCACTTTAGAGCTACTCACAGGCCTTTTATCAAGTCAAGACTCAGACTCCATAGCTATTATGCAACGTTTGCTCATTGAGCCACTCACGGGTCTGTACACTAAGTCAGTACCCGGACCTACGTTACCTATAGCATTTATCTCATGAACTCAGACTCAACTCATGGGTTCAGAGTACATAATTTTTATAACATACCCCTTTGTATCCTGTGTTATGTCTAAGGTCCAACGGGGTTTCATAACTAGCCGAATAGCATCGTACTTGCTCACAATGTATTTTACTCACATAACATGTCATTTATACATTCATGGCGACAAATAGAATTTAGATACATAACAAAAATGAGCTAATTACACATGTATATTATCAAAATATTCCAAAGTAACACATTATTCACATATGTACTTACCTCGATACAAAATGATAAAGATGAGCTTAATCCTTGTAAACTTTGTTCTTACCCCGATCAAGACCCAAATCATGTTTCTCTTGATCTAAATTAATAAAATTCATTTATTACATCAGCACATCAATTTAGACACTCCAATTTTCATAATTGGGCAAAATGACTATTTTGCCCTTAGACTTTCACAAAATGACCATTTTACCCCTATGCTTGAAAGTTAATTTTTATCGAATTTCTTCTTACTATAAGCCTAGATAAACCTTTTTTACTCTTACAGCAATCCAAAATTTCCTCTATTTCACACATTTATCATCTATTTTACAACTTATGCAAAATAGTCCCCATTAAGGTTTTCATGAGAAATCCCTTCATAAAAGTTGTTTATTACTCATTTAAAACTCATATTCTTCCAAAAAAATTCAAAAAACAACCTAAATTCTCTCATGGAAAGACCCTAGACTTTTAACTATTTTGTAAAATAGTCCCCTTATTAGAAAGCTCATGACACAAGGGTCTTAAAAATGTAAAAATCATTAAGAAAACTCATTAAAATCACTTACTTGTAGAGAGACTAAGTGGCTGAAAATTTTGAAGCTCAAAAACCCTTTAATGGCTGCATCTTTCAGTGATGAAGAAGAAGAGGAAAAGATGATATCTTTTTCTCTTTATTTTATTCTTATTCTAGTCAAAATTGGTCACCAACCCACCTAACTTTGACCATTTCTCTTTCTTTTCTCTCCTATGGCCGGCTAGCCTAATCACTGGGGGTCTAATTTCTCTTTAAAGGCTCCAAAATTAGGTTCTTTAGCTAATTGACACCCTTATCTAACAAAATAGGACTTTTTCACTTTATGCGATTTAGTTCTTTTTCTTAGTTAAGCAAGCAATCGCTAAAATTAATTCACCAAAATTTTCATGCACTTATCTAATTTTGCTACAATACATAAAATAATATTTAAAATAATTTCTTCGACCTTGGGTTACTGGTTTTGAAACCACTTTTCTAACTAGCCCCAAAATTGGCCTGTTACAAAGGCGTCTGCAACTATAGCTCTATAGTCATGCACCTACAACAGGTGCCTTTGGGGACCGAAGGCCCTATTGCGGGTCAGCAATATGGCGATGAGTGCGTGCGTCGCTTCTAGCCTAGATTTTAACTTAGAGGCGTTCAATGATAATTCAATACAGGGTAGCTTCGTGCCACTGGCTTTTCAACCAAGCGCAATGACTAATTGTGCAAATCAACAGTTCCTCTCATACTAGGTTGAATTACTATTGCGATGCAACGCGACGCGATCATCAGTAGGGTAAATCTAACCTGTCTCATGATGATCTAAACCCAGCTCACATTCCCTATTAGTGGGTGAACAATCCAACACTTGGTGAATTCTGCTTCACAATGATAGGAAGAGTTGACATCGAATGATCAAAAAGCAACGTCGCTATGAACGATTGGCTGGGACAAGCCAGTTATACCTGTGGTCACTTTTCTGACACCTCTACCTTCAAATTCTGAATGTCTAAAGTATCAATAAGCCATGCGTTGAAGGTTCGTATTAATACTGAAAATCAAAATCAAATGAGCTTTTACCCTTTTATTCCACACGATATTTTTGTTCTCATTGAGCTCATCACTGGACACCTACGTTATATTTTAGAATATTTGTTGTCTCAACTAAACTCTCTACATAACAATGTCTTCTACCCAGATCGACCGGTCGAAGCCGGCCTTATGTCCAAAAAGAAGGGTTGGGCCCCACCTTCGATTCACAAAATAACTAAAATAAAGTTAAAACTAGTGGTATTTCAATTTCACCCAATAGCTCCCACTTATCCTAAACCTATCAAGTCATTTCACAAAGTCTGACTAGGGTCAAGCTCAATAGGGTCTTCTTTCCCCACTGATTCTGCCAAGCCCGTTCCCTTGCCTTTAGTTTCACTGGGTAGTAAACAAGAAAAGTGGGAATCTTGTTAATCCATTCAGAACACTGGGCAGAAATCATATTGCCTGAGCATTCGTAGGGACCATCACAATACATTGTTTTAATTAACCTATCAGATTTGCCTTGTCCGTATTAGTTCTAAATCGACTGTTTATTACCTGAGAAAGGCCTCAAAGGGAGTCATTCCTAGTCCATCCTCTAGCTGGCACGTGGAAACCTACTCTCACCATGAGAACAGCTCGAGCAATACACCAGCAACCGATGTGTTCGGTACTAGGACCCCTATGCCCAGCCCTTAGAGCCAATCCTTTTCCCAAGGTTACGGATCCATTTTGCCAACTTCCCTTGCATACATTGTTCCATTGACCAGAGGCTTTTCACCTTGGAAACCTGATGCAGTTATGAGTACGACTAAACACAGACAACACTCAGTCCTTTAGATTTTTAAGGGCCACCGGGGGCACACCGGACACCACGCGACATGTAGCGCTCTTCCGGCCACTAGAACCTACTCTAGCGGAGCCATTTCAAGGATGTCAAACTATTAAATAGAAAAGATAACTCTTCCCGATGCCTCCGCTGATGTCTTCAGACTCCCTAACGTTAACGTCAGTAGGCGCATCCTAGTTAAGGAATTTTAACCCAATTCCCTTTCAAAGCTCACGATAGACTCGCTATCAGATGAGCTTCTCCCATCTTTTAGGATTGACTAACCCATGTGCAAGTCTCATCCACATGGAGATTTTCCCCTCTTCAGCCTTCAAAGTTCTTATTTGAATATTTGCTACCACTAATAAGATCTACACCGATGGCCATTCTGTCCAAGCTCTCACCTTGAGTTTTTAAACGACTTTTGTGCCCTTATACTCAATGGGGCCTAGCCTTTGCCTCGACGGTCGAGTATAGGTCACGCACTTAAGTACCATCCATTTTTGGGGCTAGTTGACTCAGCAGGTGAGTTTTTACACTCTCATTACCAACACCCTTTGTAGGTTATAGGTTAGCACGCAATTGGGCACCATAACTCTGCTTCCGGTTCATCCCGCAACATCAGTTCTGCTTGCCAAAAATATCCCACTTGGAGCTCTCGATTATATGGCATGGCTCAACGAAGCAGCTGCACTATCCTACCTATTTAAAGTTTAAGAATATATCGAGGGTGTTAAGCCCCCAATGCCTCTAATCATTGGCTTTACCCGATAGAACTCATTAAGGGCTCCAACTATCCTAAGGCAAACTTTGCAGGGAACCAACTACTAGACGGTTAGATTAGTCTTTCACCCCTATACCCAAGTCAGACGAATGATTTTCATGTCAATATCACTATAGGCCTCCACCAGAGTTTCCTCTAGCTTCGCCCCGCTTATGCATAGTTTACCATGTTTTATGTCCTGACAGGCATTCTCTCACTCTATCCCTTCTCAAAAGATCAAGGTCGATCGGCAATACTCCCGCGAGGGATCCCACCAATCAGCTTCCTTGCACCTTACTGGTTTTCTAGCCTATTGACTTGCACACATGTCACTCCTTGATCCGTATTCCAAGATAGGCAGATTGGGGAACCTGCAGGCTGTCACTCAAAGCTTGACTAGAGAAAAATGACTTGGCTAGAGCTTGTCTAAACAATGTCAGTAAGCATAACAAGAAGTAGGTGGATCAGAATCAAAGGGATGTGCAATTTTAGGTTGGTAATTTAGTCCTTATTAAACTACTTTTGTTTTATGACATAATGGTTTGCAGAAGAGGCTTGTGTGATGGTATGAAGGACCCTTTTGAATTGTGAAGATAGTAAATAGAGTGGCGTACAAGCTAGAGTTGCTGACAAAACTCAAATTCCAAACAGTGTTTCATGTGATGCTTAAGCCTTTTCATGACGATAAAGAGGATCTAAATCTAGGCAAGTTCAAAAGGGCACCGATGAGGGTAAAGGTCTCTTACGATTGTAAAGTTGAAAACATAAAGGCAAACCATATGATCAAATGAATTACTATTGATTGTGACATGAATACTTAGTTTAATGGAAGGGACTTCCCAACAGTTCCAAGGAAAGATAGACTAGCTCTATGAGGAGGACGCGATGAGGACGTCACTAGAACAAGTGGGAGAGGATGTCATGGGTTGCGCTTGGGAGCCTGTAATCATGGCACACTTGTGTGATCCATCATGTTCAAAGGAGGTGGTTTGGCCTAACCGGACTAGCCCATTGCTTGGAGAGATTGAAGGCCCATCTACAAAGCTTGGCAAATGTGGAACGTGATCTTCAAATATACGTAATCTTAAATATGATATGTAATCTTTAGAAGATACAATTCTATAATCTTAGATATTTGATTTGTAGATAGCTTTTAATCTTATTGATGTACTTTGATCTGTACTGTTGATTTTGGAGACGCTCAACTATAACTAAAGGCCTCTCCTCATCATTGTAAATCATTCAGTGAGTAATAGAATTCTTGAGAGCATTCACTCAAACTTTCTCTCTAGTGTTCTTGCTTTTTTGTGGCTTTGTTCATCTTTCGAGTTCTTTAAATTTTTGTTCTTCCGCTTGTTCTTTGTGGGTGCCTTAGTGGAATCCTGTTGAATCCTCAATTATTGGGAGTTAGGCTGACTTAAGGCATTTTTAAAGTGAAGAAAATGAATAAGCCCAAACGGATTGTGTGGGAAAAATCTAAGTCTGTGACACTTACACGTGCATAGCTTAATCTTTGAGACAAGCATATCACTACTGGCAGGGTCAACTAGGTAACATTCTTCCGTAATGTTAGCATTGCATGGTCCTCAACATGCAACGTAAGCAACGAAAAGGTTATAAAAGAGCGCGATCATCGTCTGTGTCAAGAGACAAAATGCATAGGCATCAAGAGATAAAGGCTTGATTGAGCACCGAAAGCATCCGAAAATATTTTTTGCATCCGAAAGTATGATCGAGCAATAGTATGCTGACGTGGCCACGCCGATTTAAGGGGGCACACACAGGAGACAAGGCAGGATTTAGGTCCACCATGCACCCCAAAAGGCACAAGATAGAGAAGGGATGTCAACATATCCATAATTCCATTTGCTTAGGTATGCAACACAGGATCCCGATTGCGCCCATAAAGTTCATTTAGAATAAGGGGGATAATGAAGAGGAGTACAGCTCAACAGTTCAATGTGAGTAGCATGGAGCATGCCAATACACACAACCAAAACACCACTTATATACCCATTGCGTACTAGTAGTAGCATCCACGCACACCAGCCAACAACCCACCCAACCAATGTATTGGTAGGGGAGCGGAAGGAACAATGAACAAGGGTACACCACAACTGCTTGGCATGATAATTATGAGGGGAAAAATCTCATTGGGACTTGGTCGAGCCAATACCAACCCACAAACTCAACTTACTCCCCCTAGTAAGCTATTACCATCAAAGGGACTTGGTACTGGGGTCACAAGCAACTCTGAATGCTAACACAGACTTGGGACTGCCACGACATCATATGGTTGCCGACTTGAAAGGTACAAGGCATCCCTAATATGACGGTGGGAATGGGCAAGCCAAGATCGAGCCTAAAGAAATGCATAAGCTCCCCAAAAATTCTTTTTCCGATATAAGGGACTTGGTCTTGGAGCCATTGGCTACATTTTTATGGGCACAGGCTTGACCGACTGGAATATGATTGCCTCAGCCACTGGTACTGATGATCCACTTGCCACCATTCTTGAGTCGTAATGAAACATTCTGACCCCCATGGGGGGAGGGACACAGGGGGCCGTCGAAGGATAGCGAATGCCTACCCCTTTAAGAGCTAAAAAAAGCTTTACACGGTTTTACCAATCGATGTTCATAAGTCTTAAATGGGGACACTTTTCTTCAGCTTGACGCTTTCACAACAATAGAGGCCCAATTTTCCAATGGTGTCTGATGCTCTCTCACATCCAAGGCACCAAGGTACCGACAGATCTCGAGGCCTAATTTATCGATAGACCTCAACGCTCTCGCACCACTAGAGTCCCAAGTTGCCTATAGTGCCCAATAGTCATACACATCTAAGGCATCAAGGTGTCGATGCTGCCCGATGCTCCCGCACATCTAACAAACTAAGGTGCCAATGATGCTCAATGCTCCTGCACCACCAACGACCTAGGTTGCTAATGGTGTCTGAGGCTTCTACACGTCCAAGCATATGGTTCTGATGCGATCAACGTAACCAAGGGCCTATGTTGCCCATGGTGTCCAAGACTCCTGCACGTCCAAGCACCAAGGTGTCAATGCTACCCGATGCTTTCGTACAACCAAGGGCCTATGTTGTCAGTGGTGTACGAGGCTACCACACGACCGAGGGCCCACGGTGTCAGAGGCTTTTGTTCTAAAAGGGGAGGGATGAGAACGATATCTAAATTCTTGCTTTAGGATTAGGTAGGGACTCGTTGCATCATTTTTTATATTTCAGGATGCCTCGTTGGATGGGTCGGAGGCTCTTATTCCAAAAGGAGAGGGACTGGGATGATATCCAAATTCTAGCTTTGGGACTGGGGAGGGATTTGTTGCATCGTTAATTATATTGTAGGATGCCTCACTAGAGCATCACCAAAATGGCTCATCAGAGCACTGCCGAAATGGCTCATTAAAGCACTGATGGGAAACTTTTTTAGCCTAACGCTTTTGCACCAACAGGGGCCCAAGTTGCCGATGCTAGTCAAAGCTCCCGCACACTTGAGGCACCAAGGTGCCAATGCTAGTCGACGCTCACACACATTGAAGGTGCCTAATGCCCCCGCACCATAAGGTAGCCTACGTTGTCGATGGTGTACAAGGCTACCATACGACCAAAGGCCCAAGGTGCAAGAGGTTCTTGTTACAAAAGGGGAAAGACCACCGGATGTTCACCGGAGCATCGTTGGGAACGCTAGATAACCCTTGGTCACTTAAGATAACTTCCCCCCTAAAAAGCTAATAAAACTTCATTGTCTTGCTACTAGTAGACATTCTTCTTTTTATGAAAGAAAATGACAACATGGGTCAATTCAATTAAATTACATCACTGATAACAAGTTTATAGATTTGTAAAGGGTAATCCATGTAAAAAAAAACTAATTACTGGAATCAGAACTCACTTTTTTACAAATGAAATCTGCCACCGTGTTAAAACATCTGTTGGCTCAACATAATGTTGTTGATTTAAAATTTTCCAAGGCTTTAATACTATCTTTGACTTACGCGCCAATGATAGTGACATCTGTACAGTGATGCTTTACCCTATTAACGAGGCTTGCGTTGTCAACCTTAAACACCACAACTGTCTTGATATTAGAGCACATGTTATATCTATGCTTTCTTCAAAAATGTAAATTTTAGCCCATTCCATTAACATCATCTCGTTTTTGAACCCCTTTCCACCGCCTATAATGAAACCTTCATCATCCCTAGCAATAACCCTAAAGCTAGTTCTAGTGCTACTTACAGAAGCATCAAAGTTTATTTTCATGTGACCCCTTAGAGGTTTCTCCCACCTTTTAACAGTAAAGTTAGTAGGTAAAAAGGGTCGGTAATCAAGTTTAAAAAATGAAAGCCCTGACTGAGTGTTCTAGCTTTTTCCCACAGAACATGTGTCTCTTCTTCCTTCCCACAGAAGATGAAATTGTTATTATTATTCCAGTTGTTCCATAAGATGGTCATGAGATCACAGTAGCTCTCTTGTCCAACATACACATCATGTCTGCCAACCAGTTTATGCAGTAGTGATATTCTTTAATAATGAGGCTATTGTCAAGGCCACCGATAGAGAGGATTGCCCGTGTTGTTGGACAGTCTTTAAGGGCATGAATAAGGGTTTCTTTCTCAAAACCTCACCCAAAACACTCTTGCATAAAGCCTTGTCAAATAAAGGCAATCTTGACGTTAGTGAGAAGACTCTTATGCCCCACCCGCCAAGTAAAGACTCGAATTTTAGGATGGGTTGTGGAACCACAACACTCGATCGCTTTTGCTTTCATCACCAATGGGTAAATTGTAAATTTTGTCCCCTAAGTCTTTTCCATATAACTCGTACACCCTTTCATTGTTTTGTTTCCTACTATTTTTGATCCACAACTCTTTCAGCCTTCTCTCTTTAGGGTTCATAATGTTGGATTTTAAAGCATCAACATTTAAACTTTGCAGCACCCAATTATTAGTATGAATATTAATGCATTAGCCATTGCCAACCTACCAACCAAAACCATCTTTAAGAACTTTAGCTGCTTCAACATTTTCAACCAAGTAAAAGAAGGTTTGTCCATTTTTTTATGATGGAAAATGTCGCCCTCAGGAAAACACTTAAAGCTCAAAACTTTGAAACATAAAGTATCTTTGAAGGTTATAAGTCTCCACAATTGTTTTCTAAGGAGGGCCAAATTAAGAAGCCGAATGTCCTTAAAGCCTAGCCCGCCCATGCCTTTTGGTTAGAAAATTCTCTTCCACTGAAGCATTGTCTAAAACATGTCTCTCTCCTTACCCATCCACCACATCCTACAAATCTTGGCTTGCATATTTTCTATAACACCTCTAGGAGCCAAAAAAACCGAAAAAGCATAAGTTGGAAGAGATTGAAAGATAGCTTTTATAAAGATTTCTTTACCACCGAAAGATAAAGGTCTCTTTGACCAGCTATTTATCCTGCAAGAAAAACAATTAGTAATCTCTTGGAAAGCCAAAGTTTTCTTCTTGCCAACTGGGAGAGGTAAACCAAGATAGTTGTCTAATTTGTCCACCACCTTCATATCAAGTAAATCACCAAATAGTTGACGTTGCACCCTAGAAGTATTCAGGCTAAAAAGAATCATTGATTTGTCAAAATTAACTTTTTTGACCAAAAAACTTAGCAAACTCTCTAACAATATTAAAAAGGGCATCAACATCACATTTTTTATTTCTCGATAGAAGGAGGGCGTCATCGATAAAAAAGAGGTGGTTAATCTGAGGGCCATTCATACTGGCTCGAATACCCTTCAACCAATTATTACTTTGCACATGAATGAGCATTCTCGAGAATGCCTCCATACAAAAGACTAAAAAGATAAGAGGAGAGAGGATCCCCTTGACGAAATCTACTCTCAAGAATAATAACCTCCGATAGAATGGTGTTGCATTTAACAATGTATCTCACAGACTGAATGCAATGCATGATTTTGTTGATCTAGTTTTCCTCGAACCTCATCGTCTTCATGACCTCCTTAATAAAAATCCACTCCATATGGTCGTAAGCTTTACTCATACCGAGCTTAATGAAAAAGCCTTTATTAAGGCCATTTTTCAAACTTTAGAGATAGTGCACCAATTTGTGGGCAATCAAAATATTGTCATGTATCATTCTCCCAAGAAAAACGCATTTCAGTTTTGACTAATGCAACTAGGAAGGGCAACTTTGAGTCGATTAGCAAGCACTTTAGAAATAACCTTGTAAATAAACTTGCATAAACTAATAAGGCGAAAATTAGTCATATCACTGGGGTCCTTAATTTTCGAGATAAGGATAATCATTGTCATTTAGACAAGAAATTTCTTTGTTCCCATTTAGAAGATCTAAACAAAACAGAATAATTTCAATGCCCAAATTCTCCCAATTATTTTTGAAAAAGCTACCCAAGAGGCCGTTAACCCAAGAGCTTTCCTAAGGTCCATCTGTTTGATTGCTTGAATAATATCACTCTCCGTGAAATCTTTTGCGAGCCAATCGTTGGTCTTCTTGGTGACACACTGGTTAATGTAACTTATATCATGTTCCCATAACAAGAGGCATTAGAACGAAACAGACTACTAAAATAACCCCTTGCCACTTTACAAATGTCTTTTGTTTTAGTCACCCATCTCTCGTTCGAGTCTTTCAGCTTAGCAATGTTCTTCTTATTTAAACTGCTAGTACCCCTCACGTGAAAGTAGCGCATATTTCTATCGCCTTCCTTGAGCCATTTGATCCGGGACCTTTGAACCCAATATTTTTCTTCTATTGTGTAGAGGTAATTGAGTTTAAAATAGGCCTTCTTCAATGCAGCCGCATTATGGTCCCTTTGAGAGGTATCAATAACCTTTTCGATCTTTCACTCAAGCTTACAGATTTCCTTTTTCATTTTGCTATATTTTTCGCGTTGCCACAGGCCAAGTATCGATCTCACTCTCTCTACTTTTTCAATGATGTTCAAATCACTCATATTCCACGCATTATTAATAATCTCCTTAGCCACCCCATCTTTAGCCCAGCACTCATCATACTTAAAACACAACCTTGGATCTTTGAGTTAACCTTTTGGTTTGTGCCCCACATGTCCAACAAAATAGCATCATTGTCAGACTTCGTTTGTCTCACTACACTGGTAGCCATATAAGGTGTTAAATATGACTCCTATTTTTAGTCAAATTTAAAAAATAATCCTTCAATTAAACTCTATTTTATTGTTTCAATCAAACACTGATTAGTTTAGATTATTTTATTATTATTTGACCTATGAATTTAGCCTATAAATAGGCTCTTTTACAATCTTAAAAAAATACACCCATTAGAGATAAGAACTCATAACACATTTAGAGAATTTTGTGTTTACGTTTTGAGGGTTCTTTATTTTTGGAGTTTTAAGGTTTAGTCTTTATCTCCATCTTTTGTACTACCTGTTCTTTTTCCATTATAGTAAAATTATCTTTTCCCGTGGTTTTTTGTCTTCTTTGGAGGGGTTTTTTCATGTTAAATTTATGTGTTCAATTTCTTAATTTATTCCACTAATTTTCTTATTCGTTGCTTAATCGGATCGATCCTAACAAGTGGTATCAGAGCTAGTTCAATTTTCATAGATCAGCTCATTTAGAGATGGCAACAACAAGGTTTGAAATTAAGAAGTTCGATGGTGAGACAAATTTCAATCTGTGGCAAGTTTGGATGATGACAATTCTAGTTCAATCCGGATTGATAAAGGTTGTTACCGGGAAAAAGCCTGAGAATCTAAATAAAATAGAATGGGAAGAGCTTGATGAAAAGGCTTTGTCTGCAATCCAGTTGTGCCTCACGAATACGGTATTGCAGGAGGTATTGATGGAAAAGACCTCATCTGCCTTGTAGAAAAGGTTAGAAACTTTTTATGCGACTAAGTCTCTAGCTAACCGTTTAGTGTTGAAACAACATCTATTTACGTTTCTCATGAATGAAGGTGAACTTTTTAGAGATCACATCAGTCAATTCATTACTCTTTTAAATGATTTAAAGAACGTTGAGGTTCATATTAATGATGAAGATCAAGCTATGCTACTATTGTGCACTTTACCTCCTTCATACAAATCTTTAAGGGAGACCTTGATTTATGGCAGAGACAAACTTTCGTTTAAAGATGTGAAGGGTCATTTTTTGAGTAGAGACAAACTCGATAATGAACTTCATTTGGATAACAAGACAGATAGGCAAGCTTCTATTTTGGTAGCATCAAAGAAACGAGACAAAAGGTGTCGCTATTGTAAAAAGTTAGGTCACGTCAAAGCAGATTGTTATAAACTGCAAAATAAAAGAGCTGCTGAGAGTAACGAGGAAGATGTAGCTGGTGCTAATTTGGCCAATGAAAATTGTGATGATTTCTTGTTAGTGTCAACAAGCGATAACTCCAAGCTCACGTCCAAGTGGATCCTAGATTCAGGATGTTCTTTCCACATGTGTCCCAATAGAGAATGGTTCTCCACATACAGTTCGGTTGAAGGTGGAGTTGTGCGCATGGGAAATGATTCATCTAGTAAGGTAATTGGCATTGGTACTGTTAAAATGAAGATGCACGATGGGACGATTAGGACACTCTCAGATGTTAGGTATGTACCTGATTTATGAAAGAATCCCATCTTCTTGAGTATTTTAGACTTGAAAAGATGCAGAATCAACATCAAGTCGAGCGACATTAAAGTCTCTCGTGGAGTTCGCGTTTTGTTAAAAGGTAAAAGAACCGACAGTCTTTATATTCTAGAAGGTTCTACATTGACCGGTGAAATCAGACGTCCCTCGTCCATTAAGGAGTTGAAGTCAACTCTTTTGGAGCAGAGGCAACTTAGTCATAGGAAGGAAAAAGGTATGACTATTTCGTTGAAGAGAGGTTCTCTTTTGGATGCAGGTTTTGAAAAGTTAGGGCACTGTGTTCGTGAAAATCAGACCCGAGTTAGTTTTGATTTGACAGTGTACAAGTCAAAGGCTAGAATTCTTCCAGTTTCTAAGCACAAATTTGACTCAGTTAATTTCTTGCATAGTTCAAATAGGCTCGTGGCGGGCTTTGGCAAAGATGGCGTTGTGGAAATATGAGTCAAGGTGGAGATTTGTTAAATATGACTCCTATTTTCAGTCAAATTTGAAAAATAATCTTTCAGTTAAACTCCATTTACTTGTTCCAATCAAACACTAATTAGTTTAGATTATTTTATTATTATTTGGCCTATGAATTTAGCCTATAAATAGGCTTTTTTACAATCTTAGAAAAATACACCCATTAGAGATTAGAACTTATAACACATTTAGAGAATTTTGTATTTACGTTTTGAGGGTTCTTTGTTTTCGGGGTTTAGTTTTTATCTCCATCTTTTGTACTTTTCGTTCTTTTGCCATTATAGCAAAATTATCTTTGCTCGTGGTTTTTTATCCACTTTGGAGGGGTTTTTCCACGTTAAATTTGTGTGTTCAATTTCCCAATTTATTCCACTATTTTTCTTGTTCTTTGCTTCATCGGATCGATCCTAACATAAGGAAAGTTTTCAATCGCTATCACCGACATGAGGAACTTGTCTAGCCTTGCTTTGATCATATTGCGACCTTCTCTATTGTTGACCCACGTGAACCACCTTTTGTCAAGTTTTATATCAACAAGAGCCATTACATCCAAGATATGCTTGAAGTCTTGCATATGAACCCTCGCCTTCCTACGATCGCCTTCTTTTTCTGCGTCGTTTAAAATGGCATTCAAGTCTCCTCCAACCACCCAGTCCTCCCTAACCGAGCCACCCACCCTTCTCAACATATCCCACGAGTCATTTCTTAGGTTAAGGTCCGCATGACCATAGAAGCCTGTAAATCTCAAGTTGCTTTGATTTTCCATTCGGATCAAGGAGTCAATGTGATGCTTTGAATAGTTTTTTATTGCAACGTCCACCTCCTCTCTCCACATCAATGCAGGACCACCCCTTCGACCTCAGAACTCATGGCCAAGCCACTGTTCATCCTACATAAATTTTGAATTTGAGAGAAGCTATTAGCATTCATTTTCGTTTCACAAAAAAAAATAATATCAGGGTTATTAGCAATGAGGAGTTGCTTTAGCTCCTAAACTGTCGCAGGAACCCGCGACAGTTCCAACAGAGGAGCTCTATCGTTCTTGGCGGGGCTGGTTGCCAGACACTGCCTTGTAAGGTGAGAGATGGTCTACAAGCTTCCTTTGAACGAATCTATTGAGGCTCTCTTCAGTTAGCTCCCCATTACTCCCTTTCATCCTCTTTCTTCTACATCTTATTTTTCTGACTCCACAATTTATTTTTGTTGGGCCTTTTCCCATTGGAGAGCATGATTCAGAATCTTTCTCATTGTTTATTATTTTGTCTTTGCCTTTCGGCCCTGTAGATTCATTCACCTCCCCATTTCCCTGTTTCTCTCTGTTGGGATCACTGTCCATCTCTTTCTTTCCTGTAATAACCTCAATACTATTTCTCCAATCGCCACGGTTTTGATTTGGCCCTCGTATTTGAGCTCTAAGCCAGCTTCCATATTGGAAGCTTATGTTATTAGACTTGATATGTTCTTCTTTGCTATGGCACTTTTGGGTTGAATGGCTGATGAGATCGCAAATGTAATAGAATGTAGGCAATTTTTCATATTTGATAGCACAAACAATCTCTGTACCGTCACTACCCATAAGATGGACCAACCTTAGCAACGGTTAAAAAATATCGATCATAACCTTGATTCTAATATACTCAGTCCATCCTCCATCTCTGTCGTGCCAATCTATGGCCACAACTTCCCCAATCACTTTGCCACATCCATAGCCACTTGTCGATCCATATACTCAAAGGGAATATTAAAGATTCTTAACCAAAAGGGCGTGAGGTTGAAAGCACAAGCATCCAGGTATTGGTCTTTAAAAAAGGGTGACATGGGAAAGAGACACTAGTTGACAAACCATGGGGATAGATTCAGTATCCTGTTTCTATCTTCCATGTTGTCAAACTTCACTAGAATAACACCTTCTTTTAAAGCCACGAAATTGCCTTCCTCTTTAGTAAACCATAGAGACTTAAATACACGATACATTACGTCTCTATTAACCTTCTCCCCTGACATTATTTTCCCAACAGCCCACGCCTCAAAACCCTGGGAATTGTTTGAACTCATGTTTGAGCTAATAACCCTTGTAGATTCCTCTTCTGAAAAGTTAAGCCGTTCCAATATCTTATTAATGTCTTCCACCATTTTGACGCACGGTAAAAAAACCAAGGGACAGTGGTAAATCAACCGACAACCCAGTTAGTCAGATGAGCCCACTATGGATATCAAGAAAGCTACGGAGCACACAAAAAAGAAGCAACGGTGGCAAGACTTCCAAAGAAAAGCGGTATTAACGATAAACCAAAAAAAACTTAATAGGGACAGTAGTGAACGCTACGAGATAGAAGGGAATCAATAGAAGCAGAAAATACAAAGGCATGCAGACCTACTAGGAGCACAGTCAAGAAACCCCAAAAAATAAGGTGCAAGCACCCAGAAACAACGATAGCCACTGCTAACTCTTCGCCACAAAAAAAAACAAAAAGAAAATACCCCAAAAACACAAAACTGAAAGTTGCAGGCAGTTTTACGAACAAGAATATAGAAAACTGAAGAAAAGCCTAAAACCGTACCTAATCAACTAATCAAGAACAGTTAGAAGCAATTAAAAATAGAAAAGAAAACATGTGTAACAAAAGCAACCTATTTAAAAATTAAGAAAACAGAGTAGATTATCACTTTTGTAGAAAAGTAAAAAAAAATTGTACCATTAGAAAAGTAAAAAAAAATTGTACCATTAAAAGCATGCCATGCATAAACGTAGGAGAAACATGCCAAGTGATAAGAACCTGGTTAACTAGTGAATTTCTTTACCAAACGATAGAATTAGAAAATAATATTCATTCAGATTTTATTAAACTTTGCTTACCTTGAATAGTGCCCAACAACATGTATATATACACTTGAGAGACCCTTTAACAAACTACCAGCTCACTAACTGCCTAACCACTTAATCCACATATTAGCCTAACCACCTAATCCACACATTAATCACATGCATAAACCTCAGTCTATAACATTCACCTAGCTTCCTCAATAGGGACGACCCTAAGACGATGACGAAAATGAGTAAACGCCGAAACAGATAACGGCTTAGTGAGAATATCGGCTACTTGATCACAGGCAGGAACTTCGCCAACAACCAACTCACAACTGGCCACTTTCTCACAAACAAAAAATAGATCAAGCTCAACATGTTTGAACTTAGAGTGCATAACAGGGTTAGCCGCAACAGAAACAGCACTAGAATTATCACACCATACCATCGGAGGATCAATTGATTGGAGATGTAATTCTGTTAACAACGAGACTAGCCACGTAACATTACTAGTGGCGGCTGCTAAACTCTGATATTCAGCCTCTGCCGTAGAGCGAGAAATAACTTGTTGTTTCTTAGAACACCAAGAAATAGGTGTGTGTCCAAAATACACACAATATCCCGTAGTAGACCGACGATCATCAAAATCAAGTCCCCAATTCGCATCAGCATAACCGACCAAAGACAGTCGATTAGATCGCTGAAACAATATACCATGAGAAAGAGTACCAGACAAATATCGTAAAATTCGTTTTAACGCTATCATGTGTAGAGAAGTGGGAGCATGCATCAACTGACACACTGGATTAACAGCATAAGCAATATCTGGCCTTGTCAAAACGATATACTGAAGAGCTCCAGCAATACTACAATATTCAGTAGGATCAGCAAAAGGTTCACCCTCATCTTTTGATAACAAAGAAGAAGTTACCATTGGTGTAGGAACACTTTTGACATTAGACATAGAACTCCGAGCAAGCAGCTCACGAATGTATTTGCGCTGACGCAAATGAAGACTACCTGAGGATGACCGATTGACCTCAATACCCAAAAAATAATGCAGCTCACCCATATCTTTTAGAGCAAACTTGTTGTGAAGCTGCTGAACAAAGCAATTTATCACATCAGACGAGTTACCAGTGATAACAATATCATCCACATAGACAAGAACATAGAGAGTATGACCAGAAGATGAGCGGACAAACAGTGAGGCATCTGACTTTGACAACTGAAACCCAGCAGAAATAAGAAACTGTTTCAATTTGTCAAACCAGGCACAAGGAGCTTGCCGTAATCCATATAAAGCTTTAGTCAACCAACATACTAACTTTTCACCAGTTGGACCAGATTGCTCAAAACCTAGAGGTTGCTGCATAAACACCTCATCAGTTAAATCTACATTCAAAAAGGCATTGTTGACATCAACCTGTCGTAAAGACCACCCATTGGTCACAGCAACAGACAGGATGGTTCGAATGGTAGCAGGCTTGACTACCGGACTGAACGTTTCCTCAAAATCGCAGCCAGGGACCTGAGAACACCCCTTAGCGACCAAGCGTGCCTTACGCCGGTTAATCGTCCCATCAGGATTCTTCTTGATCCAAAACAACCACTTACAACCGATAGCTCTCCGACCTGGAGGGAGAGGACACAGCTCCCAGGTTGAGTTAGCCAGTAAAGCATCAAATTCAGCTTGAACAGCTAGTCGCCAGTCTGGATGATCAAGTGCTTCTTTGACAGAACATGGCTCTACCTCAACTATATCTGCACACAAAACTTTGGGTTTAAATATTCCAGCTTTAGACCTGGTCACCATGGCATGAGTATTAGTAGGTGAAACAGGAGGACTAGTAGGAGCTCAGGAGGAAAAGTTACAGTAGATGAAACCTCCTCTTGAACAACAGATCGTACATTAGATGGAACCTCTTCTTGGACAATAGGTCTTGAATGAGCACTATCAGGGGCAACAGGATGAGTTCTGGTACCATTATGACCAGGATGATTTATAGAGTCCTCAGTAGCAGAGACAGGATCCGAACGAACCGTATGAGGTATAGCAGACCGAACCACTGGCACATACATAGTGATATTGAGAGGCAACTTGGTACTTGTAGGAGAAATCGAAAACAGAAATCGATTCTCATCAAACACAACATGTCAAGAAACAATGATTTTCCCATCGGGCGTTAGGCAGAAATAACCTTTATGACGCAAGCTATACCCCAGAAATGTCGATGGCTGAGATCAAAATTCCAGCTTGTGTTTACCAAACAGTCGTAAATACGGAAAACAACAACATCCAAACACACGGAGATGATCATAAACTGGTGCATGACCAAATAGACTTTGAAATGGGGTCTTCCCGTTAAGAATCGAAGTAGGCAATCGATTAATGAGATGCACCACACTACAGAATGCATAACCCCAATAATCCATCGGTAAATTAGCCTGAGCTAGAAGAGTGAGACCAGTCTCCACTATATGTCTGTGTTTACGCTCAGCAACACCATTCCGTTCAGATGTATGAGGACAAGAGCAGCAATGAATAATTCCCTGACTTGCTAAAACGGAGGAGAACTTACGAAACTCACCTCCCTAGTCACTTTGAAATTGCTTAATATGCTTCCCAAACTGAGTGGAAACCATCTTCTGAAATTGACCAAAACACTCTAAAGCTTGAGATTTTCTACTAATCAAGTAGATCCAGGTAAAACGACTAGTCATGTCAATAAAAGACACATAGTACAAATTTCCTTCACATGAAACAGGAGCTGGGCCCCACAAATCTGAAACAACCAATTCAAACAAGTCAACATATTTAGTGCTAGAAGATGAAAAAGGCAACTTATGTGATTTACCTTTCTGACAAGCTACACAAACACCATCAAGATGGTTTTTATTGAAAGGAATCTGACAACTTGTTAGAACATTTTTACAATATTATCCGCCGGATGACCTAGCCTTTTATGCCACAAACTAAACACATCATCAACGAAAGAGTAAACGTGAGCAACTATGGGAACAGAAGATAACACACTATCTGAACCAGCCGAGAAATGATAAAGCCCATCACGAACTTGGCCCCGCATTAAGATTTCCCGTGTCTGGATGTCCTTAATCACACGATACGATGGGTGAAATTCAAAAAAACATTGTTATCAGTAGCAAATTTAGATACAGACAGCAAATTCTTTCGAATACTGGGCACATAGAGCACATTGGAAAGATGTGGTAATTTCTGCTTCGTAGGTATGACCGCACTTAAAATAGATAAAATATCAGTAGATACTCCATTACCCATCAAACGAGATGACTTACCAGAGTACGGAGTGGAACCATGGAGATCCGAAGTCTCGACAAACATGATGAGTTGCCCCTGAGTCTGGGCACCATGACATACTCCCTACTGGCAAAGGAACATACGAGTCAGTGGTATTAAAATTGGAATCATAAGTTGTAGCATCAGAATAACCCGAAGCATGCAACTCAGGAAGCCGGGGAGGGATCCCAACAAATTGAGACGAATCATACGAAGAAGAATCCACACTAAACACACGAGCACGCAGTTTAGTACGCCACAAAGCCTCATGAACAGTCTGCCAAGATCGGGTAACATTGACGCAGTTAGCAGAAGGCTCCGGCAAAATACGGTCATCATTCGAACGGGACTGAACCGACCCACTGGGCCCACGGGGTCTAGAAGTCGGCCCACCATACGGGTGTCCCAAAGAATCACCATCAAATTGTGGGTCAAGGGAATGCCGTCCAATGCCAAAGTCATTACGCCCATAAGCTCCAGAATTGAAATTTGGGCCAGCACCATCATTCTGCCCATTACTAGCTTGATTAAATGGATTAAATCCATTACTTTTATAACCTGTAGATGGCCCACGTGATGGAAGGTCAGTAAACACTTCATTCGGCCAAATTTGAGGCATCCAATGTTGACCAGAAAAACCCCAATTTTGACCATACATAGGGATTCGGTTCTCACGTCCAAATTCTTCCCTGTTCTCACCAAACACAAAACCACCATGGCTCCCTTCCAGTACCTGTGCTTCCAACGACGGCTGCCCCTCACGATGATAGTGATAGTAACACCGCTACGCGAGATGACCAAACCGACTGCAGATCTGACATTGGATGCGAGGACAAAAGCTTCAACCACGACCACGACTAGGGGGACGACCACCACGAAAGGCCCCGTCCGTCGACGGCAACTGAGTCCCTTCTACAACGTTCGCAGCCACTAATACATCCTGAACAGATTGAATCTGGCGGGCTTCACATTCACTCAGAGCATCGACAAGCCGTTGAAAAGGTAACGGCACTGGAGAGAACGACGCATGAGAGACGATGATGTCAAACTCTGATGAGAGGCCAACGAGAAGGACCGCCGTTCATTCGGCCTCTGAAATTGGAGAGCCAGACGCTGCAAGAAGAGCACACAAGGTTTTGATTTTGTCAACATACAACCGGATAGAGAGATTACCTTTCTGGAGAGAATGCAGTTCGTGACGCAACTGCGATTGTTTGGCAGTAGTATCGGCGGCAAACAAATTATTCGCCATGATCCAGACATCACCGGCAGTCCGAACATCGGTGAACAAAGTCAAGAAGGAGGAGCTGATCATGGATAACAACCACGATGTAAGAAGGTTATCTTGTTCATCATAAACTAACGCAAATGGATTTGTGACAAGTGCACCATCAGGAGACTGAACAAAACGCGATGGAGCCGTCAATGTTCCATCAAGAAATCCGAGCAAGCTGTAACCACGGAGAATCAGACGAATTTGTTGCTGCCACTGGATAAACGAATCAGCATCAAGCTTCACAACCTCATACCGCGGGAAGGACGTGATCACACGGTCACCAAGAAACACAGAGCTAGGAGGATCAACAGAGTCAGAATCGACAGAGTGCGTGGTAGCCATGGCCGAGGATCACCGTACGATTGATACCATGATAAGAACCTGGTTAACTAGTGAATTTCTTTACCAAACGATAGAATTAGAAAATAATCTTCATTCAGATTTTATTAAACTTTGCTTACCTTGAATAGTGCCCAACTACGTATGTATACACTTGAGAGACCCTTTAACAAACTACCAGCTCACTAACTGCCTAACCACTTAATCCACATATTAGCCTAACCACCTAATCCACACATTAATCACATGCATAAACCTTAGTCTATAACACCAAGTAGACGTGGAAACCATGCAAACATGTGTACCATTTAGAAAGAAATTAATGATGGTAGAAACGACAAAAACCTTTTCAAGAAGACATCCTTTCCCATCATTCAGTCCCAAACACAGCCTATGATACGTAGGACCAACCACGTAGATTCTTTCGTATACCCTCGAACGACACGCCGCTGAGGTAATTGACAACCTTACCGCTAAGCAGGGACAACCCACAACCATAACTGTTTAATTATTCTTTTAACAAAGAATAAAGACATACATCCACATTAAGGAACCAAGAACAGAATGCTTTAAAACCTTGGAGAAAATTATTCATACGCGCGCTCTTTTCCCTACCAGTAGAAGCTACTAGCAGACACTCTTTTTTGGAAAAAAAACCAACCACAAGGGTCAACCAAATTATTAAGTTGCATAATAGATTAGAGCATCATGGATATCCATAGGATAGTCCATGTCAAAAAACCAAGTTCTAGCCTCCTTACACATTTTGGTACAAATTAAATCAGCGACTACATTACAAGACCGACTAGTCCAAATTAAATCAACTAACTTAAAATTTATGAAGGCTTCTTTTCACGCCTTAATCCGTGCTCCATTTATTGTGACGTCTGTACGATGGTTCTTCAACTAACACGCCATCTTGATACCTGTTTCAAAAGCATGACACTCGGCTTCTTCCACTGACATTGTCCTTTTTATAAAACCCCTCCAACCCCCGACACAAAGTCGTCATCATCGCTTGCAATCACTCCATAACCAATTTTGTTATCACACACTGTTGCGTCGAAATTTATTTTTACAAAACCCTTAGAGGTTTTTCCCATTTTTTAACAACGAGGTTAGGGGACAACAACAGCTCATTCATCAGGTTACAAATGTGAAAATCTTGGCTAAAGGTACTGGCCCTATCCCAAATGACCTACGCCTCCTCTTCCTTTCCCCTAAAGATGAAATTGTTTATATTATTCCAGCAATTCCACAACGTAGTCATAAGGTTAGCCATAGCTCTTTTATCAAGCACTCTCATCATATCTTCCAGCCAATCAATACAGCTTTTATACTCCTTTGTAATGGTGTTTTCATTCCAACCACCAATAGAGAGGGTTGCCCAAGAAGTAGGGCAGTCTTTTAGTGCATAAATGAGGGGCTCGTACTCAGCCCCGCACCCAGGACTCCCCTGCCCAAATCCATGCTAAATGGATGTAATTTTAACGTTAGTAGGGAGGATATCGTGTCCCACACGCCACGTAAACACCCGAACCTTAGGGATAGTGTCGTGCTTCCATAAAGAACCTATAAGGACCAAGCCCCATTTCCTTCAATAATAACCAAGAATAAGCTAATTTCGAAGTGAAACAAACATGAGGGTTATGAAACCACACAGTACTATCGCACTGGCCCTCACCCTCAATCAGTAAGTTACAAATTTTGTCACCCAAACCTTGCCCATATAGCTCATGAACTTTACCAATGTTCCAGCTTCTAAAATCCCCGAGCCAAAGGTCTTTCACACTACACTCATTAAGGTTAAGCATATTAGAATTAAGAACCCCACTATTTAAACCTTCCAACCCCCAATTGTCAATCCAAATGTTGATCTGAATGCCACTCCTGACCTGCCAACTGAAACCATCCTTAAAAGCTTTCCCCGCAGCCGCAATGATGGAACAAGTAAAAGAGGCTTTGTCAACTCTTTTGTGATGAAAGATATCACTATCAAGAAAGTATTTTGAAGACAACACTTTAAAACATAGGGTATCTTTGTTGTTTATAAGCCTCCACACTTGATGCCCAAGAAAAGCCAAATTGAGCAACTGAATATCCCTGGTGCTGAGACCTCCCATGCCCTTAGGGTGACACAACGTCTTCCAAGGAAGCATCGTCCAGAATCTGCCCTTCTCCTTACCCAACCACCACGTTCTACTTATCTTTGGTTCTATGTCTTCAATCACACCTTTGGGGGCCAAAAAAATCGACAATGCATACATTGGAATAGATTGAAGCACAGCTTTGATGAAGACTACTTTGCCACCAAAGGATAGTAGTATCTTAATCCAACTGTTTATCCTGCACGACAACCTATTAGTAATCTTTTGGAAAACCAATGTTTTTGTTCTTACTTACTGGAAGAGGAAGGCCTAGGTAGTTGTCCCATTTTTCCATCACCTTCATGCAAAGCAGATCTTCAAAAATTTACCTTTGCACTCTAAGAGTGTTAGGACTAAAAAGAACCATCCACTTTATCAAAATTAATCTCTTGACCTAAAGTATTACCAAAGACCTTTAGAATATTAACAAGAAGTTCAACATCACTTTTTTTTTATTTCTTACAAAATGTAGGGCATCGTGGGCGGTGATTTATCCTAGGGCCCTTTATACTAGCCCAGATCCCTCATAAAATATTATTACCTTGTGCATTAATAAGCATCTTCGAAAATACTTTCATGCAAAATAAGAACAAATAAGGAGAGAGGGGATCCCCTTGATGGAGTCCCTTCTCGAGAATACTAACATTTGACAAAATATTATTGCATTTAATCAAATATCTTACAGAATCATTGCAACCCATTATTTTATCAATTCACTTCTCATTGAAGCCCATTTTCTTCATGACCTTCTGGATAAAATTCTATTCCATACGATTGTATGCTTTGCTCATGCCGAGCTTGATAACAAACCCTTTATTAGCGCAATTTTTAGAGATTTGAAGGTAGTGTAAAAGTTCGTGAGCAATCAATATATTGTCATGTATCATTCACCCCAAAACGAAAGCGCTTTGATTTTGACTGATAAAACTAGAGAAAGTAACTTTGAGCCGGTTTGCGAGAACCTTAAAGATGATATCGTAGATAAACCTACATAAACTAAAAGGGAAAAAATTATTAATATCACAAGGGTCCCCAATTTTAAGAATAAGAATTATTATAGTATCATTAAGGATAGAGATATCTTTATTTCAATTAAGAACATCCAAGCAGAACCAAATACTATCATTTCCCACGGTTTCCCAATTATATTTGAAGAAGCTCCCCGAGAGGCCATCAATGACAGGGGATTTTCTCAGATCCATCTGTTTGATAGCTTGAGTAACCTCACTCTCCGTGTAGTCCATAATAAGCCACTCGTTTGACTCCTTAGTGACACACTCTTGTATATAACCCATTTCATGGTTGTCCACTCTTTGACTATTTGATTGAAACAGCTTACGAAAATATTCTTTAGCCACATTGCAAATTTCTTTATTGTCAGTCACCTAATCCCCATTCAAGTCTTTAAGCTTGTCAATGTTATTCTTCTTGAAACGGCTAGTGGCTCTCGCATGAAAATACTACATATTTCTATATCCCTCCTTAAGCATTGAGACTGAGACTGACAAATTGCTCAAGATAGAAAAAAAAAACTTTTATCTTTGACTTCTGAATTTTCTTGCTTTTTCTCTCTATATATTATATCAAATGCTTATAAACTATTTATAGGCTACTGTCCTTAAAAAATTGAAAATATTAAAATCTAATAAAAGCCATAAACCAGTTACTCTTGAACTTTCATTTTCCTAAAAAATAAACTTCTCAGTTAAACCCATTAAAATCACATTTAGCGTTTAACCAACAAAACTCCCCCATAAACTTAAATGCTTCTACCATGCTTTATGTCGATTAATTTCTTGCAATTGTCAAGAAGTACCATTGATAACGGTTTCATGAAGATATCTGCAACTTGGTCTCGGCTTGCCACGTGCACTAATTTCGCACTTCCTTCCTTTACATGATATCAGATGAAATGAAAATGAATGTCAATGTGTTTGCTTCTCTCATGATTCACTGGGTTCTTTTCTAACTCAATTGCTGATTTATTGCCAACTCGTATCTCAGTCACACTGAGTTGTTGTTGCTCTAACTCATCTAACAAATTTTTGAGCCATATAGCATGACACACACACCAAGACACTGCCACATATTCAGCTTCACATGTCAAGAGTGTCACAATTGGTTGCTTCTTTGAAAGCCAAGTAAACG
Source organism: Gossypium hirsutum (assembly GCF_007990345.1). NCBI lineage: Eukaryota > Viridiplantae > Streptophyta > Magnoliopsida > Malvales > Malvaceae > Gossypium > Gossypium hirsutum. The sequence goes on along the minus strand of NC_053426.1, from coordinate 54,942,195 downwards.
TCGTGTTACCCATAAAGAACACATATCCCGATGTACTTTTTTAATTGTCTAAGTCTCCGCACCAATCACTGTCAGAGTACCCAATCAACTTGTAATCTTCCATATTTGAATAAAATAATCCAAGTGATACCGTTCCTTAGATATATTGTAGGATTCGCTTCAATGCCTTCCAATTTGAATAAACCATCTCCTCCATGAACCGACTTACAATGCCAACACTTAGTGAAAGATTAGGCCTTGTGCAAGTGAGATAGCGAAGACTTCCCACCAAACTCCGTTATTTGCTCGCTTCGACTCATTCTCCTCCATCGAATTTTAAGAGTTGTACACCTGGTTCCATTGGTGTTGATACTGGTTTACAATATACCATCTTGTATTTCTTCAAAATTTCCTTTGCGTATGCCTCTTATGACATAAAAATACCTGTCTCTTCTTGTCTTACCTCCAAAACAAGGAAAAACTTCATCAAACCTAAATCTGTCATCTCAAATTCCTGTGTCATTGTGCTCTTAAATTCTTGTATCATCTCACCATTGTTCCCCATAAAAATGAGATCATCAACATAAAGAGCAACAAATAACATATTACCTCCATTATTCTTCACGTAAAGGGCATGTTCATAGGGACATTGTTTGAACCCGTTCTCCTTGAAGTATGTATCAATATGAGTATTCCATGCCCGTAGTGCTTGCTTCAACCGGTAAAGTGCCTTCTTCAATTTCAGCACTTTCTTCTCTTCTCCACTTTTTTTATCCCTGGGTGGTTTTTCGATGTAGACTTCTTCCTCGAGCACACTATTCAAGAATGCCAACCTGACATCCATTTGAAATATCGGCCATTTGAATTGAGCTACTTGTGAAAAGAGCAATTAGATTGTCTCCATTCTAGCAACGGGAGAAAACACCTCGTCATAATCAATTCCCTTCTTTTGTTTGTATCCCTCTGCAACAAGTCGCGCCTTGTACCGTTCTATCTCACCTTGAGCATTCATCTTTCTCTTGAACACACAATTCACACCAATGGGCTGACTTCTTTTTGGCAACTCTGTTAACTCCTATGTGTTATTGCAGTCAATTGCTTTAATCTCCTCGTACATTGCAGTTTGCCACTTCTTGTCTCGCACCGCCTCTTCAAAACTTATATTCTCAGAATCTGCCAAAAGATATACAATGTGTACCTCACTTGTTGAATCATACAAATCTTGCAAACTTCGTATTTTGGGTTGTTGTGGTTCATCTTCATCATCGATAGTTTCAGGATTTATCGTTATGATTGTTGGTGTAATGGTTGATGATTCTCCATCTTTGATGATGGCCTCCGTTGAGTTATTCTAATCTCACTCGCTTGCTTCATTAACTTGTACATCATGCCTCACCGCAACCTTCTTACTTATTGAGGTCGAGTTGCTTGTTTCCTTTTGTTTTCTCATCATACCCAATAAAAATAAACATTTTGCTTTTGTCTTCAAGCTTCGTTCTTCGCTGATCTGGCACATGTGCATAAGCCTCACTACCGAATACTTTGAGATGAGAAACTATCGGTTTTTGTCCGCTCCATGCCTCTCGTGGTGTTTGATCATTCAACTTCTCATGTAGACACCGATTTTGCACATAGATGGCACATTGCACAGCTTCCGCCTAAGATTCCTTCAGCATCTTCTTGCTTTTGATCATTGACCAAACCATGTCGAGAATAGTTTTTCATGAAAGCCATCGAAGTGTACTCGCCACCTCTTTTGGATCGTACAGATTTGATGTGTCTACCGGTTGCCTTTTTCACCATCACTTTGAACTTTTGAACACCTCGAACGCCTCAGATTTTTCTTTCAAAAATAAACCCAAGTTTTTCATGAGAAATCATCTATAAAGGAAATGAAATACCTTTTATCGCTAAAAGATTCGGGGGTGATTGGTCCACATATGTTGGTATGAATCAATTCAGAGGTTGCTTAGCCTAATATTCTGCCTTCTTTTGAAACGAAGTTCTCGCATGCTTGCCGAGTACACACTCTTCACAAAGTTTTCCCTCGTAGTCCATGTTATGTAGCTCGTGCACCATGTTCTTTGCCAACTCGTTTAGACCACCATAATGTAGGTAACCAAAACGGAGATGCCACAATGACGCATTATCTTCTACGTCGACTTGCAAACATTTTTCTCAAACTCTTCTCAAATTCAACTTGTACATGCGATTTCTCCCCATTTCAACTCGAGCGACCAAATGCCCTTGCTTATCTTTCAAGTGTAACACCCGGTCTTTCATAAGTACCGAATAACCTTTTTCCATGAGTTGCCCCATACTCAAAATGTTGCTCTTGAGGTCTGGTACATAATACATATCTTGGATAGACCCAACTAACCCATCCTTTTGTAAATAACAAACGGTTACTTGGCCTTTTACCTCAACTTTCGATGCATTTCCAAATGACACATGTCTCGTTTCAACCTTCCGCATCTTTTTGAATAGCTGCTTGTGCCCGCACATATAGTTACTTGCACCCGTGTCCAGGTACCACACCATGCTGCTGTTGGTGTTGACTTCGTTGTATGCCATCAAGAGAGAACCTTCTTTCGCCTCCTCATCTTCTGTGGTTAAGTTGGTTGTTTCTTCCACCTTATTCAAGTCGTGACATTCTTTCGCAAAATGCTCCGTCTTACCACAATTGTAACACTTATCAGAATTGCAATCCTTCATATAGTGACCATATTTGGCACACTTGTAACACTCGATGTTGGAATAATTCAACCGACTGCCTCTTCCACGACTTCGCTTCCACGCCAATTTTGTTGGGTTGATTGCTCCTTCTCATAATGCCCTTCTTGACTGCAGCCTCTTCCACCGCGACCATTTTCTCGACCTCCACGGCCACGCCATATACCTCGAATGTTTTGAGAATAGAAAACCTTTTCATCTTTGATTGAAGCCTTAGTTTGAAATGCTTGCTCGAGTGTCTCCTCTTTTTTCTTCTTCTTACGTTGTTCATATGCCTCGAGAGAACTGATGAGCTCGTCGACTGTTAGTGTTGCTAGATCCTTTGACTCTTCTATGGCATATACGACATTCTCGAAACTGTCAGTTAACAACTTTAAAATCTTCTCCACAACTCGTGCATCGTTTAACGCTTCTCCATTTCTATTGAGTTGGTTCACCATGGTTTGAACACGCGTAATGTAGTAGGAGACACCTTTTAATTCCTTCATCTCCATACCTTCCAACTAACCGCGAAGAGTTTGAAGGTAGACTTGTTTAACTCGGTCGACGCCTTTGTACACCTTCACCAAAATGTCCCATGCTTCTTTTGAAGTTGTCACACTCGCAATCTTCCCAAAGCCCAACTCGTCAACAGTTCAGAACATCATGTACAATGCCGCCTTATCTTTCGATAGCATCTCTTTCAACGCCTTGTTTTGAGCCCCGTATATCCCGCGGTAGTTGTCGGTTCTACAAAACCTTCTTAGACCACCTCCCAGCCATCTTGAGACCCGAGAAGAGCTTTCATTTAGATGCTCCAATTCTCGTAGTTCGCCTTCGTTAGTCGAGGTAGTGGCACATTACTAGTCACACTCTCCATGGCTCGGATACTAAATTGACAAATTAGTAGTCACACTCTCCAGAGTAATAGCATCATGGTCAGACTTAGTTTGACGCACCACACTAATATCCATAAAAAAGAAACTTCTCAACCACGGACAGAGAACACAAAAACCTATGTAACCTTTCCTTTATCATGCTTCCACCACTCCTATTGTTAACACAAGTGAACCACCCTTTCTAGGGTTTAATGTCTATAAGAGCCAACTCATCCATGATGTCTTTGAACTCATTCATCTGCACCCGCGCCTTCCTCCGACCATTATTCTTTTGAGGTTCATTCAAAATATCATTAAGTCTCCCCCAACCACCTAATCTTCCCTAACTAAGCCACCAACCCTTCTTAACATGACCCACGAGTTACTTCTAAAGTTAGGATTTATATACCCTTAAAAGCATTAACTCTAATATTGCTGTGATTCTCTAATTGAACTAAGGAGTCAATGTGGTGCTCAAAATAGCTTTGAATGGCAACATCAAGTCCTTTCCTCCACATCAAAGCAAGACCACTACTACGTCTCTCAGAGCTCATAGCTAAACCACTTTGCATCCTGCATTTGTTTTGAACACTACGGAAATCATTAGCACTCCTCTTTGTTTCACTAAGGAAGATAATATTAGGTTTGTTAGCAACAAGGAGTTGCTTAAGTTCCCCAATAGTCGCAGGGTTCCCCAACCCATGACAGTTCGAGCTTCATTGTACAAAGAACCCCAACCCTCAACTTCTCCCTCTGAGGAAATAAACTGCTCCAAGGGTTTGTTGAAAACCGCTGACAAATTGGCCCCCATAGAAACACAAAGAAGTGATTGTAAACACGAACCAGACCAACAGATCGAAAGCTACTGTACAGAAACCAAGAAATCTATGAAGAAGCATAAAACAAAAGAAACAAAACACAGTAGAAAACCCGAAAACCCAAGAAAACAAAGGCTAGAAAACTCAAAAAACAATAATGTAGAACACAGACTATGACGAGGAAGAGGAAACAAGAAAAAGAAAGAAGCAAGACACCTTAAAAAAAAACAACCAATAAGCCAAGATGCAAAGAAACTCACCCGAAAAACCTGCGAAAACCCCAGCAAACTCTCCCAACCAACTAAGGCAAGAAAAATCCCAAAAGACTCCAACCTAGGCAGACGAACACAAGCAAATGTAACAAGAAAATCGATGCAAAGAATCACATGCAGAAAACTACCAAACCCTACCTACCTAGAGAAAACAAGAAGTGATAGAAAACCTAATATGAGAACAAGAAAACCCGTAAATTAAACACAATCTATGAACAACAGAAATAGGACGATCATATTAATATTATCGTGGAAAAGTCAACGGAAAAATTTACCTTTAATGGCAAGCCAGGCAACATCGATTCAAAGAAACATGCATGATAGACATACGAAGCCATGCACCCCTACGCAACCTTTAGGAAAAAGATAATGATGGAAGAGAATGACAAAAACTTTACAGAAAAGACCATCTTTTCTAACAAGTTGAGCCTACTTCAGGCTATAAAGTTCGGGACCAAACATGTATATAGCGACCGTACCTCCTTGGGCGACACGCCACCATATCCAAAACAAACCCCACTGAAAGCTGGGACAACCCACCTCACTCAACCATCCAATTATTCTTTTAGAAAGAATAAAGATGGACACCGTACCCAAAAAAAAAAAAGAACAGAAAGCTTCACAATCTTGGATAAAACACGCTTTTGTTACTCCCTACCAGTGCTACCAAGCGACGATACTAGCAGACATTCTTTTTTTGAGTAAAAAATGACCACAACGGTCAAAAATAATTTATTCAATAGCATCACAAATTACAGCATTATAGATATCTATAGGATAATCCATATCAAAAAACTAATTACATTCTGCACACATTTTCTTACAAATAAAATCAGCCACTAAATTACAATTCCGGCTAGTCCAAACACAAATGGCATATTTAAAATTATAAAAGCCTTAACACTATCCTTGATCCGCGCACCTATAATTATCAAGTCTCTTTGCTAGTCATTTACTTTGTTTACCAGACCTGCGCCATTACTCAAAAATCATGTTTCCTTTAATATTGAGGCGACACGCAAGCTTTATGCTCTTTTCAAACGTGTACCACTCAGCCTCCTCAACCGACAGCTACATGTCCTTAAAGTCCCCACCTCCTTCCAAAATGAAACCATCTTCATCCCTCACAATTACTCCATGCCCGATACTGTTGTAACCAGTTGACGCATCAAAATTAATTTTAATATGGTTCTTAGGAGGTTTTCCCAATTATTTATCGACGAGCTGGGAGGACATCATCGGCACATTTAGCAGGTTACAGATGTAGAACTCTTTACTAAGCATGCTGGCCCTATACCAAATAACCTTCGCCTCTTCTTCTTTTCCCCTAAATAAGTAATTGTCTTTGTTATTCCAACAATTCCACAAAATCGTTATAAGGTCAGCCATCGCTTTTTTATCCAGAACTCTCAACATATCTTCCAACTAGTTGATGCATCTATCGTACTCCTTTGAGATAATGATGTTGTCCAGACCACCTGTCATAAGAGTGGCCCTCGAAGTAGGACAATCTTTAAGGGCATGTATAAGAGTTTCATATTCGGCACTGCACCTAGGACAAGCTTGACCAAAACCACGACGACTAGAGGCTATCTTGACGTTGGTTGGAAGAATCTCGTTACCCATACGCCAGGTGAACACATGAATCTTGGAGAGGGTGTCCAGTTTCCATATCGCTTTCCAAAAGAACCTATGGGGGCCAAAACCCATTTGCTTCAACAACAACCACAAGTAAGCTGACTTCGAAGTGTAATAGCCTAAAGAATTATGGAACTACACCATTTTGTCGTTGTGATTCTTGTCCTGAATCGGTAAATTACAAATTTTCTCCCCCAAATCTTGCCCATAAACCGCACGAACCCTATAGGTATTCAAACCTCTACTCTCATCAAGCCACAGGTCTCTAACACTATATTCATTGTAATTCAATAGGTTCGACTTAATAGCTTCACTATTTAAACCTTCCAACCCCTAATTATCTGTACGAATGTTAATGTGGTCACCACAACCAACTTGCCACCCGAACCCAGCCATGAGAGCTTCAGCTGCGGTAGCAATGCTATTCCAAGTAAATGAGGCTTTGTTAATTCTTTTAAAGTGGAAGATACTCCCATCAGGAAAATACTTGAAGCTAAGAATTTTACAACATAACGTCTCTTTGTTATTATTAAGCCTCCACACTTGACGTCCACGAAAAGCCAAATTAAAGAGCCAGATATCCCTAAAGTCGAGCCCTCCCATGCCCTTCGGGTGACACAACTTCTTCCAAGGAAGCATCGTCCAAAATCTACCCCGTTTTTTGCCAATCCACCAAACTCTGCAAATCTTTGTTTGTATATCATCAACAACACCTTTGGGAGCTAGGAAGATTGACATTGCGTATGTTGGTATAGATTGAAGAATCGCCTTGATGAAAATCTCTTTGCCTCCGAACGATAAAAGCCTATTGGTTCAGCTATTAATCCTACAAGACAATCGATTGTTAATCTCTTGAAAAGCCAAAAAAATTTCTCACTGATTGGAAGGGGGGACCAAGATAGCTATCCAATTTTTCCACCACTTTCATCCTCAGTAAGTCACCAAATCTTTGTCTATACATTCTAGAAGTGTTATGACTAAAGAGACATTTGTAAAGTCCTTAAGAATATTAAGGAGAGCATCAACATCACTTTTTTTTTTCTAACAAAAATAAGGGCATCTTCCGCCAAAAAAAGGTGGTTAATCTGAGGGCCATTGATGGTAGCCCAGATTCCTCTTAAGAAATTATTGCCTTGCGCATGGAGAAGCATTCTCGAGAGTGCTTCCATGCAAAATAAGAACAAATAATAGGAGAGGAGATCTCCTTGACGAAGTCCCTCTAGGCATAACAACATCTGACAGAATATTGTTGCACTTTACCACATATCTTACTGAACAAACACAATTCATGATTTTCTTAATCCAATTGTCAATGAAGCCCATCTTCAACATTACCGCCTTTCAACATTACTGCCTCCAAGAAGTCCCATTCCACCAGGTCATACACCTTGCTCATATTGAGCTTAACAAAGAGGCCTTTATTGGAACCACTTTTTGGAACTTTGAAGATAGTGTATTAATTCGTGGGCAATCAAAATATTGTCATCTATCATTCTACCCGAAAGAGACGCACTCTGGTTTGGACTTATACAAATTGGGAGGACAATTTTGAGCCAGTTGGCAAGAACCTTGGAGATAACCTTGCATATGAACCTGCATAAGCTAATCGAATGGAAATTAGTAATGTCACTTAGATCATGAATATTAGGAATTAGAATAATCATAGTTTTAATTAAATAGGAGATATTTTTATTTCCATTAAGGACATCAAGACAAAATCGAATAGTATCTTTACCAATAATCTCCCAATTTTGCTTGAAGAAACTCCCCGAAAGGCCATCAACTCCAAGAGACTTCCTAAAATCCATTTGCTTTATAGCTTGGATGACTTCACTCTCCATGTACTCTTCTTCAAGCCACTTGTTGGTTTCTTTAGTGACATAGTCTTGGATATAATTCATAACATAGTTGTCATCAATTTGATTATTAGACTAAAACAGATTACAAAAATAATTTTCAACAACATTACAAATATCTCTGTTGTTTGTCACCCAATTGCCAATCAAATCTTTAAGCTTCTCAATATTGTTTTTCTTTAGCCGACAAGTAGCTCTCGCATGGAAATATCGCGTATTCCTATCTCCCTCCTTTAACTAATGGGACCGAGATCTTTGGGACCAATATTTCTCTTCCTTGGCATAGAGATGACTGAGCCTACTCTGGGTCTCTTTCAACACTGTTGCACTGTTAACACCTTGAAGCAAGTCAATGACCATAACAATCCTGTGCTCAAGCTTGTGAATATCTTTTTTCATTTTGTTGTATTTACCACGTTGCCAAAGACCCAACACCAAACACACATTATCAAGTTTATCTACAAAGTTCGTATCACTGTTATGCCACGCGCTTTTAATAATGTTTTTAGCCTCCTTGTTAGTAGCCCAAAACTCGTCAAACTTGAAGCTAAGCCAAGGATCTTTATTTTTCATTTTAGGCTTGCGACCCCACATATCCAAAATAATAGCATCATGGTCAGACTTTGTTTGACGCACCACACAAGTAGCCATAAAAGGGAAATTTTCAATAACAGACACCAAAGTTAGGAATCTATCCGATCTCTCCTTAATCATGCTATCCCCACCCCTGTTGTTAACTGTAAACTAAAAAATATATAGGATTTTTCCTATGTAATTTATCACTTTTTTACTTAAATTCTTGTTAAAACTAAGTAATTGTTTAATAAATTAATGAAATATGTGAAAATATGAAATTAAGACATAGAAATTACTAAAATGTGATTTTATACTTTATTATATAGTTTTCATGCATAAAATGACTTATTTTATTTGAACATATTATATTTTAAGACATAAAATGGGTCATGCATGATTAAATTAAATAATAAAATATGAAATTATATTTAATAAATTATTTTAAATATTTCATTAATAATTTCGGTTGTAATTAATTATTTAAATTGGATGAATTTTATTCTTTGGTCCCTTAACTTATTAATTTATTTTGGACAGGTCTGATAGCTTTGTTGGTGTAACAGCCCGTTTTTAGGTCAAATCAGAACAGTGGTTTCGAACCACAAATCCAAAGTAGAAATGTTAATTTTATTATTAATTTAAAGTCTACAATATGATTGAATGATTGTGTGAAAATTCCTTTAAGAAATTTTATCAATGGAGTGTCCAATTTGACTAATCGGACTAAATTTTAATAGGCGCAAAATATGTGTTCTAGAAGCTAGAGGTGTCTAATTGCTATGAAATTTTAAAATAGAGGTCCTTAAATGGTAATTAGACCATTATACTCTAAGTTGGACAAAAATGGACATGGTTAGATGAAATTTCAAAGTTTGGCATTAAGGGCATTTTGGTCATTTAGTTAATAAAGACAAAATAAATCAAATAAAAGATGCCCATCTTCCCAAATTCATCCTCCATGTGCTAAAATTTCAAGGGTCTCCATAGCTAGGGTTTTGGCCAACTTTCAAGATTGATTGTATGTCCGTTCTTGTCCCGTTTTTAATGATTTTTATATTTTTGAGATCGGTGTAACCAAATCTAACTATTTCAAGGACTAATTTGAAAGAAAATTAAAGTCTAAAATTTTACCAATGTCTCTAAAATTTTACCCATGTTGAATATTAGTGTATTTTGATGTTTAATTGTAGAAAATACATGTTGTGTGTTAGATAAACAACATTTACCAAGTGATTTTTGATGAAAAGTCAAATAGGGACCTATTTGTAAAAGTTGTAAAATGTGTGTAAAAATGTGAATAAATGAAAAATGTGGGTTGTTATGAGCAAGGAATAGGTTTAGCTAGGCTTGCGTGTGATGAAATTGAATGAAAATCATTTCACAAGCCTAGAGACTAAAATGTAAAAAATTAAAAATTTAGGGGCAAAATGTAATTTTTCCATGAGGTGTTTTTGGGATTAAATTGAATAATGTGATGATTGAATGAGTTAAATTTGATATTATAGATCAATAAAGAAGAGGTTCTGACTTAGATCGGGGAAAGAACAAGGTTGTGGACTAAATCAAACTATTAGCCATTTTGTACCGAGGTAAGTTCATATGTTAAAAATAAGCTTTAGAATAATTGTACTTAAATGCTTTAATATTGCATGAATTGTATGTTTGATTATGTGAATGAGTATAATCCAACGAATGAGTTTGACGACGATTCGACAAATGAGAAGTCCCATTTGACCTTAAGAATAGATTAGGATACAAGTGAAATGTCACTAAGGTCATTATGTGTTATGTGATTATGTGATCCGGGTGCTGGTCTTGTACGTCCTACCGGTGGCTGAGTATATCGGCATATGTTGCGGATACTTGACAGCTTGTGTAAGTAGCACGGCGTAGTTACGTCTTGACTGACAGCTTGTGTGAGCAGGCCCGTCGATAGCTTGAGAGCGAGCGATTATGTGATATGAAATTGAGGTAGCATTGGCTACGTATGTGGCACTTAGTGTACAAAAATCCCGAGTATCCGACATTATTATTCAGAGTGGTTCACGGGCATGTCAAAAATGAAAATATGTTTAAATTCATTTCGAGATGGTTCAGGTATATATATAAAGCTCATGTTTATTAAATGCCTGAAACGATGAATATGAGGTAAGTTTTATGGTGGAATGAGTTATGATCATGAGACTATGGTAAATTTACATTTAATTATGTTATAATAATTAAATGTTATATGCATGGTAAGGTTGCTTATTTCTTGCATACGAGCTTACTAAGCTATATAGCTTACTCCATTTATTTTCCATGTTTTATAGTGTCGCCAAGCTAACTTAGATCGGAGATTCGAATCACACTAACAAACTCTCAGTTTTGGGTATTGATGATCTTAGTATTTTGGAAGTATGGCATGTATAGGGACTTGGTCATTCTTTTATATGTGTGATTATGATTTTAGCCAATGTATTGGCTTGTAATTGTCAAAGGCTCGATTTGATATTTGGCCATGTAAATTGGCTTATTTTGGCTAACATGGTTGCAAGCCTAAGTATATTCATATATGTGCCAATGTCTTTGGTGATATGGTCACGGTATGCTTGGTGAATGATGGAATGTGATTCATAGCATGAATGCGAAATGTTTGGAAATGTGATCTATTAATGAGATGATAAAATTGTACACAATTAGGCATCTTGAAAGTAGTTAATTAAGGCTTAATGAATGTGAAATGTGCATGATTGATTTAGGGCATAATAAATGTTGTGAGTATGACAGATGTTACTATTGTATTGACATGTGTTGGTCATAATTGTCGGTGTTTTGGTTGCCTATGTATATTATGTTTTGTGCCATTGAGTTGATGTATGTGTATGACTGAATAAGGGTGGCAAATGGCTTGGTAAATAGCTTTAATTTTGTCCACGCAAGTAGACACACGGGCGTGTGTCACACACGGCCTGTCCCATGGGCATGTGTTTTGGCCATGTGCCCCCTGTACCATAATTTTGAGAAACAGGATGACCAGAATTGAGCACACGGGTAGAGACACGGGCATGTACCTCAGTCGTGTGGATGACACGGCCTCAGGCACGGGCATGTGTTGTAACACCCCACACCCGAGTCCTATGTCAGGACAGGATACGAGGTGTTACCACACCTAAACACATTCATTCCAACTTTTTGAATCATCAAGACTTAATAAATTTTAAAACTTTATATAAACTCCTTAACATTTGCCTACGAAGCCTCAAACGTCCGTTTGAAACCATTAGGGACCGGTTTAGGTCCTTAACCAACTTTAAAAAAAATAACTCTTGAAACAGAGCACATGCCCGTGTGGATGGGTGACACGCCCGTGTGGTCATTAAGACATGCCGTGTTAATGGCCCGTGTGACACACACAGCCTAAGAATCAAGGGACACGCCTGTGTCCCATGCCCGTGTGAATTAAATTTTAAATTCGAACCTACAGGGGTTTTCACACGGCCTGACACACGCTCGTGTCCCTCACACGACCATGACACGCCCGTGTCCAAAAACCTTGACATTCTGTTTCTGACATCAGCATCCAATAAGGGGCACACCACTAAGGCACACGCCTATGGCCATAGGCCGTGTCCTCCACACGGCTGAGACACACGGCCGTGTCTCTACCCGTGTGTTTACTACCATGCATACTGATTTGAAAATTTTACTTGTAGGGGATACACGGCCGGAAAACACGCTCATGAGTTTCGCCGTGTGTCACATACGGCCTAGACACATGCCCGTGTGTCTACCCATGAGGACAATATAAGGCTATTTACAAAGCCCTATGCCAGCCTGAAACACAATTTAATACCAATCAACAAATCAAAATCTAACTTAATATGATTTATCAACCAACAACCATAGCTAAGACCTATATACATTTCATAAATTCAACCATGCCAACAATTTCACATTCGTAAAAGACTATCTTGCATTTATATATTGGCTTATAATATTATCCAATTTCATGGCTTTATACAAAATGAGTCAAATGCTAAAACAAGCCAACACCTTTGGCCCCAAAACAATGTGATACAAAATAAAATCAAAAGTTCCTATGCATGCCATAATCAAAATGATAAAACTAGCTATACCAAGTGCTTCAAGGATAGTGTGGGTTGCTTCTCTAACGTAGGCAACGATTCTCGAACCACTTTTGTGGCACTGTAAGAAAATGGAAAGGAAGTAGGGTAAGCATGGGAGCTTAGTAAGTACATATATGTAAATAAGTGTAATTAGTAATACATTCATCAAACCATGGTTTATCATACTTAAATGATATATCATTTTAATCTCTCTATCTTACTCTTCACTTATTCTATGCATACTTACTACATCTCATCACATACTAAGGTATTCATTCCGGAGTTTAGTATACATACCTGCAATTACCTGTAAAATAACTCAAATCCATTCTCTCTATTGACCTACCTCACTAGAAGTATCGCCAATCTATTCATCGAGTTACCCATTGAACACTTAGAAATACCAATGAATACTCAGATAGTTTACACTTAAGTACCATACAATTAGCCAAAGCTACCTCGAACTTTGTAATACTTGTATATTTGAGCTACTCACAGGCCTTTTTACCAAGTCAGTCCCCGGACCCTATAGCTCTATTATGTAATTCCCGCTCATTGAGCTACTCACGGGTATACACACAAAGTCAGTACCTGGACCCATATTATATATTTCGCTTATCTCATGAACTCAGACTCAACTCATGAGTTCAAACCACTTAATTTCTCATGACTTACCTTTTTATATCCTATACTATTTCCGAGGTTCAACAGGATCTCGTATCTAACCTAACGTTGTTGCACTTGATCATAACCTAGGTTACTCTTACCTAGCATTATTTATACTTTTATGACATCGAGTACAATTTATGATACATGTTCAAAATAAAACATTTAAAAGTAAGCTACAATGACACGTTATTTACATATGTGCTTACCTCGGTATAAAATGATAGAAACGAGTTTAATCCTCAGAAACTTTGTTCTTACCCTAATCAAGACCCGAATCACGCTTCTCTTGATCTATATTGATAAAATTAATTCATTTCATCAGCACATAAATCTAGATACTCAAAGATTTATAATTGGGAAAAATGACCATTTTGCCCCTAGGCTTTCATAAAATGACCATTTTACCCTTAGGCTCGAAATTCGATTTTAATCACATTTTCTCACTAATCAAGCCTAGTCGAATACTTTTTATACTAGAAGTAGCCCACAATTTTCATTATTTCATACATTTATCACCTATTTTACAACATATGCAAAATGGTCCTTAGTTAGGGTTTCCATGAAAACTTCCTCACAAAAGTTGTTTATTACCTATCCTAGACTCATTTTCTTCCATAAAAATTCAGCAAACAACCTAAATGCTCTTATGGAAAAACCCTAGACTTTCAACCATTTTGCAAAATAGTCTCCCTATTAGAAAGCTCAAGCTACAAGGGTCTTAAAAGTACAAAAATATTTAAGAAAAGTCATCAAGATCACTTACTTGAAAGGGTTTAAAGTTGATGAAATTTTGAAGCTCAGAAACCCCTCTAATGGCTGAAAATTTCGGTGGTAGGAGAGGAGAATGAAAAGATGAAGTCATTTTGTTTTATTTTATTCAATTAAGTCACCAAACCACCTAGACTTTTGACTTTTTGACCAACTTGTCCCCTATGGCCGACCACCCTTCTAAAATTGGCCTAATTGTCCTGTAAAGACCTCCACATTAAGATTCATGGAAAATTAACACCTTAGCTATCAAAATGGGACTTCTGCACTTTATGCGATTTAGTTTTTTTTCCACAATTAAGCATGCAATCGCTAAAATAAATTCACCAAAATTTTCATGCACTCATAAAATCATGCTATAACTCATAAAATAATATCATAAATATTTTCTCCGACCTCGGGTGAGTGGTTCCAAAACCACTGTTCTGACTAGGCCCAAAATCGGGCTGTTACAATTCTCCTCCCTTAGCGATTTTCTTCCTCGAAAATCTTACTGGTAAAAATATTTGGGTATTGGCTTTTCATGATTTCCTCGGGCTCCCATATGGCCTCCTCAGCCCCATGTCTCTGCCATAAAACTTTCGCAAGGGGAATGTTCTTATTTCTTAATTGGTTAACTTCTCGAGCTGGTATCTTAACAGGGTCCTCACCATAAGACATATCCAATCTAATCTCTACTTCAGTCAGAGAAATCACATGTGAAGGGTCAGAGCGGTATTGATGTAACATGGACACATGGAATACGACGTGGATCTTTTCCAATTCCGATGGTAAGGCTAACCGATAGGCTACTGGCTCAATTTTCTCAATCACCTCATAAGGTCAGATAAAACGCAGACTTAGTTTACCCTTTTTATCGAATCTAAGAACTTTTTTCCAAGGAAATACTCTCAAAAATACTTTATTGCCGAACTGAAACTCGATCTCTTTTTGTTTCAAATCCGTGTAGGATTTCTGTCTATCCGAAGCAGCCTTTCGACAATCATGAATCACCTTTACTTTTTCTTCTGTCTCCTTGACTAAGTTGACCCCATGAATCTGACCTTCTCTAAGCTCGGTCCAATACAAAGGCATTCGGCACTTATGCCCATACAATGCTTCATAAGGTGCCATTTTCAAACTCGACTAATAGCTATTGTTATAAGTGAATTTGACTAGCGATAGATACTTTTCCCAACTGCGTTGAAACTTCAGGACACAATAGCACAACATATCCTCAAGAGTTTGAATTACTCTCTCTGACTAACCGTCGATTTGCAGATGGAAAGCTGTGCTAAAATTCAACTTTGTTCCCAAAGCTTCTTGCAACTTCTTCCAAAACCTCAATGTAAACCTCGAGTCCCTATCTGAAATAATCGACAAGGGCACTCCATGAAGCCTCACAATCTCAGCAATGTACAAGTTGGCTAGTTATTAAGTGAGAAATCTGTCCGTACCGAAATAAAGTGAGCTGACTTTGTCAGTCGATCAACCACAACCCATAAGGAATCTTTCTTCCTCGGAGTTATCAGCAAACCTGTCACAAAATCCATAGTAGCCCGATCCCACTTCCACTCGGGGACCATGATAGGCTGAAGTAAACCCAAAGGTGCTTGGTGCACTGCCTTCATTTGTTGGCACACTAAACATTTTGATACAAACTTCGAAATCTCTCTTTTCATACCTGGCCACCAATACATTTTCTTCAAATCATTGTACATTTTTATACATCCAGGGTGTATAGACAAACAACCACTATGTGCCTTAATTAAAATTTTCCAAATCAACTTGGTATCCTTAGGAACACAAATCCTACCCTGGAACCTCAAGCAACCATCGAAATCAATTCGAAAATCTGACTCAACACCCGATTTACACTGAGTTTTCTTAGCTAACAATTCATTGTCACTCATTTGAATTTCACAAATTTCTTGGAGAAACATCGGTCTAGCTTTTAACTCAGCTAGAATCGAACCATCCTCTGACAAAGCCAATTGGGCATTCATTACTCTCAGTGCAAATAATGATTTTCTACGCAATGCATCTGCGACCACATTCGCCTTACCCGGATGGTAGTCGATAATCAATTCATAATCTTTTAATAGTTCCAACCATCTCCGTTATCTCAGATTTAGATCTTTCTGAGTCATCAAGTACTTAAGAATTTTATGATCGGTGTATACATGGCATATCTCCCCGAACAAATAATGTCGCTAGATCTTCAAGGCAAACACTATGGCAGCCAACTCTAGGTCATGTGTCGGATAATTCTTCTTGTGAGGTTTCAGTTGTCTCGAGGCATAAGCTATAACCTTGCCCTCTTGCATAAATATGCATCCCAAGCCATTTAGAGAAGCATCGCTATAAATTACGACTTTTTTTCTGATTTGGGTTGCACTAATAATGGAGCCTCAGTCAATAACTTCTTCAACTTCTCGAAACTCTGTTGGCACTTAATCGACCATTCAAACTTAACATCTTTTTGCAATAACCTCATCATAGGAGTAGCAATCATGGAGAAATCCTTTACAACAGCTTGTAATAACTAGCCAAACCTAAAAAGCTTCTAACCTCGGTCACATTCTTTGGGGGTTTCCATTCAACAATAGCAGAAACCTTGCTGGGATCAACCCTAATGCCATCGCTCGAGACAATGTGACCCAAAAATCTGACTTCTCGAAGCCAAAACTCACTCTTACTAAATTTGGCGTACAAATGTTTATTTCTCAGAGTCTGTAGAACGATTCTCAAGTGTTCAGTATGCTCCACCTCATCTCTAGAATAAATCAAGATGTCATCGATAAATACAACGGCAAACTTATCCAAGTATGGCCAAAAAATCCTATTCATTAAATCCATAAACACAGTGGGATCATTTGTTAAACTGAAAGGCATGACGAGGAACTCGTAGTGACCATACCTCGTCCTAAAAGCAGTCTTAGGCACATCTGACTCTTTAACTTTCAATTGATAGTAGCGTGATCTCAAGTCTATCTTAGAAAACCATGCTGCTCGTTTCAATTGATCGAACAAGTTGTCAATCAGCTGCAATGGATATTTATTCTTGATTGTCATCTTATTTAACTGCCGGTAATCCATGCACAGCCTCATAGACCCATCTTTCTTTTTCGCAAAAAGCATCGGAGCACCCCACAGTGAAAAGCTTGGTCTCACAAAGCCCTTATCGGTCAATTCTTGTAATTGTGACTTTAGTTCCTTCAACTCAGTCGGAGCCATTCGATATGGAGCAATCGAAATAGGCGTTGTCCCTGGCCTTAGCTCTATACCAATTTCAACTTCTCTATTAGGGGGTAACCCGAGCAATTCTTCCAGAAATACGTTCGCATATTCGTATACAACTGGTACTGTCTCAACCTTCAGCTCAAACTCCTTAGCATTCATTATAACAACAAAATAAGTTTTACAACCTTTCCTCAAACATGTCCAGATAGACGTTGAGGATATTACAATAGGAAAATTCTCTAATTCATCTTATTTAACCCAAAGAGTTTCACTATTTTCACATTTTAATTTAATAACCTTTTTTCTACAATTTACTACAGCATCTGGAGTGTTAACCAGTCCATACCCAAAATGAAATCAAACTCGTTGAATTGTAACAACATCAAACCGGTCAGAAAACATTGACCTCTAACTATCAAGGGACATTTCTTGCATACTTTATTGACTATCACATGCTTGCCTAGAGGGTTTGACACCTTAGTCATAAAATCCATTGACTCAACAGGTATGTTCATGTTAGACACCAATTTCATGCACACATACGAATGAGTGGATCCAAGATCAAGCAAAGTAATAATAGTATTATCATAGAGAAAAAATGTATCGGTGATCACATCGGGAGAAGATGCATCTTCATGTATGCATATGGCGTAGGTTGTAGCTGGAGCTCTAGCTTCTGAACTCACTGTGGTGTCTCTTATTACATTCTTATTACTAGCCCCGCTTTTGACATTCTTCTAAGGTCTTCCTTTAGAATTGGTGCCACTTAGCCTTGCACCTTGAAAATATTCTTTCTCGTTCTTCTCAGGACAATCCTTGATAAAATGGTCTTGAGAACCATATCGAAAACAAGATCCATCATTCATTCTACACTTGCCTAAATGACTTCTACCACAATGTTGGAACTCTAGTCGAGAAGACCTGACGTTACCCACACAAGCCACTGATGTAGCCCAAGATTTAGAATCTGAATCTTGCTTCTTACGATCTCTATATGAGTGTCCAGTTGACACATGAGAACGGGAGTAAACGTCCCTGGATTTCTTAGACTGAGATGGAAATTACTTGCTTGAATGTCTCTGTCTTGCATCTCTAGTCTCCGCCTCGGTTTTCTTCTTCTCCTTAATCAATTCTTTGGCGTTACAAGCCCGATTAATGAGCACCACAAACTTCTTCAATTCAAGGACACCCACTGGTAATCGGATATCCTCATAAAGTCCATCTTCAAACCTTCGGCACATCTTAGCCTCGGAGGACAAACACTCTCAAGCATACTTACTAAGTCGGACAAACTCTCTTTCATATTCAGTGTCATGCGGCCTTATTTCAAGTCAAGAAATTCCTTACGCTTTTGATCCATGAATCTCTTACTAAAATATTTCTTTCGGAATTCCTCACGGAAGAATTCCCATGTGATCCTTTTTGGAGGTACCACTGAAACTAATGTTTTTCACCAGTGGTATGACGAGCCCCACAATAAGGATATGGCACACTTTAAGCATTCTTCGGGAGTACAAGATAATTCATCGAATACCCTGATGGTATTCTCAAGCCAGAACTCTGCCTTTTAGGGATCATCATCCTTATTTGCACGGAACTCCTCAGCTCCATGCTTTCGGATCTTGTCTACTGGGGGTCTATTCAGTCTTACAAAATCCATACCCTGCGGTGCTACAGGGACAGCTTAAGGGATAGTTTGAGGTAGAGGGGGTTGATCATTTGGGTTCGCTCGGACGAACTCCGTGTACCATTCATTCATCATGTGGAGAAAGGCTTCCCAAGCCCCTTCCCACTCTCTAGCTAACCATGAGAGGTTGATTATCGGATGACACCGCCCCTTCAGCAGGAGCCGGTGCATTACTTTTTACATCATCCGCCATAGATTGATCGGGATCCATTACTATAAGAAAACATGATAACAAAATCAGGAGCCATCACAGTATCACAATTTATTTATGACATGTATAGCTAGACTCGTACACATGCCAGGTTAGTTCGAGAACTGACTAAACCATAGCTCTGATACCACTAAATGTAACACCCCACACTAGAGTCCTACATCGGGACGGGATATGAGGCATTACCATATTTAAACACGTTCATTCCAACTTTTTCGAATCATCAAGACTTGATAAATTTTAAAACTTTATATAAACTCCTTAACACTTCCCTACGAGGCCTCAAACGTCCGTTAGAAAGCATTCGGGACAGGCTCGGGTCCTTAACCAACTTTAAAAAAGATAACCCTTGAAACAGAGCACACGCCAGTGTGGATAGGCGACACGCCCGTGTGGTCATTAAGACATGGCCGTGTTAATGGCCCGTGTGACACACACGACCTAAGCATCAAGGGACATGCCCGTGTCCTATGCTCATATGGATTAAATTCTAAGTTCGAACCTATAGGGGTTTTCACATGGCCTGATACACGCCTGTGTTTAAGGCCTGTGTCTCTCATACGACCATGACACGTCCGTGTCCAAAAACCTTGACATTCTGTTTCTGACGTCAGCATCCAATAAGGGGCACACCACCAAGGCACACGCCTGTGTCTCTACCCGTGTGTTTACTACCATGCACACTAATTTGAAGCTTTTACGTGCAGAGGACACACGGCCGGACAAGACACTCGTGTGTCTACCCGTGTAGACAATATAAGGCTATTTACAAAGCCCTATGCCACCCTGAAACACAATTTAATACCAATCAACATATCAAAATCTAACTTAATATGATTTATCAACCAACAACCATTGCTAAGACCTATATACATTTCATAAATTCAACCGTGCCAACAATTTCACATTCGTAAAAGACTATCTTGCTTTTATATATTCGCTTATACTATTTGCCAATTTCATGACTTTATACAAAATGAGTCAAATGCTAAAACAAGCCAACACCGTTTGCCAAAACAATGTGACACAAAATCAAAAGTTCCTATACATGCCATAATCAAAATGATAAAACTAGCTATACCAAGTGCTTCAAGGATAGTGTGGCTGGCTTCTCTGACATAGGCGGTGATCCTCAAACTACTTTGGTGGCAATGTAAGAAAACGAAAAGGAAATAGGATAAGCATGGGAGCTTAGTAAGTACATATATGTAAATAAGTGTAATTAGTAATACATTCATCAAACCGTGGTTTATCATACTTAAATGATATATCATTTTAATCACTCTATAGGTCTTCATTCGGGAGTTTAGTATACATACCTGCAATTAATTGTAAATAACTCAAATTCATTCTCTCTATTAACCTACCTCACTGGAAGTATTGCCAATCATTCATCGAGTTACCCATTGAACACTCGAAAATACCAATGAATACTCAGATAGTTTACTCTTAAGTACCATACAAGTAGCCAAAGCTACCTCGAACTTTGTAATACTTGTATATTTGAGCTATTCACGGGCCTTTTTACCAAGTCAGTACCAGGACCCTATAGCTCTATTATGTAATGCCCGCTCATTCGGCTACTCACGAGTATACACACAAAGTTAGTATCGAAACCCACATTACATATTTCGTTTATCTCATGAACTCAGACTCAACTCATGAGTTCAAACCACTCAATTTCTCATGACTTACCTTTTTATATCCTACACTATTTCTGAGGTTCAACGGGATCTCGTATCTAACCTGACGTTGTTGCACTTGATCATAACGTAGGTTACTCTTACCTATCATTATTTATACTTTTATGACATATAGTACAATTTATGATACATGGTAAAAATAAAACATTTAAAAGTAAGCTACATTGACACGTTATTTATATATGTACTTACCTCGGTATAAAATAATGAAAACGAGCTTAATCTTTGTTCTTACCTCCATCAAGACCCGAATCACGCTTCTTTTGATCTATATTGATAAAATTCATTCATTTCATAAGCATATAAATCTAGATACTCAAAAATTTATAACTAGGAAAAATGACCATTTTGTCCCTAGGCTTTCACAAAAATGACCATTTTACCTCTAGGCTCAAAATTCAATTTTAATCACATTTTCTCACTACTCAAGCCTAGCTGAATACTTTTTATACTAGAAGTAGCCCACAATTTTCATTATTTCATACATTTTTCACCTATTTTACAACTTATGCAAAATGATCCTTAGTTAGGGTTTCCATGAAAAATTCCTCACAAAAGTTGTTTATTGTCTATCCAAGACTCATTTTCTTCTATAAAAATTCAAAAAACAACCTAAATGCTCTCATGGAAAAGCCCTATGCTTTCAACCATTTTGTAAAATAGTCCCCCATTAGAATGCTCATGCTACAAGGGTATCAAAAGTACAAAAATATTTAAGAAAAGTCATCAAGATCACTTACTTGAAACGGTTTAAAGTTGCTGAAATTTTGAAGCTCAAAAACCCCTCTAATGGCTGAAAATTTCGGTCGTAAGAGAAGATAATGAAAAGATGAAGTCATTTTGTTTTATTTTATTCAATTAAGTCACCAAACCACCTAGACTTTTGACTTTTTGACCAACTTGTCCCCTATGGCCGGCCACCCTTATAAAATTGGCCTAATTTTCCCTTAAAGATCTCCACATTAAGATTCATGGAAAATTAACACCCTTAGCTATCAAAATGGGACTTTTGCACTTTATGCGATTTAGTCCTTTTTCGTAATTAAGCATGCAGTCGCTGAAATAAATTCACCAAAATTTTCATGCACTCATAAAATCATGCTATAACACATAAAATAATAACAGAAATATTTTCTCTGACCTCGGGTGAGTGGCTTCGAAACCACTATTTCGATTAGGCCCAAAATCGGGCTATTACATGTGTCCTGGGCGTGTGAAGTCTGCACCTATTTTATGAAAATTAATTTTCTACACGGTCTAGCACACGGGCGCATGACTAGGCCATGTGATCCCAATTTGTTCATGAGTTACAAGTCAGAGAGTTACAAGGGGTCAGGACACGGGCATGTGTACAACACGGCCTGATCATACGAGCGTTGTAACACCCCTCACCTGTATTTAACATTAGAATAGGGTTACGAAGTATTATCAGACTTACGAAACAATTAAGCAACCATTTAACATACATAATATCATTTCATACATTCATCATTCAAACTCAATCAAATTTTCCCTAATACGATCCTACAAGCCCCTAAACATACTTTGGAAGTGGTTTGAGACTAAACAGATAACTTAAGAAATATTTATGAAACATTGAAACTTTTTCTCAAGCAAGGGACACACGCTCGTGTGGCCAGGCATTGTGTCTCACATGGCCACCAAACACGTCTGTGTCACAGGCCGTGTGGACATTCAAAATGAGAGCACATGGCCATGTTCCTACCCGTGTCCAAACAAGTGAGCTTACTGACTTGGGTCACACGACCAACATACACGCCCGTGTGCCCTAAAAATGGCCATACACGCCTGTGTACCAGGCTGTGTGCTAGGCCGTGCCAATCTTGTAGGGTATACTGACTTATGCCACACGGCCAACTCACACGCCCGTGCGTGAGGCCGTGTGAAGCATACTAACTTGGTTTCAAATTCAACACTAGGGGTCTCACGGCCGTGCAACATGACCGTGTCTCACACACAACTGAGACACACACCTGTGTCTCTGACCGTGTGGACAAAAACAGGTTATTTACCAAGACATTTTGCCACCCAATTTGCACGTACCTATACAAGCTCTTATAGTTCCATTTCAAGACACAAATAGAAACCAATTATCATCATCCAATATTCAATTCATGCCATTTCATTATAATCAATACAAATCACAAATAAGCCACAATTTTCTATCTATGTACATACCTAATTCACATATACAATTCAATTAACTAAATCATTCCAAAACATGCATTATCATTCACCAATTCATAAGCACATAGCTTACACATTATCAACCCTTTTAGCAATCAAATTACCTAATATCATTAAGAATTATAATTTCAACCTCAATCACAGAATATAGGTTAATTAACAAACTCAAAATAGAACCATTTACACATTTATAAACATCATCAAATTTATCATCACAAGCCAACCCAAATCGACAAAATACATGTTCATCAAACATACCAAAATGACTCAAGCCTATACATGCCGTATACCATAAATAAAAACTTCAAAAGTACCAAAAATAGATGTCTAATAGTGCAATGAAGTCTCTAACAATCCTCGAGTCCAAGCTAGCTTTGTAAGACTACAAAACATGGAAAGGTAAACATAGTAAGCTATAAAGCTTAGTAAGTTCGTATGTAAATATGAAATAATCTTATCATTCATTAATATTTCTAAATAGATAACATAAATTACATTAAAGCATCAATCACTAAGTTAACATAAAGTTTAACCACATAGTTAAGCATAAGTTCTCGGCTTCCTTTAATTCATTACTTGAACAGTTTCTGTACATAACTGTACTGATACATAACTATTCCTCATCAATCACTTACTAAATCACTCTGGTTTTATAAATGCTTACGGTAAAAGCACATTGATTTTCTGATGCCATAGTCCAACTATGGTCTTACACATACATTGCCATGGCCCTGTCGTGGTCTTACACTCACATGCCATAACCCGGTTATGGTCTTACTATCCGATTTCCATAGCCTAGCTATGGTCTTATTTGGCAACTTGCCTTACTTAAATTGTACATTCAATTTGAAATCTTTTAAATTTTACCAATAATATTAATACAATCACAATGAATCCATCAATTAAATAAGTGCACATTTAAGTTCAATTATACCATCTTACCTTGTGTACAAAAATGACGAAACGGACCGACTATTCAATTAATTTGCTTTTTCCCTGATCTAAGTTCGAATTCCTCTTTTCTTGATCTATAAGTAATCAAAATCAGCTTATTTATTCTTCTAATTATTCAATTCAATCCAAAATATGCATTTGAGCTATTTTACACATTAGCCCCTAAACTTTCACATTTTTACAATTTAGTCCTTATTACACAAAATCAAAAATTCATGAAATTCAAAACTAACCCATGCTATTCGAATTACCATTATACCCCTAGTAGCCCATATTTTCCATTTATTTTGCATTTTAACAACAAAGTTTCAATATTTCTCAATTTAATCCCTATTTTGCATTTTCACTAAAAATCACTTAGCGAAACTTGTATATCTATCAACAAACATTCATAATCTATTAAGAAACTTCAAAATATACATGTATTCATCGATGGCATCATTCAAAATCTTTAACAGTTTTGCAAAATAGTCCCTGGGCTAATTAGTACTAGTTGCAACGATCACAAAAACATAGAAATAATTAAAAACGGGACAAAATACATACCAAAATAGCCAAGTGAAGTTGCCAAAATTTTGAAAGCTTGAAAATGGCTTTCTTTGCCTTAACATTCAGCTATGAAGATTATTATTGCTTAAATTTTATGTTTTGTTTTGGTGAATTAACATGAATTTAATAATTACTAAATCAACCTTAACATTAAACAATAAAAATAACTTAATGGTTGTCCATAATTGTCCAATTATTTCATTAATGGTCTAATTACTACATAAGGACCTTTACTTTAAGGTTCTATAGCTATT
Organism: Gossypium hirsutum; assembly: GCF_007990345.1. Classification (NCBI taxonomy): domain Eukaryota; kingdom Viridiplantae; phylum Streptophyta; class Magnoliopsida; order Malvales; family Malvaceae; genus Gossypium; species Gossypium hirsutum. The sequence continues at coordinate 54,917,132 of NC_053426.1, read as the reverse complement.
AGATACTTTTAGCTAATAGAACTCCACTTTTGCACTTTACGCGATTTAGTCCTTTTTACCAAATTGACCAACCAAATGATAAAATTTCTTAACAAAACTTTCACACAATTATATATTCATGCTGTGAACATTAAAATAATAATAAAATAAATATTTTGACCTTAGATTTGAGGTTCTGAAACCACTATTCTGGTTTGACTAAAAATGAGCTGTTACAACTCTCCCCCCTTAGGGATTTTTGTCCCCGAAAATCTTACCAGTGAAAAGGTTAGGATACTATTTTCTCATAGCTTCCTCCGGCTCCCACGTAGGCTTTTCAACACCATGACATTGCCATAATACTTTTACTAAAGCTATGCGTTTATTTCTTAATTCTTTGACCTCTCGAGCTAAAATGTTGATTAGTTCTTCATTGGACGTCATATCAAGTTGAATTTCAATCTCTAACGAAGAAATCGCATGTGATGGATCAGATTTATATCGATGTAACATTGATACATGAAACACATTATGGATTTTCTCTAGCTCAATTGGTAACTCTAGCTGATATGCAACTAGCCTTATTCTTTCAATGATCTGTATGGCCTGATCAAACACGGACTCAATTTGCCTTTACGACCAAATCAAAGTATTTTCTTCCAGGGAAACACTTTCAAGAACACTTTGTCACCGATCTAAAATTCAATGTCTTTTCATTTCAAATCCGCATATGATTTCTGACGATCTGAAGTTATTTTCAAATAGTCGTGAATTACTTTCACTTTCTCTTCAGTTTCTCTAACCAAATCAACCCCGTGAATTTGTTTTTCGCTAAGCTCGGTCCAATACAATGGAGTTCGACATTTGTGACCATACAAAGCTTCGTACGGTGCCATCTTTATGCTTGATTGAAAGTTGTTATTATACGCAAATTCAACCAGCGGCAAATATTTCTCCCAATTACCTTTGAACTCTAAAACACAACATATGAGCATATCTTCGAGGATTTGTATTACTCGTTTAGACTGTCCGTCAGTTTGCGGATGAAAAGCTGTACTAGAATTTAACTTCATACCCAGGGGTTCTTTAAGTTTCTTCCAAAATTGCGATGTAAACCTTGGATCTCTATCCGAAATAATCAAAACTAGTACACCGTGCAATCTCACAATCTCAGATATGTACAATTCAGCCAATTTATCAAGCGAATAGTCTGTACGTACCAAAATGAAATGTGCAGATTTCGTCAGTCGATCAATGACAACCCAAATTGCATCTTTCTTCTTCAGAGACAGTGGTAAACTGGATATGAAATCCATTGTCCCTCTATCCCATTTCCACTCCGGTATCATCACTGGCTGAAGTAGTCCTGACGGCACTTGATGTTTAGCTTTAATTTTTTTACAAACTAAACATTTCGGTACAAAGTCTGACATTCTTGTTTCATACCTGACCACCAATATAATTATTTCAAATCATTTTACATATTGGTAGTCCTCGGGTGAATAGATAAACATCCGTTATGTGCTTCGTACAGAATTTTTTGAATAAGCTCAAAATTTCTCAGTACACAGATTCTGTTTTAGAACATTAAACAATCTTCAGCTCTAGTTTGGTACTCTGAATTACCAGTCGATACACTTTTCAATCTTTTCGCTTGTAATTCACTATCACATTTCTGAGCTTCACAAATTTGCTGAAGAAATAACGGTCTCGCTTTCAACTCAGCTACAATCAAACTGTCATTAGACAAAGCTAACTGTGTATTCATTTCAAGCAAAGCAAATAATGACTTTCTGCTCAGAGCATCAGCAAGTACGTTCGCTTTCCCGGGATGACAATCAATTACTAGCTCATAGTCTTTCAGTAATTCAAGCCATCTTCGTTGTCGCAAGTTCAAGTCTTTCAGAGTCATTAATATTTTAAGCTCTTGTGATCTGTATAAATGTGGCATTTCTTACCAAACGAGTGATGTTGCCAAATCTTTAATGAGAACACAATCATAGCCAACTCTAAATCAAGCGTCGGATAATTCTTTTCATGCGGCTTCAACTGTCTAGAAGCAAAAGCTATTACTTTGCCATCCTGCATCAATGCACAACCCAGATCGTTCAACGACTCATCACTGGAAATTACGAATTCTTTACCCGACTCAAGCTGTACTAACACTGGTGCCTCTATTAATAACACTTTTAACTGTTTGAAACTCTGCTGACACTTTTCAGACCGTTCGAACTTTACATCTTTCTGAAGTAATTGAGTCAACGGTGTTACAATCGTAGAGAATCCTTTCACAAAACATCGATAATAGTCAGTTAGTCCTAGAAAACTTTGCACTTCAGATACATTTATCAGAGGTTTCCAATCTATAAATGTCAAATCTTGTTCAGGTCAACTCTAATACCTTCAGCTAAAACAATATGCCCTAGAAATCCAACCTCTCAGAGCCAAAACTCACATTTCCTGAACTTTGCAAACAATTACTTGTCTCTCAAGGTTTGCAACACTATTTTCAAATGCTCGGCATGCTCAGATTCATTTAGAGAATAAATTAGAATATCGTCAATAAATATAACAATGAATCTGTCTAAATACGGTCTGAAGATCCGATTCAACAAATCCATAAAAATGGCAGGAGCATTAGTTAGTCCAAAAGGCATAACAAGGAATTCATAGTGCTTGTACCTAGTTCTGAACACTGTCTTTGCCACATCAGCATCTTTAACACGTAACTGATAATAGCCAGATCACAAATCAATCTTTGAAAACACTGTTGCACCCTTCAACTGATCAAACAAATAAGCTATTCTCTACAACAGATACTTATTCTTTATCATAACCTTGTTGAGCTGACAATAGTCAATACATATTCTAATTGACCCTTCTTTCTTCTGAACAAACAACACTAGTGCACCCAGGGCGAGAAACTCGGTCGTGCAAATCCTTTATCAGTTAATTCTTGTAACTGAGCTTTCAACTCTTTTAACTCTGTCAGAGCCAATCTGTACGGAGCTATCGATATCGATGAAGTTTTCGGTACAAAATCAATAGCAAATTCAACCTTTCTAATTGGTGGCAAACCCAGTAACTCTTCTGGAAACACATTTGGATACTCACAAACAATTGGTACTGATTCAATTTTTGATTCTGACACTTTAATATTAAGTACATATGCAAGATATGCGTCGCATCCCTTTTTCACATATTTTTGAGCTAACATCGATGAAATTACAACTGGTAAACCACTCAAATCATTTGATTCAATTCAGAGAATCTTATTATTTTAACATTTCAACTCAATATTCTTTCGTCTACAATTTGCTACTGTATCATGCAATGTCAACCAGTCCATACCCAGAATTACATCAAGCTCATCAAACGGCAACAACATCAAATCAACCAGAAAATAGTAACCCCGAGTCATTAACAGACAAATCTTGCAAACCATGTCAACTAGGACATATTTGCCTAAGGGGTTCAACACTTTTATAACAAACTTAGTAGAATCAACAAGTAAATTCTTACTAGACACTAAATTCACACATATATATGATGGGTTGATCTGGGGTCTATAAATGCAACTACATCAGTGTCATAAAGAGAGAATGTACCGATAATAATGATCGTAGTGATTCGTAACAAGTAATAAATATTTATAATGAAGATCAGACCTAGACTAATTATTATCACGACGCAAAGGCAAGCGCACCTATCGAATAATAGTATAGTAACGGCAAGACCGGGATATTGTACCCAAGGGAACCAAAAGTACTAGTAATAACTATCTCTTTATTATCTAGCCTAAGAATAAAAGGGGTTTGTTTATTAAACTAATTATCTAAACTAATTAACTAATTTAATCAAAGCAAAGAGAAAGTTTGGAAAAAGACTTGAAGAAAAGCAATTAATAAAATGACACCCAATGAGGAATCCACCTAGATTTCACTTGTTATCTGACTCTGAACCGGACGATTTTTTCACTTGACTTGATCCGTGAGACTCCCTAACCTACGTTATTATCCCTATTCAAGACTAATAATGTCTAACCCCTAGATTGAATAACCGAGACTTTTCTCTAATTAACACTCTAGGGTTGAATTAGCTTGATCTATGGACTCCCATATTAGGTTTCACCCTAATCTGGCAAAACTCGTAACCCTATTTGTAGGCGCCCGATCAACTCTGCTTAATTATGCCGAATGTACTCTTAGGCAGGGTCTATTCCTCCTCTGCATAAGCACATCAAATCATGAATTAATACCCAGAATATTAACTCAAGCATTAAGAACACATAATTAAGAACAAATCAAGTATTTATCATATAGTTCAGATAATAATAACAAGATCCATCATAGGTTTTATCCCCTTTAGGTATCTAAGGGGTTTTAGTTCATAATAAAATAAGAGTACATCTCGAAAGTATTAAAATAACAAAACATAAAGAAAACTCTAAAACCCCTGAAGGAATTCTGAGAGAAATCTTCAGTCTTGGAGTAGCTCCAGCTTTTGAGATGGATCGTTTGGCTTCCTTCAAGTAATTTTTGGCATGTGGTTCTGTGTTCTAGAAAAGTTTTGGAGAGAGAGCCCCTTTCTAGGTCATACTTAGGGTATTTATATAGGCTTTTGATTGGCTTTCTTGCCCCCTAAGTATCCTTTTTCTGTGTAAAATACAACTCTTTGAAAAAGGGACACGCTCGTGTGCCACGACCGTGTGATGTGGTTGCCAGGCCGTGTTTGATCTGTTAAATTGGCACGGCCATGTGGGCTCAATGGCTAGGCTGTGTGAGTGGTGTAAACCTTGGTCGACACCCTCGAAAGGCATGGGCGTGTGAGCTGCCCATGTGGCAAGGCTTAGGTCGTGTGGTCTTCTCGATTTCGTCCATTTTGTCCCTTTTTAGCTCGTTTTTGGCTCCTTTTGACCCTTGGTGCTCTCCTGAGTACAAAACATGAAATAACCGAATTAAGAGCACCGAAATCCATAAATCTAATAGTAAACATCCATAAATATGCTAAGTATTTGGGGTAAAAACATGTATAATTTGGCGTTTATCAAATACCCCCACACTTAAGCATTTGCTTGTCCTCAACCAAAATTCTCACTTACTACTGGAATTCATTCTTTTCAATCACATAATCATTACTGATAGTGTTACAAACTATTCCACGAAAATTTATACAGTGAGAATTTAACTATAGGGGCATTAAAAGCCTCAAACAATCTAAATCGGATATCTCGATAATAAAATTATAGGTAAGCTCCTTCCTTTAAGTAATTAACTTTAGTCCTAAATACACAAGAGGTGACATCCTCACTAAAGATTCACTCAAATCACTCAAAGTGTTTTAGGGTCAAGATTAAGCACTCAATTGTCTAACATGAAAAGTTATTACCATAAGCTTGCATGAAAATCAAATCTCCACCACTTGTAAATGATAAGATACAATAATCAAAAGGTCTTTGCATGGTTGTAATGGGGTTTAGGTTACAGGTATGGATACATATCGAAGAACAGGGGTTAGAATCGAGATAATTTCAATATGTTACCCAACTATCAAAAACTTAATTACTAAATGACAAACAAATAGCTAGAACTATTTTACATGAGCTCATGACAACTTTAGCTTGCTGAGAATTACACACAAAGTTTTTTTTAAGAGCAAATCAAGTTAATACAATACAAAAATTATACTTCATGATTCAGTAACAAAAAATGGTGAACATAGTGAGGTAACAATATTGAATTCAATCTCGATAAAAAAGGGTCAATTAAGTAAGAGGATTTCAACAATAATGGGTAAATGGGTTAATGACGAGGGTTAATCAATGAAAAAGGGTTAGTTGGCTCAACGGGGGTTCACTAAGGGTTTAATTATGTGGGAAGGCTTTTTATGGAGTAAGTGGGTTAAATCCTAAGTGCCTTTATCATCTCAGTATATCAAATCATACGTGTGATCTTGACATGTATAATCGAAGCAAGTTCTAGAATGACAGTTCAATGTTGACACATTCAAACCACAAAAGAAGTGAGCAAGAAAGATATGCTCAAACGGCTCAAAAATCTCACCAAAAATTTGGGTTTTTGATATCATTCTTGTATACTTAAGATTTCAAGATAATACCTCAATTCAGAAAAATAACCTAAAAATTTTAGTTCTCAAAATATTAACTTATCATGCTTGATTCTCTAATGTCCTATAATTAAATAATCATGCATAATTCCCTTGGTCTAATTCATGACATATCAATAATAATTATAGATCAATTAGAATTCATTCAATCAGGATTATGAGAATATCACTTAAACACAAGACCAAATTCAGGGATTTGAGAATAATCCAAAAAGTTAGGTTTCATGTTCACCCTCCACACTTATAATGTACATTGCCCTCAATGAACAAAGATAGACTATTCAACATAAAGAAAATCATAAGAGGGAAAGAGTTGAAAGTCCCTGTTAGAAGGATGCGGAGCTTGATTCTGAGGATGGAGTGTTTAGGGAAAATGGTAGCGGCCACTATTCTTGGCTAGATGAAGAAATTGGGTCTTTGAGCATGGAACTCGTTAGGTATTGTTCCCTATTTGTTTCCTCATTCCGTAAAATATTCCTAGCAGCTTTGCTTGGAAGTCTGTAGAATCATGAAAAGCTTATTAAGAGTTGGTGTGGAAGAGAGCGTAGTGGAATTACTTGTTAGAAAGACCAGAAAATGGGAAAAAATAAAATTTACTAATATAGATATGTCTTTATAACGAAAAATAAACATAAAAATAAAAATAAAAATAGAAATAGAAATAAAAAATAAAAAAGATAAGAGGATTCAATGATCCTTGTCGGTGGGGCCCTCAGTGGTGGTGCTGGAATGGCGATGTGGAAGTGTTGGCATAGCTGCTACATCATGGCCTGCATATCGTCTATCTGTCGGTCCCGTCGCCGATCTTGCTCATGGATCATCTCGAATTGTGTAGTGAAGTACTGCTCGAAGTGGGCGAGTCGGTTGGAAAGATGTGCCAATGGAGTAGCCGTAGGAACTGGTCATTCCTTAGGTGGCGCGTCGAAGGCTCCTCGTGCTGTGGGGGAACATCATTAGGAATGTCTTCAAGATCCTCCTCGTCAATGGCATGCGAGAGACGGTATTGAGAAGGATCGATCCCACGTCGGTGTTCGATCATTCGCATGTGTAACATAGTCGTGATGCCCTGTGGGGACATCTGACCTATTAGGGTAAGCGCTGATGACTGAGCTGCGGTGTTGAGGAGGTCAAAGTGTCTGGCAAGGTGTGTCACGTAGGGGCTGATGAAGATCACTCCCTTCCTATAGTGCTCGGTCTGATGGCGAACGGCGAAAGCAATGAAATATGCCAAGTCGGTCACGTGTGCATTCGCCATGCACCATAGATAGTAGGCATCATGGGTGTTGACGATGGCGATGCTCTCTCTCCTCCCGGTGAATGTGTGAGCCAATATGGCATGGAGATAGCGGAGGGAAGGGGGGAGAGTTGGGGCCTTCGAGCGGCTGGGGTTGTAGGTGGAAGAGAATGGTGCCAAATCCTTCCAGCATAAGGAGGGGGAGATGTGGATATTGCGTGGGAGTGCATTCATGTCCTCCTCCTCCATAAACTCATCGGTGTAAAGTTCCAGAGCAACTCCAAACTCTGGGACACTCATTGCATGAACTAGACTGCCTAATCGGAAGTGAATGGTGCCTGGGTCATCATTTTTCGTCATCACCACCTGTAAATGAAAAGTAGAGCATAATTCTAAGGTGAGCTCTAAATAAGTGGGCTCGATAATAGCGAAAAACCGTTCCCATGGGTCTATAGATAGGAGGGCACGGATGGCATCAGCGAGCTGGACTTGCTCTACGGTAGCCCAGTCGATGCAACGACCTGTAGTGATGGGTCGTGCGTGTAGAATTTGAAATAGCTCCTCCTGCGAAGCTTGTGGAAATTCAAGGAACGCGTGCCGAACTTCGGCTGTAGCTCGTATCGATAAAGAACCCGATCCCCTACATCTTTTTGAGGAAGGGACCGCGGCCATCTTGTCCCTTGATGACGACATAATATACCTGAAAATACATGAGGATTGATAGAATCCAAGATGCATCAATAGTTAAGCAATAGGCCTAAAACTAGTAAATGCTATTTAGTGTTTTAAATAAGTCAAATATAGAAAATTCTAAAGCAAATTCTTAACTTGTCTAAAACATATTTGTAATAGTAACAATATCTATGTAAAGCATGAAAAATACTAATGTAACAACACAAATTGGAAAAACAATGTTAAGAAAGTGAACCAAGGGCTGTTGTAAGGCAGTGCACGGGCGTGTGACGCGGAGAAGAAACCATGTGGTGGGAAAAATAGAAAGTATAGGGAAGGGAAAATGGGGATGAATGCAAGTGGAGTGAGTTTGAGGGTGGTTTGGGGGTTGGGGAAGTGAGAATCTAGGGAATGGTGGCCGGAATAGGGAGTAGAGGTTAGGGAGGGTGGATTTCGGCCAGGTTTTTGAAAGGAGGAAGAAGATGAAAAGTGGTTTGTTTATATAGGGGAGGGGCACAAGGCCTAGGGCCACGCCCGTGTGCTATGCGGGTAGCCTGTGTTTTTCGAATTTATTCAAATGTGGTCATGCCCGGCTACTATCACACACCCGTGTGTCTTGGGCATGTGTGGCACACAGCCATGTCGCACGGTCGTGCCTAGCGTTGTTCGCTTCTCCTACGCCCGTGCGTTATGGTACCATGCCCATGTATTGTTGTACACGGTTGAATGGCACGGGCGTGTCGCACGCCCATGTCAATGAAACAGTATCGAGCCTTGTCCATGGCACGCCCGTGTTATTCCTATCAAGTTCACCCACGGCCATGTTGCACGACCGTGGGGATTTATCGCACCCTGTGTTTTGGGCAAATCATGTCCTACTTCAACACGGCCGTTCTCTTCCCCTGTTTGGCCACGGCTTCAGGCATGCCTGTGTGCCTGGCCGTGTGTACTTAAAAACTTTGCAATTCAAAGATAAAGTTGATGATTTGAAGTGTTAGAAATTAATTAAAAATAAAGAAATCAAAATTGTTAATGCTAGGGTTACCTCCCGAGAAGCGCTTATTTATAGTCTAAGCTTGACTTACCTCTCCATTGATTTATCATGGTGGGTTGAGGAGTTCATACTCCTCATTCCTGCTATCAATCTTAAAACAAGGTTTTAATCGAGTGTTGTTTACCTTAAAAGTGCCAAACTTGGGATGACTCACCTCCACCGTACCGAATGGAAAAATACTGAGTACCGTAAGAGGGATTTCCTCATTCGGTGTGGTAGTGACAATGTGAGGATCAACGACATCTAGTAAGACTTTATCGCCTACCTTAAGTTGATTAGGAGAGGTATCGGGCTTTTTTTGGCGTAGTTTTGGTTTATCATGTGTTCTCGATTTTTGTTCTCGCCATTCGTCTAGCTCCTCTATCCGTAGCCTTCGTTCTTCATGGACATCTTTGTTCTTTTCATGATAGTAGCGCAGTGTCTCTGTTGTCTTGGTTTGAGAAGGTTCCTGCAAGGATGATTGAATATTAGTTTTATCATCGATAGGTTTTATAGCATTATCCTAAGTCTTAGGGGTTTTGACTGAGTCGCGTGCTTGGAGTGTTACTGCGTCGTCACCTATACGAAGTGTTAGCTCCCCTGTACCTACATTAATAATGGTTCTGGCAGTTGCTAAAAAGGGTCGTCCTAAAATTAAAGGTACCTCGTTATCCTCATCCATATCTAAGACGACAAAGTCTACTTGGTAAATAAATTTATCAATTTTAACGAGAACATCTTCAATAATACCCTTAGGAAATCGAACTATTTTGTCAGCCAATTGTATGCTCATCCTAGTCTGTTTGGGTTTATCGATACCTAGTCGTTTAAACATTTTATAAAGCATAACATTTATACTTGCCCCTAGATCAGCTAAAGCATTATGCACAGATAAAGTACCAATTAAGTAAGGAATTGTAAAACTCCCTGGATCTTTCAATTTGTTAGGTAGCTTATTCTTCAGAATAGCTGAGCAGACTGCATTGAGTTCCACATGCGATGTAGCATCTAATTTCCTTTTATTAGCCAGAAGTTCCTTTAAGAATTTTGCTGAGTTGGGCATCTGCGAAAGAACTTCAATAAAGGGTAAGTTAATATGTAATTTCTGTAAGAGTTTGACAAACTTACCGAATTGTTCTTCTGTTCTGTCTTTCATCATCGCTTTAGGATATGGCACACGAGGTTCATAATTCGTACTTACCAGTTTAGGATCATCATCATTTACCTCTTCTCGACCTTTGTTTATCGCGTTGTCTTGCTGTAATTCTGGCTCAGGTGCAATGGATCCTTTCTTATCTTGGGCACTAATTCCATTGAGGTGTTCCCTCGGATTAGGTTCCGTATTACTTGGTAAGCTACCTTGTGGTCGCTTGAAGATTAGTTTGGATAGCTGGCCTATCTGAGTTTCGAGTTCTTGGATCAATGCTTGTTGATTCTTAAGTGCTGTCTCGGTATTTTAAAAACGGGTTTCTGACATCAAGATGAATTTTGAAAGCATCTCTTCAAGGTTCTGCTTCTTCTCTTGTTGATAAGGTGGCTGTTGAAAATCCTGAGGTTTTTGTGGCTTTTGATTCCCTTGACCTCCCCAGGAAAAATTTGGGTGGTTCCTCCAACCTACATTATAGGTGTTACTGTATGGGTTATTTTGAGATCGAAAGTTATTGTTACCGATATAGTTGACTTGTTCTTCTTCAGTTGTAGGATTGAAGGACTGGTATTCTGTATGCACACCTCCTCTTGAGTAACACCTCATTACTAGATGTACCTACGTAGAACAAAGAAAACTATCAATCTTTTTATTGAGAAGTTCTACTTGATTAGAGAGCATGGTAACTAAATCAATGTTATAAACGACAACTATTTTTGTTGGCTTAGTCCTCATGACTTGCCACTGATAGTTGTTCAGTGACATCTCCTCTATGAATTCGTAGGCATCTTCCGGTGTTTTATTGTTTATGGTTCCGCTAGCAGCTGCGTCAATCGTTTGTCTTGTCGAGGGTTTCACACCATTGTAGAACGTTTGAACTTGCAGCCATAAAGGTAACCCATGGTGAGGGCACCTTCTCAATAGATCCATGTATCTCTCCCATGCATCGTAAAGTGTTTCTAAGTCCATCTGCACAAAAGAAGAGATATCATTGCGTAATTTAGCCATTTTAGCCGGAAGAAAATATTTTAGTAAAAATTTCTCGGTCATTTGCTCCCAAGTAGTGATAGACCCTCGTGGTAACGAGTTTAACCACTGTTTAGCTTTGTTTCTCAGTGAGAAGGGAAATAACTGAAGACGGATGGCATCATCAGAAACGCCATTGATTTGGAATGTATCGCAAAATTCTAGGAAATTTGCTAAGTGAGTGTTAGGATCTTCATCCTGCAAACCATCAAACTGAACAAACTGCTGTATCATCTGAATAATGTTAGGTTTTAATTCAAAATTATTCGTAGCAATTGTAGGTCTAACTATACTTGATTCAGTTCCTGTTAAAGAGGGTTTAGCATAGTCATACATAGTACGTGGAGCAAGATTTTGATTAGCTGCAATTGTAGGAGGCAGCTGATTGTCTTGGTTTTCAACCATCTCGTCGGTTGAAGGTTGAGTACTGTCTTCTTGTCCATTTTCTGTGTATCGTAAACTATGCCTTATGTCTTTTTGATTTCTACGAACTGTTCGATCGATTTCTTCATCAAAAAGTAAGGGTCCTGATGGGTTTCTTCTAGGCATACACTATAAAAACCTGTCAAGAGAAAGAAAAAGTAAATTAATAAATAATAATAATAAAATTAAATTAAATTGCAAGAAAAATAAATGGCTAAAGTAATAAAAATTTAGTGTTCCAAATATTTCAATTCCCCGGCAATGGCGCCAAAAACTTGATCGCAGTGATTCGTAACAAGTAATAAATATTTATAATGAAGATCAGGCCTAAACTAATTATTATCACGACGAAAAGGCAAGCGCACCTATTGAATAATAGTATAGTAACGGCAAGATTGGAATATCGTACCCAAGGGAACTAAAAGTACTAGTAATAACTATCTCTTTATTATCTAGCCTAAGAATAAAAAGGGTTTGTTTATTAAACTAATTATCTAAACTAATTAACTAATTTAATCAAAGCAAAGAGAAAGTTTGGAAAAGGACTTGAAGAAAATCAATTGATAGAGATGACACCCAAGGACGAATCCACCTAGATTTCACTTATTATCTGACTCTGAACCGGACGATTTATTCACTTGACTTGATCCGTGAGACTCCCTAACCTATGTTATTATCCCTATTCAAGACTAATAACGTCTAACCCCTAGATTGAATAATCTAGACTTTTCTCTAATTAACACTCTAGGGTTGCATTAGCTCGATCTATGGACTCCCATATTAGGTTTCACCCTAATTCGGTAAAATCTCGTAACCTTATTTCTAGGCGCCCGATCAACTCTGCTTAATTATGCCAAATCTACTCTTGGAAAGGTCTATTCCTCCTCTGCATACGCACATCAAATCATGAATTAATACCCGGAATATTAATTCAAGCATTAAGAACACATAATTAAGAACAAATCAAGTATTTATCATATAGTTCAGATAATAATAACAAGATCCATCATAGGTTTTATCCCCCTTAGGTATCTAAGGGGTTTTAGTTCATAATAAAATAAGAGTACATCTCAAAAGTATGAAAATAACAAAACATAAGGAAAACTCTAAAACCCCTGAAGGAATTCTGAGAGAGAACTTCAGTCTTGGAGTAGCTCCGGCTTTTGAGATGGATCGTCTGGCTTCCTTCAAGTAATTTCCTTTTCTGGAGAGAGAGCCCTTTTCGAGGTCATACTTTGGGTGTTTATATAGGCTTTTGATTGGCTTTCTTACCCCCTAAGTATCCTTTTTCGGTGTAAAATACAACTCCATGAAAAAAGGACACGCCCATGTGACATGGCCGTGTGACGTGGTTGCCAGGCCGTGTTTGATCCGTTAAATTGCCACGGCCATGTGGGCCCAATAGCCAGGCCGTGTGAGTCTTATAAACCTTGGTCGACACCCTCGAAAGGCACGGGCGTGTGAGCTGCCCGTGTGGCAAGGCTTAGGCCGTGTGGTCTTCTCAATTTGGTCTGTTTTGTCCCTTTTTAGCTCGTTTTTGGCTCATTTTGACCCTTGGTGCTCTCCTGAGTACAAAACATGAAATAACCGAATTAAGAGCACCAAAATCCACAAATCTAATAGTAAACATCCATAAATATGCTAAGTATTTGGGGTAAAAACATGTATAATTTGGCGTTTATCAAATAACATTTGGAGATGGCGCTTCTTCGTGAGCACGAATAACATAGGTTCTGGCAGGTGCTCTAGCCTCGGATGTTACAGCAGTATCTCGTGTTCCACCTCTACTACCACTCACATTTCCAACATTAGAGGATGGTCTTCCTCTCGTAGTCATGTTGTTTAGTCTTGCATGTTGAGATTTATGTTTCTCATCTAACTTAGGACAATTTAGAATGAAATGCTTGTGTGAGCCACATCTAAAATAGGCTTTGTCATTCATTCTACACTCTCCAAAATGTCATTTTCCACATCGTCTACATTCAGGTTTTTTCGGTCTAGCATTACCCATACTTGCCATTGACATAGCTGGAGTTTTTGAACTCGTAAATTGCTTTCCATGATCTCTATTAGAATACTCGACTGATGCATTTGATCGACTATAAAAATCTCATGATTTCTTGGATAAAGAGTGATAAGGTTTATTCATCACTCTTTTTCTCGAATATCTAGCTTCAGAATCATCCTTTCTCTTTTCTTTGCCCAGTTCTTTAGCTTTGCAAGCACGATCGACGAGTACCACGAACTCTTTCAACTTTAGAATTCCAACTAGCAATCTGACATCTTCGTTCAATCCATCTTCAAATCTTTTGCACATAATAGCTTCCGTTGAAACACATTCTCGGGCATATTTACTGAGACTCACGAATTCTCATTCATATTTTGTCACAGATCTACAACCCTATTTTAATTCTAGAAACTCCTTGCGTTTCTGATCAACAAACCTCTAGCTGATATAGTTCTTTATAAACTTAGATTGAAAGAAATCCCACGTAACCCGTTCTTTCGGTACCACTGATGTCAAAGTATTCCACCATTGATATGCAGTGCCTCTCAACAAGAATATACAACACATTTGATACACTCTTTAGGTGTACACTACAACTCATCAGATACTCTGATTGTATTTTCAAGCCATAATTCAGCTCTCTCAGGATCGTCGTCAACTGTAGCCTGAATTCTTCAGCCCCATGCTTATTAATTTTATCAACTGACGGCTTGTTCAATCGTATAGGATCAACAACTTGAGGAAATACATGGATTCGTTGAGGAATTGGTGAGGGTAGAGGTTGTTGGGTAGCCAGATTTGTTTGGACATATTGAGTGAACCACTCGTTCATCATTTGGAAAAAGGCTTCTTTAGCCTCACCTCCATGACTACTCGATACGGGTCCACATTCAGAAGGCACTGTCCCTTGAGTGGGAGTAGGCACATTACTCTCGATATCACCTACTACAGCTCGTTCGGGATACACTGCTATATGAAAACATAGTTTATAATGTCAGGATTCATCACACTATCACAGGTTATATATGGCATGTATAGCTAGACTCTCACACACACTACGTTAGTCCTAGAATCGACTAAACTGTAGCTCTGATACCAATAATTGTAACACCCCTCATCAGTAGTCAACACCAGAATAGGGTTACAGAGTATAACCGGACTTACGAAACAATTAAACAACCATTTAACATACATAATATCATTTCATACATTTATCACTCAAACTCAATCAATTTGTCCCTAATATGAGCCTACCAGGCCATAAACATACTTTGGGAGTGATTCGAGACTAAACAGGTAACTTAAGAAATTTTTACGAAAATTTGAAAAATTTTCTCAAACAAGGGACACTGCCCGTGTTGTGATAGCCCTAAATTGACCCTAGTCGAGAAGTGGTTTCGGGACCACTAAACTGAGTCACCGAAGTATTTGAATGTGATATTTATTGTCTAGAATATGTGAATATGAATGTGTGAAAGTTTTAAGCTTCGATTTAGTCGATTGCATGTGAATTTAGTTAATAGGACTTATGTGAGAAAATTTAGAAATGTGCTAGGCAAATGTAAGTGGCCTATTAATGCATGCTATAAAGATGATGGGTTTTCATGTCAAATTACCCAAAATTTGAACTAGTGGCCGGCCATGCTATGGGTTAAAACCTATTATAAACATGTTGTGTTAATGCTTTATGTTAGAAATAATAAAATAAAAAGGGTTAGTAATAAAATAATGGAAATTGGGGGGGTGATGAAAAAAAAGAAAAAAAGTTCTCATTTTGTTCTTCTTGACCGAAAAATCAAAGGAAAGAAAGGAAGAAAGGTTGAAGAGGTTCGGCCATGCTTGTAACTATGCTAAGGTATGTTTGATGTTGTTCCATGAGATTCATGCATATTTTTAGTTGTTAGCTTGAGTTCTACCTAGCCCATGGTTTACATCTTTGCTATGTGATGGAGATGATACTCGGCCATGGGTGTTGTCTTCTTGGTTGGTGTTTGATGTTATGGTGATGAGGCATGAAGATGATTGAATTTGAGTGCTTAATAAAAAGGATTGAATGTGAGTGTGTGTGAGAATTTGAAAAGGATGGGTCTTAACAACTTCATGAAGTATTCGGCCATGGTGCTAAAATGTTGTATTGTGTTTAAACTTAGAATTTTTAGTCATATGGATGTGTCTTGTTGTATGAGTGCTTGAACAAACTATGATTAAATTGATGCATAGATTCAAAGTGGGAAGAATTGGCTATTATGCTTGATACTAATGCCGAATATGAGAATGTTGTACTTGAAAAAAAAAGAAAATGTAGGTGAACATGACAAGTATATTCGGCTTAGGGCATAAGGATATGAAAATTTTGGGTATTTATTTTTGGTTGTGTGTGCATGTATGGATAGTTGGCTGCCAAAAATATTATAAATACATGGTGTATGTTAAATTTATTAAGCTACAAAACATTATACATGTTTGGCCAAAATAAATTATTTGAGTAAAGTATATATTGATGGTACATTTCGGCTAGTATAAAATGTATATGGATGTCGTATGACTATATTTGATTTGGGAAGTAAATTGTTTGATTTAGCTCAAGAGCCTAGAGGATCAAAGTTGGATAAGGGGAAGGAAAAAGTGATCGAATAGCCGCCGAAATCATTCGACAACATCCGAGGTAAGTCTTTGAGTAATGGAACTTAGTTTATGATTTGATTAAGTTATGACGTATAAGCATAACAAATAAACAGTGATATAATGATTTTACTTGAATTATATGTCGAGATAATTAGTTATACCTATGACGGGTAGTCGAATGTGCATAGATATCATGTCATAAAGCAAATCAATTTATGCTCTTTGTATGTGGCTATTGAGCCGAAAATGGGAATGATTGATAAGTGTCTTGTGTTTGAGTTCTAGTGATGAAAATGAAATATAGGTGTGATATGATTTATTGATATACGTGCATGAATATTCGGATGATAACCGGGCTAAGTCCGGAAGGCATTTGTGCGAGTTGCTATGATAACCGGGCCAAGTCCCGAAGGCATTTGTGTGAGTTACTATGATAACCGGGCTAAGTCCCGAAGGCATTTGTGTGAGTTACTATATCCGGGCTAAGTCCCGAAGGCATTTGTGCGAGTTACTATATCCGGGCTAAGTCCCGAAGGCAGTTGAGCGAGTAGCTATATCCGGCTAAATCCCGAAGGTACTTGGTTTGGGAATGAGCGATCTTGCTGTAATAATTTCAATTAATACGCTCGTAAAATCCCAACGATGAGGTATGTTTCGTATATGCATTGGAATAGTTGATTCCTTTTAAATAGTATTCACTCAGTCGATTAATAAGCTTCCGGCCTTTGGTTAAGTTGATCCCTTATGTATGAATATAAGGGTTGGAAATGTGAAGTAGGTATGATTTTGAGAATATGTGTATATGAAATTATCCGTTTAGTCATATGAATGCTATACTTCAGTTGTGCCTAATTTCATTGCTCAAAACTTACTAAGCATTAAATGCTTATTCCGTTTCTTTGATTCTCTGTTTTATAGATTTTGGTTCGTCAGCTATCGGACTCGGGAGTGTCAAAGTCGAAGTCGCCCACACTATCAAAGCCCTTTTGGTACTCTTTTAGTTGAACTCTGATAATGGCATGTATAGGGCTGCCCTTTTGTTGTTAGTCAATACTTTGGTATTGTATATATTTGGATAGCCATGCGAAAATGGCTTAAATATTTTGAGCATAGCATTATAATTATTTTGTATATATATGGTTATTGAGAGGTGTGGAAATGCTTGGCAATGATTAGCCATTGGAATGGTTAATCATGATCATATTTTCGTGCTATGTATGTTAAAGGGCTAGTTGAATCATGGAAATTATGAAATAGGTAAAGTCTACCTTAAAAATAGATGCCGACAGCAGTAGTGATGTGAATTTGAAAAATCACTAAAAACAGTAGAAATGGAATTAAATATTGAATAAATTATGTAATCGAACCTTGATGAGTCTACTTTCATATGAAAGTAACGAAATGATCGTATGAGCCGTATTTTATGAGATGTTTAAGTTTTCGTGAAACAGGGCCAGAGCAATTTCTGGATCCCCTGTTCCAACTTTGGAAATTCATTATAAATTAACCAGAGATAATTAGAAGTCATGCCATATATTTATAGATTCCTTTTCGAGTCTAGTTTCTTTATAACAAAACAGCATAAGTATTGAAGCCCTGTACAGGGAGATATCCAAGTCATAATGTGCGAAGGTTAGAATGGTCAAACCTTGTAACAGGGGAGACTTTAACTAATAAACTGTACTACTTGGCCTGACTAAAAATTCTAGAAAAATTTTTATGGATGGATATATGAGTCTAGTTTCAGGGAAAATTTACAGAATCAGTTTTTGAGTTTTAGAACTCGAGATATGATTTTTAAAGTGACTGTGATGCAGTTAACCAGCTTGTCTGGAATTTTAAAATGAACTGTGTTAATAAATGAAATAAGTCTGTTAACACCTCGTGTTCGACTTCGGCAACGGTCTTGGGTACGGGGTGTTACAATTTTATTGGTATCAGAGCTACGGTTTAGTCGATTCTAGGACTACCGTAATACGTTTGGGTCTAGCTATACATGCCATTATGTGATTATTTGATAGTGTGGTGATTTTTGACAATTGAAAATGTGTTTATTTATAGTAATGGATCCCGATCCCAACCGAGCGGTAGCTGATGATCTTGAGAGTGTAGCGCCTGCTCCCGCACAAGGGACAATGCCGGCGGACTCTCAACCTATTGCTAGTAATCCGAATGATGAAGCTAGACAAGCTTTTTATAGCGTGATGAATGATTGGTTCAACCAATACATTCGAACTAATACGGCTGTTCCACAACCCCCATTCCCGACTAATACAACCCCCGCACCTGCAATACCTCCGGTAACTGACCAAATAAGGTCAAATAAGCCCCCGGTTGACAGAATCTGAAAACACGAGGCTATTGAATTTAAAGCTACGGACAGCGACGATGCCGAGCAAGCTGAATTTTGGTTGGACAACACTATTTGGGTACTTGATGAACTATCTTGTACACCCGATGAATGCCTAAAGTGTACTATCTCCTTGCTACGTGATTCTGCCTACTATTGGTGGAATACGTTGATTTCTGTTGTGCCCAGAGAGCAAGTAACTTGGGAGTTTTTCCAAACCGAGTTTCGGAAAAAGTATATCAGTCAAAGATTCATTGATCAAAAACGGAAGGAATTTCTTGAACTTAAACAAGATTCCATGTCGGTTACTGATTATGAACGAAAGTTTGTAAGGCTTAGCCGGTACGCTCAAGAATGCATTTCTTCAGAAGCTGTGATGTGTAAACATTTCGAGGATGGACTGAACGATGATATAAAGCTGTATGTTGGCATTTTAGAAATCCGAGAATTTGTGGTACTTGTCGAACGAGCTTGCAAAGCCGAAGAGCTCAGTAAGGAGAAAAGAAAAGCTGATATGGGAGCAAAGGAGTTTCGTAAGAGATCTTCGGGAAAGCCCGTTCAACAGTCATCGAAGAAATTTAGAGATGACTTAGGCCGGTCTAGAGACACTTCGGGTTTTTCTAGACGAGATCATGATCGACCCCCTGTGAGTACACGAGTCACTTCGGTCGCCAGTGTTGGAAATGATCGTCGAGACAGAACAGAGTGCCAGTATTGTGGTAAATGGCATTCGGGGAGTTGTAGATTCCATGACCACTCCTGTTACAAGTGCGGATCAGTTGACCACTTTATTAAAGATTGCCTGAGATTGTCTGAACAGAATGTAAATCAAAGTGGGAAACCAGGTGCTACCACTGCTCGGGGTAGACCATCTAGGAATACGGGCAATGCTAGTGGCGGTCAGAGAGGATCTAGAGATGCTACAACCAGATCTGAGGCTCGTGCTCCTGCTAGAGCTTATGCTATATGCGCACGCGAGGATGATTCCTCGCCAGATGTTATTACCGGTACTTTTACTCTCTTCGACACTAATGTGATTGCTTTGATTGACCCTGGTTCTACTCATTCTTATATATGTGAAACCTTAGCATCCAGTAAGACTTTACCTATTGAGTCTACTGAATTTGTAATTCGGGTGTAAATCCCTTGGGTCGTTACGTGCTTGTCGACAAAGTGTGTAAGAAATGTCCCCTAGTAATCCGAGGTTCCTGTTTTTCGACCGATTTGATGCTTTTACCGTTTGATGAATTTGATGTTACCCTCGGTATGGATTGGTTGACCGTACATGATGCAATTGTAAATTGCAAAAGAAAAACCATTGATTTGAGGTGTGTAAATAACGAGATAATCCGAGTTGAGTCTACTGACTTGAATAGGTTGCCAGTTGTAATATCATCGATGTTGGCTCAGAAATATGTAAGAAAGGGGTGTGAAGCATACCTTGCGTATGTACTTGATGACAAAGAGTTAGAAAAGAAGCCTGAATCTGTGCCGGTAGTTTGTGAATATCTGGATGTTTTTCCCGAAGAATTACCGGGTTTACCACCTGTTCGGGAGGTAGAGTTTGGCATCGAGCCTGTACCTGGGACTACACTGATTTCAATAGCTCCGTATCGTATGGAACCAACGTAATTAAAGGAATTGAAAGCTCAGTTGCAAGAGTTGATGGATAGAGGTTTCGCTCGACCAAGTTTCTCACCTTGGGGTGCACCAGTATTGTTTGTGAAAAAGAAAGACGGAACCATGAGGTTGTGCATCGACTATCGTTAGCTGAATAAGGTGACAATAAAGAATAAATATCCGATACCGCGCATTGACGATTTATTTGATCAACTAAAGGGAACCTCGGTGTTTTCAAAGATAGATTTGAGATCGGGTTATTATCAGTTGCGATTTGAGATTCGGATATACCCAAAACTGCTTTCAGAACGAGATACGGTCACTACGAATTCTTAGTGATGCCGTTTGGGCTCACTAATGCCCCCGCGGTATTTATGGATCTGATGAATCGGATCTTCAGACCGTATTTAGATCGGTTTGTAGTTGTGTTTATCGATGATATTTTGGTCTATTCGAGAAATGAAACCGATCATGCTGAACACCTGGGATTAGTGTTGCAAATTTTACGGGATAAGCAGTTGTATGCTAAGTTCAGTAAGTGTGAGTTCTGGTTAAGAGAGGTTAGCTTCTTGGGACATGTGGTATCTGCATCGGGTATTCGAGTTGATCCGAGCAAAATTTCAGCCATACTTAACTGGAAGCCTCCGAGAAATATTACTGAAGTTCGGAGCTTTTTGGGACTTGCCAGTTACTACAGACGTTTTGTAAAAGGTTTTTCGATGATAGCCACACCAATGACGAAACTACATCAGAAAGATGTTAAGTTTGAATGGACAGAAAAGTGTCAGAAAAGTTTCGATCAATTGAAAACTCATTTGACGGAAGCTCCAGTACTAGTGCAGCCCGAATCAGGCAAGGAGTTCGTCATTTACAGTGATGCATCCTTACTTGGGTTGGGTTGTGTATTGATGCAAGAAGTTCGAGTTGTAGCTTATGCGTCGAGACAATTGAAGCCACATGAGAAAAATTATCCAACCCATGATCTCGAATTAGCTGCCATCGTATTCGCTTTGAAAATATGGCGACATTACTTATTTGGTGAGAAGTGCCATGTATTTTCGGAGCACAAAAGTCTCAAATATTTGATGACTCAAAGAGACTTGAATCTGCGACAAAGACGTTGGCTCGAGTTGTTAAAAGATTATGAGCTTGTCATTGACTATCACCCAGGAAAGGCTAATGTGGTTGCGGATGCTTTGAGTCGTAAATCACTGTTTGCTTTACGAGCAATGAATGTACACTTGTCTGTTCTATCCAACAATGTGTTAGTAGCGGAATTAAAGGCTAGACCATTGTTGATTCATCAAATTCGTGAAGCTCAGAAAGTCGATGATGAATTAGTTGCAAAACGGGCTGAATGTGTTTCGAATATGGAATCAGAGTTTCAAATTGATGATGACGATTGTTTGAGGTTCAGAAGTCGTTTGTGTGTTCCAAGAAATTCAGAACTTATTTCGATGTTTCTGAACGAAGCTCATTGTAGCCGAATGTCAATTCACCCGAGGAGTACGAAAATGTACAACGATCTGAGACGTCAGTTTTGGTGGCAGGGTATGAAACGATACATTTCCGATTTTGTTTCGAAGTGTTTAATATGCCAACAAGTGAAAGCGGAACATCAAGTGCCTACAGGTTTACTTCAACCGATCATGATACCTGAATGGAAATGGGAATGAATCACGATGGATTTTGTATCTGGGTTACCATTGTCGGCGAGTAAGAAAGATGCAATTTGGGTTGTTGTTGATAGACTGACTAAGTCGGCTCATTTTATTCCCCTACGTACGGATTATTCATTGGATAAACTAGCTGAATTGTATGTTTCTCAGATTGTGAGATTACACGGGGTACCCATTTCTATTGTGTCGGATAGAGATCCGAGATTCACCTCGCGATTTTGGAAGAAATTGGAAGAAGCTTTGGGTACCAAGTTGCATTTTAGCACCGCTTTTCATCCCCAAACCGATGGTCAATCCGAGCGGATAATTCAGATACTCGAGGATATGTTGAGATGTTGCATCCTTGAGTTTAGTGGTTCAGGGGAACAGTATCTATCCTTGATTGAATTCACTTACAACAATAGTTTTCAATCAAGTATTAAGATGGCACCTTACGAGGCTTTGTACGGTCGTAAATGCCGTACACCATTGTTTTGGACCGAGCTCGGTGAAAGTAAAATTTTCGGAGTTGATTTGATTAAAGATGCTGAGCGGAAAGTAAAAATAATTCGTGAAAGTTTGAAGGCAGCATCGGATCGTTAGAAGTCGTACGCGGATTTGAAACGAAAAGACATTGAGTATCAGGTGGGAGATAAAGTGTTTCTTAAAGTTTCACCTTGGAAAAAGATACTCAAATTTGGGCGTAAGGGCAAATTGAGTCCGAGGTTCATCGGGCCATATGAAATATCCGAACGAGTCGGTCCAGTTGCGTATAGATTGATTTTACCCCCTAAACTTGAAAAGATTCACGACGTCTTTCATGTTTCGATGCTTCGACGTTATAGATCTGATCCATCGCACATAATTAATCCATCAGAGGTTGAAATTCAATCCGATATGAGTTATGAAGAAGAACCGATTCGTATCCTAGCTCGTGAAGTGAAAGAGTTACAAAACAAAAAGGTTCCTTTAGTAAAAGTGTTATGGCTCAAACACGGGATGGAAGAAGCTACTTGGGAACCCGAGAACTCTATGAAAGAACGATACCCAAACCTATTTACCGGTAAGAGTTTCGGGGACGAAAATTTCTTAAAGTGGGGGAGAGTTGTGACAGCCCTAAATTGACCCTAGTCGGGAAGTGGTTTCGGGACCGCTAAACCGAGTCACCGAAGTATTTGAATGTGATATTTATTGTCTAGAATATGTGAATATGAATGTGTGAAAGTTTTAAGCTTCGATTTAGTCGATTGCATGTGAATTTAGTTAATAGGACTTATGTGAGAAAATTTAGAAATGTGCTAGGCAAATGTAAGTGGCCTATTAATGCATGCTATAAAGATGATGGGTTTGCATTTCAAGTTACCCAAAATTTGAACTAGTGGCCGGCCATGCTATGGGTTAAAACCTATTATAAACATGTTGTGTTAATGCTTTATGTTAGAAATAATAAAATAAAAAGGGTTAGTAATAAAATAATGGAAATTGGGGGGGTGATGAAAAAAAAAGAAAAAAAGTTCTCATTTTGTTCTTCTTGACCGAAAAATCAAAGGAAAGAAAGGAAGAAAGGTTGAAGAGGTTCGGCCATGCTTGTAACTATGCTAAGGTATGTTTGATGTTGTTCCATGAGATTCATGCATATTTTTAGTTGTTAGCTTGAGTTCTACCTAGCCTATGGTTTAAATCTTTGCTATGTGATGGAGATGATACTCGGCCATGGGTGTTGTCTTCTTGGTTGGTGTTTGATGTTATGGTGATGAGGCATGAAGATGATTGAATTTGAGTGCTTAATAAAAAGGATTGAATGTGAGTGTGTGTGAGAATTTGAAAAGGATGGGTCTTAACAACTTCATGAAGTATTCGGCCATGGTGCTAAAATGTTGTATTGTGTTTAAACTTAGAATTTGTAGTCATATGGATGTGTCTTGTTGTATGAGTGCTTGAACAAACTATGATTAAATGGATGCATAGATTCAAAGTGGGAAGAATTGGCTATTATGCTTGATACTAATGCCAAATATGAGAATGTTGTACTTGAAAAAAAAGAAAATGTAGGTGAACATGACAAGTATATTCGGCTTAGGGCATAAGGATATGAAAATTTTGGGTATTTATTTTTGATTGTGTGTGCATGACTATGGATAGCTGGCTGCCAAAAATATTATAAATACATGGTGTATGTTAAATTTATTAAGCTACAAAACATTATACATGTTCGGCCAAAGTAAATTATTTGAGTAAAGTATATCTTGATGGTACATTTCGGCTAAATGTATATGGATGTCGTATGACTCTGTTTGATTTGGGAAGTAAATTGTTTGATTTAGCTCAAGAGCCTAGAGGATCAAAGTTGGATAAGGGGAAGGAAAAAGTGATCGAATAGCCATCGAAATCGTTCGACAACATCCGAGGTAAGTCTTTGAGTAATGGAACTTAGTTTATGATTTGATTAAGTTATGACGTATAAGCATAACAAACAAACAGTGATATAATGATTTTACTTGAATTATATGTCGAGATAATTAGTTATACCTATGACGGGTAGTCGAATGTGCATAGAGATCATGTCATAAAGCAAATCAATTTATGCACTTTGTATGTGGCTATTGAGCCGAAAATGGGAATGATTGATAAGTGTCTTGTGTTTGAGTTCTAGTGATGAAATTGAAATATAGATGTGATATGATTTATTGATATACGTGCATGAATATTCCGATGATAACCGGGCTAAGTCCCGAAGGCATTTATGCGAGTTACTGTGATAACCAGGCCAAGTCCCGAAGGCATTTGTGTGAGTTACTATGATAACCGGGCTAAGTCCCGAAGGCATTTGTGTGAGTTACTATATCCGGGCTAAGTCCCGAAGGCATTTGTGAGAGTTACTATATCCGGGCTAAGTCCCGAAGGCAGTTGAGCGAGTAGCTATATCCGGCTAAATCCCGAAGGTACTTGGTTTGGGAATGAGCGATCTTGCTGTAATAATTTCAATTAATACGCTCGTAAAATCCCAACGATGAGGTATGTTTCGTATATGCATTGGAATAGTTGATTCCTTTTAAATAGTATTCGCTCAATCGATTAAAAGGCTTCCGGCCTTTGGTTAAGTTGATCCCTTATGTATGAATATAAGGGTTGGAAATGTGAAGTAGGTATGATTTTGAGAATATGTGTATATGAAATTATCCGTTTAGTCATATGAATGCTATACTTCAGTTGTGCCTAATTTCATTGCTCAAAACTTACTAAGCATTAAATGCTTATTCCGTTTCTTTGATTCTCTGTTTTATAGATTTTGGTTCGTCAGCTATCGGACTCGGGAGTGTCAAAGTCGAAGTCGCCCACACTATCAAAGCCCTTTTGGTACTCTTTTAGTTGAACTCTGATAATGGCATGTATAGGGCTGCCCTTTTTTTGTTAGTCAAGTACTTTGGTATTGTATATATTTGGATAGCCATGCGAAAATGGCTTAAATATTTTGAGCATAGCATTATAATTATTTTGTATATATATGGTTATTTAGAGGTGTGGAAATGCTTGGCAATGATTAGCCATTGGAATGGTTAATCATGATCATATTTTCGTGCTATGTATGTTAAAGGGCTAGTTGAATCATGGAAATTATGAAATAGGTAAAGTCTACCTTAAAAACAGATGCCGACAGCAGCAGTGATGTGAATTTGAAAAATCACTAAAAATAGTAGGAATGGAATTAAATATTGAATAAATTACGTAATCGAACCTTGATGAGTCTATTTTTATATGAAAGTAACGAAATGATCTTATGAGCCGTATTTTATGAGATGTTTAAGTTTTCGTGAAACAGGGCCAGAGCGATTTCTGGATCACCTGTTCCGACTTTGGAAATTCATTATAAATTAACCAGAGATAATTAGAAGTCATGCCATATATTTATAGATTCCTTTTCGAGTCTAGTTTCTTTATAAACAAATGAAATAAGTATTGAAGCCCTGTACAGGGAGATATCCAAGTTGTAATGCGCAAAGGTCAGAATGGTCGAACCCTGTAACAGGGGAGACTTTAACTAATAAACTGTACTACTTGGCCTGACCAAAAATTCTAGAAAAAAATTTGTGGATGGATATATGAGTCTAGTTTCAGGGAAAATTTACAGAATCAGTTTTCAACTTTTTAGAACTCGAGATATGATTTTTAAAGTGACTGTGATGCAGTGAACCAGCTTGTCTAAAATTATAAAATGAACTGTGTTAAGAAATGAAATAAGTCTGTTAACACCTCGTGTTCGACTCCGGCAACGGTCTTGGGTACGGGGTGTTACAAGTGTGGCCAGGCCTTGCATCTCACAAGGCCACCAGACACGCCCGTGTCACAGGCTGTGTGGACATTTGAAATGGGAGCACATGGTCGTGTCTTAGCCCGTGTCCTACCTCGTGTCCAAACAAGTGAACTTACTAACTTGGGTCACACAGCCAACATACACACCCCTATGGCTAGCCCGTGTGCCCTAAAAATGGCCATACACACCCGTGTGCTAGGCCGTGTGCTAAGCTGTGTCAATCCTGTAGGGTATATTGACTTATGCCACACGTCCAAGTCATATACTCGTGTGTGAGGTCGTGTGAAGCATACTAACTTGGTTTCAAATTCAACACCAGGGGACTCACGGCCGTGTAACATGACCGTGTGTCACACACGGCTGAGACACACGCCCGTGTCTCTGACCATGTGGACAAAAATAGGCTATTTACCAAGCCATTTTGCCACCCAATTTGCACATACCTTTACAAGCTCATATAGTTCCATTTCAAGACACAAATATCAACCAAATATCATCATCCAATATTCAATTCATGCCATTTCATTATAATCAATACAAATCACAAATAAGCCATAATTTGCCATCTATTTACATACCTAATTCACATATACAATTCAATTAACTAAATCTTTCCAAACATGCATTATCATTCACCAATTCACAAGCACATAGTTTACACATTATCAACCCTTTTAGCAATCAAATTACCTAATATGATTAAACATTATAATTTCAACCTCAGTCACACAATATAGGTTAATTACCAAACTCAAAATAGAACCATTTACACATTTATAAACATCATCAAATTTATCATCATAAGCCAACCCAAACGGCCAAAATACATGTTCATCAAACATACCAAAATGACTCAAGCCTATACATGCCATATACCACAAATAGAAACTTCAAACGTACTAAAATAGATGTCCAATAGTGCGATGAAGTCTCTGACAATCCTGGAGTCTGAGCTAGCTTTGTAAGACTACAAAACATGGAAAGGTAAACATAGTAAGCTATAAAGCTTAGTAAGTTCGTATGTAAACATGAAATAATCTTATCATTCATTAATATTTCTAAATAGATAACATACATTGCATTAAAGCATCAATAACTAAGTTAACATAAAGTTTAACCACATAGTTAAGCATAAGTTCTCAGCTTCCTTTAATTCATTACTTGAACCGTTTCCGTACATAACTGTACCGATACGTAACTATTCCTCATCAATTCACTTACTAAATCACTCCGATTTTATAAATGCTTACGGTACGGGCACATCGATTTTCCAATGCCATAGTCTAACTATGGTCTTACACATACATTGCCACGGCCCTGCCGTGGTCTTACATTCACATGCTATAACCTGGTTATGGCCTTATTATCCGATTGCCATAGCCCACCTATAGTTTTATTTGGCAACTCATATTACTTAAATCGTACATTCAATTCGAAATCTTCAAAATTTTACCAATAAGATAAATACAATCAAAATACATCCATTAATTAAATAAATGCACATTTAAGTTCAATTATACGAACTTACCTTGTGTACAAAATTGATGAAACGAACTGACTATTCAATTGCTTTACTTTTTCCTCGATCTAAGTTCGAATTCCTCTTTTCTTGATCTATAAGTAATCAAAATTAGCTTATTTATTCTTCTAATTATTCAATTCAATCCAAAATATGCATTTGAGCTATTTGACACATTAGCCCCTAAACTTTCACTTTTTTACAATTTAGTCATTGTTACACAAAATCACAAATTCATGAAATTCAAGACTAACCCATGCTAGTTTAATTACCATTGTACCCATAGCAGCCCATATTTTCCATTTATTTCACATTTTAACCATAAAGTTTCAACATTTCTCAATTTAATCCCTATTTTGCATTTTCACTAAAAATCACTTAACAAAACTTGTATATATATCAAGAAACATTCATAATGTAATAGCCCGGTTTTAGCTAAATCGGAATAGTGGTTTTGGGACCACAAATTCGTGGCTATAAAATTTTTTTAATATTATTTTTGGTGTTTACAACATGTGATTATATATGTGTGAAAATTTCGTAAGCTAATTTTATTGTTTAATAGCTCAATTTGAGAAAAAAGACTGAATCGCGTAAAATGTAAAAGTGACATTCTATATGTTAAATGTGTTTAGTTGCTATGGTTGGTTAAATTGAAGGTCCTTAAGATGTAATTAGACCATTATAGGGTTAGTGGATGATAATGGCTAGGAATAATTGTAATTATTAAAGCTCATTAAGGTTAAAATGGGTATTTAGCTATTAAATGATATATTATCATAAAATGAAAAGGAAATTCGTATTATCATATTTCTATTAGCCGAATATCAAAGAAGGAAGAATCTATTTTCATGTTTAGGGTTCTTCCATTGTAAATCTTGATTAAGGTACGGTTTTGATACGTTTTTGATGATTTTTATGTTTTTGTGATTGTTGCTTTGTGTTCTAGCTAGCCCATGCCTTAATTTTTGAAAGTGTTGATGATTTTGAAAGTTTCAATTGATGAATTCATGTGTTTTTGGATGTTTAATGATGAAATATGAAAGCTTGGTTTTTAATATACATGTTTTGTAAAGTGATTTTGAGTAAAAATGCATATTAGGGATTTAATTGTGAAAAGTGTAAATTAAAGGGTTAAATGTGTGAAATGTTGATAATTACGGGCTGCTATGAAGCTATATAAAATTTTGAACACATGGGTTTGTAATGAATTGGTGTAATTTTGTGTTTATTGAAATAAGGACTAAATTGTAAAAATGTGAAATTTTAGGGGCTAAAGTGAAAAATGCTAAAATATGTGTTTGTGGACTAGATTGAATGTGTTGATGAATAAAAGAGTTAATTTTGAATGTTTATAGATTAAGAAAGAAAGAAAACAAATTTAGATCGGGGAAAATCAAAAGTTTACGAATAGTCGATCCAGTTCGTTTATCCCGAATACGAGGTAAGTTCATATGCAAATAAATTTCTTTAAATTGAATTATATGTGCATACTTGTTATTTAATTTTTATGAATGTTGAAAGAACAATTACGAGCAAGAATCGAAAGAGTTACGACATCTGAAAGTCCCGTACGAACCTTAGGAATAGTATAGGATACGAATGTCATGACATTAGGTTACCGAGATGTGATTACATATAAGACCATGTCCGGAACATTAGCATTGTATTGTGATTACATGTAAGACCATGTTTGGGACATTGGCATCGTTAATCGATTACGTGTAAGACCCTCTCTAGGACAGTGGTATCAATATGTGATAACATGTAAGACCATATCTGGGATATGGCATTGTACTAGTTATATGTGATTGCTGAGTATCCTTAACGATTCTAAGCGATTCAACGGGTTGAGCCAAGTCGAGAAAGAATATGTGAATAAGCTAAGTGACTCAGGTACATACGAAATTCATACGAGTATTGAAAAGGAAAAGTATTTGATGAACTTGATTATGTAACATCTCGAAATAGGGTCTAGTCAAAACTATGGTTTTAAGACAACAAATCTGAAGTAGAAATAATTATTTTATAAGCATTATGAGGTTTATGATATGATTGCATATTTGTGTGAAATTTTCATGAAGAAATTCTATGACTGAGGTGTCCAATTTAAAACTTCATGAAAACCCTTCTCACAATTTAAAACTTCTGGCCATTTTAAAACTTCTGAAATCCTTAGTTTACGTTGGTTTATTAAAAGTCATTCTCTTGTAAAACATTATTACTTTTAAAACTTTATTTGCTACGGAAGTTTAATTTAAACAGTTGTGGAATTGTGATATTTTGAAAAACAATTATTGGTTTGGGAAAAACAAATAGAGCTCTACTCCAACAGTTTATAAAACAATATATAAAATTTCAAGTTTAGAACCAGAAATTAAAAGAGGCCTTATTACAACCCAGATCAAGTATAAGTACTTGTAAGTAGATAACTTAAATGAAAATCGAAAACAATAGCAGTTGTGTGGCCACCTCCGAGTCCTTCATAGCACCGATCCTCCTAAAGCTGGGGATTACCTTCATAGTTAATAAACGGGGTGAGTTTACAGAAACTCAGTGTGTAATCCCCTTACTAGAGTAACAGTCAGTATACTGAAATTGAAACTGAAACAGTTTAGGCTAGAGCCCGTTAACAGTAACAGTACAGACCAGTTCAGCGCATACGTGGGCTAAAGCCCATTACAATATTATTTGAGTTGCAGCCCATAACAGAATCAATTGGGCTCAGCCCAAACCAATAATAGAACAGAATGTGTGAATGCATGGATGCATGCTATCCCATCCAACCCTGCACTTGCCTCTATCCAGCCCTGCACTACCTGTGGAGAATAACTCACCCACGCCATCCCTGCACTCCAGAATTAGCACCTATTGTGGCACTATACAGTATTTGTAGCAGAGCTGCCAGTATATATACGGCTTTAAGCCTTCAGTAACGGTCTTATTATTGGCACAAAGCCATCAGTAACTGTATTATGTTAGGCATATAGCCATCAACTAGAGTAACATAACTGGCACACAGCCCTAGGTAAATGTGATCAACACAGAGTCGTCAATAATCATATATTGGCACATAGCCTTAGGCAAATATGTTTGGCATACAACCATAATCAGGTTGGTAGAGAGCCATATGTAGGTTGGTGCAAAGTCATAATGAGAATAATTGGCTTTAAGCCATCGATAGCTGTATCAAGTTAGGCACATAGCCATCAGCGACGGTAATATAATCGGCACACAGCCTCGAGTAAATATGATCGACACAGAGTCGTCAATAATCTTATATTAGGTTTAAAAGCCACCGATGGATCCACGGTCGTCAAGTAACCATGCGATCCTTAATCGGTGGATCCACGATCGTCAAGCAACCATGCGATCCTCAATCGGTGGATCCACGGTCGTCAAGCAACCATGCGATCCTCAATTTCTTCCTCTATTTCATAATCCCCACCCATGTGCAACATAATATTATATGAATGCAGCAAATGTACACACGGCATACAAAATCATACAAATCATAGTCACAACAGTCCAATTACAGTCATACATTCTCAGTCAAAACATAGTCAAATCAATCAAATTGTATTATCAGTAAGTCATATACCCTAGAGGAGCGGAATGGTCTTTTTACCTATTAGGGGTATTTTAGTCATTGCACCCTACAAGGGTGTTTTGGTAAATCTATAAACCAAGGGTATTTCGATAATTCTGCAAACCAATAGTATTTCTGTAATTTTTGAAAGTCAAGGGATTTTTGTAATTTTGTAAATCAGGGGTATTTCTATAATTTTTCCAAATCGAGGGTATTTCAGTAATTTTACAGGTTGAGGGTATTTCAGTAATTTTACAAATTAGGGGTATTTTGGTAATTTTATAAACTAAGGGTATTTTGGTAATTTTACAAACTAGGGGTATTTTGGTAATTTTACTAATCAAGGGTATTTTTGTAATTTTGTAAACCAAGGGTATTCTGTAATTTTGTAAATAAAGCGTATTTCAGTAATTCTACCCTACAGGGGCATTTCAGTAATTCTACCCTACAGAGGTATTTCAATAATACTAGCCTACAGATATGAGATTCACATAGTCCAATCTAATATTTACTACACAATCATACAATTTATCCACTTGCCGTGTGACCGGTATTTCGACATTCTGGCATTTCCCGTTCTACAGCTAGAGTAGTGCGAAATACACACCCATTTCCGAGAACACGTCGAAGTCCTCGATCATCAACCTTGGTTAAGCAGGTATGAAATAATCCCTCCTACAACCAGTGATCACCAATCATTGGCACATCCTGCATTGAGTCTTCCCTACCAACTCATCTGATTCGCTCTATTTAAAGCCAGCTTCTCACCAATTCTCATGTTAGCTTCCCGATGTGGGATTACTTTCAACCAATAGGAAAATTCCTCATTCTTATGACCACTTCAACCACAGAGTTCCAGTCCAACTCCACCTCCTACACAGCTCAAATAGCAAAATAAATACTCCACTGCGTATCCCAAGACTTGAACCTCAGACCTCATAGTTACACAACACGCCACCTTGCCACTCCACCACAGGCTCTTTTTGTGTCATATTTTATCCCCAATTAATTATAAGGTCTAAAGGCCAAGGTCCAGGTTCCCTTAAAAAAACCAGAATAAATTGCAAGAGTCAAGGCTTGGACCTAGGCTCCCATACAACATTAATGACTCCCCAACCACTAGACCACATGCTTCCTTGTGTCATTTATTTAACACAATAATTTAAAAGGCCTTCATCCAAGCATCCAGGGTTTTATTCACTTAATACCAAATTTTTTTCTAAAGCCCAAGTTTGAACCCAAGACTTTTCCAACTCCTCTCAAGACCCTCAACCACTTGAGCAGACTTTTAATTGTGTCATTTCCTTGCGCAATTAAATACTTATATACAACTTCCTTATGGACCCATACTCAAGGCCTAATACTTCTAGGCCCAAATTTGGGGCGTTGCAAGAAGCTTCAAGCAAGAAATTGCATTTGATTATTAATTAGAGGTCCTTAAATAGCAATTTGACCAAGTTCTAAAATTTTGGACAAAAATAGGCATGAATAGGAAAAATTTGAAAAAAAAAAGGCCTCAAAGGCATTTTAGTCATTTGGTAGATAAATAAATAAAAAGGGAAAAAGAAAGCAAAATAAGTCCATCTTCTTCTTGCTTGTGTCGAAATTCCAAGGGTCACCATAGCTAGGGTTTGTTCATCTTTCAAGCTCAAAACTAAGTGCATCCTAGTCTCGTTTTTAATGTTCTTTGTATTTTTAAAGTTGTCATCAACTGATCTATCCATTTCTACCCTTTATTTGAGCTAGGGTTCATGTATGAAATTTGACCCATGTGTGACGTGTTTGTATTTTGATGTTTAATGGAAGAATATGAAAGTTTGATGTGTAATGAATATCTTTTACTAAGTGATTTTTAGTGAAAACACATAAAAAGGGCTTATTTGTAAAATATGTAAAAATAGGTAGTAGAAATGTGAAATAAAGAAAAATGTGGGATGATATAAGCATGGTATAGGCTCGGCCAGGCTTGGGTAACCAAGAAAATGCATGCATTTCATTTTACGAGTCTAGGAACTAAAGTGTAAATAAGTGAAAAGTTAGGGGTAAAAAGGTAATTTTACCTAAGTTTGAATTATGGGTCGGTTCAAGCAATGTGAGTATTAAACAAGCTAAATTTGGCATTATAGATCAAGAAAAACGTGATTTGGGACTTGATCAGGGGAAAAATAATGTTTACGAGGATTAGGCTCGTTTCAATCATTTTGTACCGATGTAAGTTCATATGCAAATTATGCAATGTGTAACATACTTTAAATGCTTTAATATTGCATGTATGGTAAGTATTTATATATTTAATGTAATGTTGCACCATGTGTTTGATGCCTAAATTTTATTATGTATTTTGCTTTGATTATTCCATAAGTTTGTGATTGGTACTATGAGCATTGAAATCAACATTATGAACAAGTTCGAGAGAGAGGTCATATCAAAGAATCCCGTTTGAACCTTGGAATAGTTTAGGATACAAGTGACATGTCACTAGAAAATTATGTGATCTGAACTCATGAGTTGTGGTCTAAGTTCGTGATTTATGTAACACATATTATGGCAGTTCGGGTACTGGTCTAGCATATACTACCGATGGCGGGGTAGTCTGGCATGTGTTGCAGATACCTAACAGCCTATGTGAACAGACCCGTGAGTAGCTTGAAAGTGAGCAACATGTGATATAAGATGTGAGGTAGCATTGACTACATATGGGGCACTTAGGTGCAAGATTCTGATGTATCTGATAGTATTCCGAGTGTTCAATGGGTAGTTTAAGAGAAGATCAATGAATAATCTTAATGATTGCATCAAAGACGAGAAAGTAAGCTATTATGTGCAAGTGGCACAGGTGTGTACATCGAACTCATTAGAATACCATGAGATATGATGAACTTGGGGTAAGAATATATATATGAAGAGTAAGTTTAAGAGATTTGATAAAAATGCAAGACTATGTTCATTATGCTAAATGTATGATTAATATTTGTTTAAGTTCCATTTTATTTGCATGTGAACTTACTAAGCTTTAAATCTTACCCCCTTCTTTTCCTTTTCTTATAGTGTCACCAAGTTAGCTAAGGGATCGGAAGACGTTGGAGTTTTCGGTCACACTATCATTTGAATATTTTGGGTATTGTTAGTCTCAATGTTTTGAATATGGCATGTATAGGGACCTGGTTATATTCCTATGTGTCATATTGAATAGCCAAATGTGTTGGCTCATGAAAGTATTATGATTATTTTGTATATGGCAATGAGAGGTGGCTCATATTGATTATTGGTTGTAACCCTAATTATTAATGCATGCATACAAATGTGTTATGCTTGATGTGGTTGTTCATATTAATGATTTTGATGGATGGTATGCATGTTTAATGAATGAAATATGGTTAATGTGGATAATAATAAATGTGGTACCAATGTGAAATTTAAAGGTAGGTTTATAATGACAGACAAAAATGAAATTGGTGTGGAATGCTATAAGAAGGCATGATAGGTTGAGTATGTATCATGTGACATTATAGACATATTTTATCCATGAATGTGGCTGCTTGAATAGCCAAATGTGCCATGCTGCATGCCATGAAGTGGTTTAAGTTTGTGAGTGAATAAGGGTGGCAAATGACTTGGGAAATAGCCTAGAATTTGTCCACGCGGTTAGACACACGGGTATGTGTATTGGTCGTGTGTGAAACACGACCGCCCTATGGGCGTGTGATTAGGACGTGTGTCCCCTGCACCCTAATTATTTAAAACAGAATGCTCAGCAGTAAACACACGAGCAGAGACACAGCCATGTGTCTTAGCCGTGTGAGGGATACAGCCTTAGGAAATGGATGTGTGCCCAAGCCGTATGAAATTTGCACTTAATTTTTGGAATTTAATTCGCCACATGGCTAAATCACATGGGTGTGTGACTTGGCCGTGTGACCTTATTTGGATGATGATGTCATAAACAGAGGGTTATATGGGTTGAGGACATGGGCGTGTCCCAAGCCACACGGGCGTGTGTGACCACACAGCCTACCCACATGGACGTGTGACTCTTTAAAGTAAGAAAATTTTCTAAGTTATCCAAAGTTTTCTAAAGTTCTCGGTTTAGTCCCAAACCGCTTCTGAGGTATGTTTGAGTCTTGCAAGTCCATATAAGGGACAATATGCTTATGATATGAATGGTTTTAAATTGAACGAAATTTTATGGCCCGACTTTGTATGTTCATTTATGTTTAAGTCTAGTAATGCCTTTAACCCTGTTCTGGTGTCAGTTATGGGTAAGGGGTGTTACATTTAGTGGTATTAGAGCTATGGTTTATTCGATTCTCAGGCTAACGTAGCATGTGTGCTAGCCTAGCTATACATGTTATACATATATTATGATAGTGTGATGAATCCTGACGATTTTAAAATGTGTTTTCATTTAGTAAATGGATCCCTACAGAGTAGTGGCGGATGATGTTGAAAGTAACACGCCTGCTCCCACTGAAGGAGTCGTGTCATCTAATAGGAGACCCACAACTATTATTAGAGGAGAGGGAGGCAGACAAGCCTTTCTCCATATGATGGATGCCTGGTACGCAGAGTTTGTTCGAACGAACTCGAATGCTTAACCTCCTCCCCCCTACAAATCCTCAATCCGTACCCCAAGTGCTTCAAGGTATGGATTTCATGAGATTTCATAGAACCCTTGTCAATAAAATTTGAAAGTAAGGAGTCGAGGAATTTAGCGCTAATACAGATGATGATCATCAAAGATTGTCCTGAGATGGTTGAGAAAGAAAAATTTCAGAGTACAAGGTCGGGTAGTACGGCTACAAAAGGGACACCCTCGAGAAATGCCTGTAATGAGGCTAGTAGTAAAAATGTAACGAGGGATACAACGGTGAGATGCAAAGCTAGAGCTCCGACTACGGCTTATGCCATACGTGCGCATGAGGACGCATCTTCTCCCGATGTGATCATGGGTACTTTTTCTCTTTATGATACTACTGTTATTGCCTTGATTGACCCTGGTTCTACTCATTCTTATGTGTACATGAAATTGGTTTCTAGCACGAATATGTTTGTTGAGTCTACGGAATTTATGATTAAGGTGTCAAACCCGTTAGGCAAGCATGTTGTAGTTGATAAAGTATGTAAGAAATGTCCTTTGATGATTAGAGGTTATTGTTTTTTGGCTGACTTGATTTTTTGTCGTTTGATGAATTTGATGTTATATTGAGTATGGATTGGTTGAAATATCATGATGCTATTGCAAATTGTAGATAGAAAGTCATTGAATTGAAATGTGAAAATGGTGAAATTCTTCGTGTTGAATCAGATAAGTCAGATAGATTGCCAATTGTGATTTCTTCAATATCTGCTGAGAAATGTATGAGAAAAGGGTGTGAAGCTTATTTAGCTTATGTGTTGAATATAAAAGAGTCTGAATTGAAGATTGAATTCGTACCCATTGTATGTGAATATTTGGATGTATTCCCA
Source organism: Gossypium hirsutum (assembly GCF_007990345.1). Classification (NCBI taxonomy): domain Eukaryota; kingdom Viridiplantae; phylum Streptophyta; class Magnoliopsida; order Malvales; family Malvaceae; genus Gossypium; species Gossypium hirsutum. The sequence continues at coordinate 54,880,345 of NC_053426.1, read as the reverse complement.
AAGGAGTTGCCCAGATTACCCCCTATCAGAGAAGTTGAATTTGGTATTGAGTTAGCCCTTGGTACTGCACCTATCTCGATTGCTCCCTATAGGATGGCCCCAACTAAGTTGAAAGAAATAAAGTCAGCGTTGCAAGAATTGACCGACAAGGGTTTTGTGAGATCGAGCTTTTCACCGTGGGGGCACTCTGGTGTTGTTCGTGAAGAAGAAAGATGGATTTATGAGATTGTGTATAGACTATCGATAACTCAATAAGGTAAAAATGAAGAACAAGTATCCTTTGCCAAGAATTGGTGACTTATTTGATCAATTGAAAGGAGAGACATGGTTTTCTAAGATAGACTTGAGGTCTGGCTACTATCAGTTACGAGTTAAGGAGTTGGATGTGTCTAAAACTTCTTTTAGAACAAGGTATGGCCATTATGAATTTCTTGTTATGCCATTTGGGTTAACGAACGCACCTGCTGTGTTTATGGATTTAATGAATCGAATATTTCGACCATATTTGGACAAGTTTGTTGTTGTGTTTATTGTTGATATTCTGATATATTCGACAGATGAGTCAAAGCATGCCGAACACTTGAGGATTGTTTTGCAGACTTTAAGAGACAAGCAGTTGTATGCCAAGTTTAGTAAAAGTGAGTTTTGGCTTTGGGAAGTTGGATTCTTGGGCCACATTGTTTCAGATGATAGTATCCGAGTGGACCCTAGTAAAATTTCGACTATTATGGATTGGAAACCTCCAAGGAATATATCCGAAATTAGAAGACTTTTGGGCTTGGCCGGTTACTACCGATGGTTTGTTGAAGGATTTTCTATGATTGCTACCCCGATGATGAGATTGTTACAGAAAGATGTCAAGTTTGAAGGGATAGAAAAATGCCAACAGAGTTTTGAGAAACTAAAAACTTTGTTGACTGAAGAACCGATTTTGGTACAACCCAAGTCAGGTAAAGAATTGGTAATTTGTAACACCCCTTACCGATGTCCTACGCCGGGACAAGGTACGAGGCATTACCGGACTTAAACATACACATACATGCAAAAACTGGGCCATAAAATTTCTTTTCATTCAAAACTTTTCAAACACATGCATGTCATCCCTTATTTGGGTCTACGAAGCCTAAAATATACATTGGGATTGATTCGAGACTAAACCGAGAACTTTGAGAAGTTCTAGGGAAAACTTAAAATTTTTTTTCCATGAAACAGGGTCATACGCCCGTGTGAACATATGGACACGTCCGTGTGTCTTTGACACGCCCGTGTCCTCAGGCGTGTAACTCTTTATTTATGATGTCAGCATGCAAACCGAACCACACGGCTGGGCCACACGGCCTTGTCTCCAGGTCGTGTCCCTCACATGGTTGAGACACACGGCTGTGTCTCAGCCCATGTGGCCAACACTTAGGCTATATTCCATGCATTCATGTTACCCATAATCCCTTACAACGTTATGCACATCAAAATCACAAATCATGGTATCAGTTTAGTGATTAAACACCCCTTAGTAAGACACATTCATAACATTGACATGTCCTTTTACATGTAATGCACCTACTCATAAAATACCAAGTTTAGATTCATTAACTCACATTCATAAGACCCATCATTTTGGTGACCACTTTTACCATTATGATAAGTTACCAACTTACTCCTTGGGCACTCATACTTAACCATCGTCATGTTGTTTTTATAACATACAATTACTACATAACTATGATCACCTCAAATGGTCATAGAGCATACATCCAACACACATGTCATATTACCAACCATGCGTGGCAACCAAACATAATCACATCATAAACATTGGACATAACATGAATAGCTAGAGTTACAAACCGTAATCAATATGAGCCACATCTCATGGCCATATACATATAACTTAATATAATGCAATAAATTTGGCTAAAATCATGAAAACACATGCCACAAAACTAGATCCCTATACATGCCACTCACTTGAAAATTTCTAACATATGCTTCATTATCCCAAAGGTAGTGACTTGATAGTGTGATGCTGCCTCCGATGATCTCCAACCCCAAGCTAACCTGACAAAGCTAAAAGAAATGGAAAGGAGGGAGTAAGCTTCACGCTTAGTAAGTCCATATAAAAATAATAAGCAATTTATCAATATGCTTCCACCAATTCTTACAACATGATCTCAAGGTAATACTCTCATAATTGCCTTTTTACCTATGTTCAGGTCAAGCTATTTTCTCGAGTCGTAGTCACTAAATTATTTATATCTAGAGTTATGGAGCTCCAAATTAAGATATACTAATTTTCCCAGAAACTAGACTCACAGATATTCTTACCATAAAATTTTCGGAATTTTTGGTTTAGCCAATTAATACAGTTTACTCTTTAAACTTATCCCTTTTTCACGGTCTGATAGTTCTGACCCCTCTTCACTAAAAATTAATTATCTCATAATACAGAATTGGGATGATGTTCTTGTCTATTTTTCTTGAAAATGGATTCATCAAGGATTCTAGGAATATAAATTATAACCCATAATTATTTTTTTACAATTTTCAATGATTTTCTCAAATCAGAACAGGGGATTTCAAAATCATTCTGACTTTGTCTTACAACAATTTAAATATTTCATAATATTCTTTGCTTACACCGTTTCTTCTATGTGAAACTAGACTCATTAAGCTTTAATTTCATATTTATTCAGCCTCTAATCTAATTTCCATAATTTTTGGTAGATTTTCAAAGTCGAACTGCTGCTGTCCAAAACTATTTTAGTGTAAATTAATGATATTAAGTCTATCACACCTTATTAATTCATTTTCACCACATTGGTAAAGATACATATTTATACATCATAAGTATAGACCTATAATCACAATATCATCACAAAATCATTCTCATATGCATGAATCACCTATTTACATCTTCACCTAATGTGCATCATAAACCGAAATCATTTCTCATGAGCTTGGCATACATACCTGTGTTACTCAACATGCTCATATTCATTCCTTACTAATCATACAACATGAATTGAATTCACATCTCATAAATTTCATGTAGATACCTGTACCACTCACCACATGGTCATAAGTTCTCTCATTTTGATATGAACTGTAAATCTCCCATTGAACCATTTGGAATACTACAGGATATTCAATAACCCCAAACATGGGATAAGATGCCGACGCCATGTCCCAGACATGGTCTTATATTGGCTAGCACATCCAAGTCGATGCCATGTCCCAGACAGGTCTTACACTGACTTTCATATATCGAGGTCGATGCCATGTTCCAGATAGGTCTTACACTGGCTCTCATCCATCAGTGTCGATGCCATGTCCCAGACAGGTCTTACACTGACACACAACAAGCTGACGCCATGTCCCAGACAGTTCTTACACTAGCTTGTATATCTCGAGGCCGATGCATGTCCCAGACATGTCTTACAGTAGCTCTCATCTCAATGTCGATGCATGTCCCAGACATGTCTTACACTAGCACACATATCACCCAATGTCATGGCATGAATATCCAAATCTATTCTTAAAGTTCAACCGGGAGTCTTTACTACGTTAATTTCTCAACATACATACACATATTCACTATCAAAACAATTTATGCAATATCAATTCAATCATAATTCATAACAATATAGTTGCATTATTAACATACAACTTACTTGTTTCAATGGAATGTCATATTCCATCAACATATAATTAAATACAATCATAGCAAAATAGATTTCAATTAAATTAACAATAACATGGATAACATGTTTATTTAGTCACATGGACTTACCTCGAATGCAATTTCGGCTAATTATTCTCTTTTTGTCATCAACCTCGTACTTTCTCAATTTAAGCCCGAATCTCGATTTTCTTGATCTAACATGATGAAATTCACTCATTTAATCATTACATTAATTAAGACATTCTATAATTCACAATTTGGAAAAATGACCGTTTTGCCCTAAGACCTTACAAAAATTACGATTTTTCCTTTAGGCTCGTAAATCTATTTTTATCAAATTTCCTCCTTTACCAAGCCTAGCCAAATTCTTTTTATAACTATATCAACTTACAGTTTCAATTATTTCACACATTTACAACTTATTTTACAACTTTACAAAATAGCCCTTTTTAGTTGTTTTCATGCAAACTTCTTTTACAAAAGTTATTTATTACACAACCAAGATTCATTTTCTTCCATAAAAATTCAACAAACCACATGAATAATCTCATGGAAAAACCCTAGACTTTCAACCATTTTTCAAAATAGTCCCCTTATTAGTTAGATTATGTTACAAGGGTCCTAAAAGTACAAAAATTATTAAGAAAGACCATTAAAACAACTTATTTGCAAGGGTGAAGAGTGGCTGAAATTTTCAAGCTTTAAAAACCCCTATTTTTTGGTATTTTCAGTGGAGAGAATGAAAGTGAAAAGATGATATCACTTTCTATTTATTTTATTTTATTTCTAGTCAAACAAGTCACCAATTTCACCTAACCTTTGAAAATTTTCATTCCTTTGTCTCTATGGATGGCCACCACTAATTTAAAGGCCTATTTGCACTTTAAAGACCCCCAATTATGGTTCTCTAGCTATTTAACGCATTTAGCTTGCAAAAACAAAACTTTTTCCTTTTATGCGATTTAGTCTTTTTTTCTCAATTAAGCTCACAATCGCTAAAATTAATTCATGAAAATTTTTGTGTACTTATATAAACATGCTGTGACACATAAAAATAATATTAAAAATAATTTCTTCAGCCTCAAAATAGTGGTTCCAAAACCACTATTCTGATTAGGCCTTATAGTGATGCTTCCTTAAATGGTTTGGGATGTGTACTTATGCAAGAAGGTAAGGTTGTAGCTTATGCTTTGAGGCAGTTGAACCCTCACGAGAAGAACTATCTGACACATGACTTAGAGTTGGCTGCCATAGTGTTTTCTTTGAAGATTTGGCGACATTATTTATTTGGTGAGAAATGTCATGTCTATACCAATCACAAAAGTCTTAAGTACTGGATGACTCGAAAGGACTTAAACTTGTAGCAATGAATATGGTTAGAACTATTAAAAGATTAGAGCTTGTTATTGATTACCATCCGGATAAGGCGAATGTGGTCACTGACCCTTTGAGTAGGAAATCATTGTTTGCCTTAAGGGCTATGAATACACGGCTGACTTGGTCCAGTGACGGTTCGATTCTAGCCGAGTTGAGAGCTAGACCGACTTTTCTTCAACAGATTTGTGATGCTCAAAAGGTTGATAAATAGTTGCAAGCTAAGAGAATTCAGTGTGAGTCCAGTAGTGAACCAGATTTTCTGAGTGACTCCGATGATTGTTTGAGATTCCGTGGTAGGATTTTTGTTCCAGAGGACACTGAATTGATTCAGAATATTTTCAATGTTTTGGGTCTCATATGTCCATATAAGGGGCAATATGCTTATGATCTGAATGGTTTTAAATTGAACGAAATTTTATGGCCCGACTTTTTATGTTTATTTATGTTTAAGTCCAGTAATGCGTTAAACCCTATTTCAGCATCGAATATGGGTAAGGGGTGTTGCAGATTTAGAATATGTTCAATGAGAAAGGTTTGTACATTTGAATTTGATTAGCTATGTTTAGCATATTTGAATTGAGATGCAAATATCCATGTCTTGACTTTTTTTGTATATGGCTTACTAAGCTTTAGAAGCTTACTTTATGTGTTTTTTTCCCTATTTTATAAATTATCAAAGCTAGTTCAGATTTGGAAATCGTCAGGAAACATTATCACACTATCTATCATCTCGTTGGTACTTTTGAGAGTTTTGTATATATGGTAGATGGCATGTATAGGCTAGTGTCATATTGGTATGTTATCAGTCATGATTTTATCCATATGATTTGGCTTATAAATATTGGTGTGTATGGCCATTTAATTTTCCTTGAATTGTACTTGGTAAAAAATACATATGTGATGTATATAATGCCTTATACGTTGGCTTGTTTTGGTATGGTTATGAGTTGGCTATTTTGGATAGTTGTAAGTTGATATAATAATGCTAGAGGAATGCTATATTATGGTATGTTTTGTAGATGATGAATTGATATGTTTTGGAGGCATGATTTAGTTGATGGAAAGATGATGAAAATACATTTTAAAGTTATGTGAGATTGATGATTGTGGAACATTAATTTGGTATGCTTTTTATTATGGAATTAAGTAATTGAAATGGTTGAGTATAGATGACATGATAGGTATATGAATTGGCATGTTTTGGCTGCCTATATATGTATTGAAATGATACCATTTTGATGGCTAGGTGTGTATGAGAAAAGGGTGACAATTTGGCTTTACAAATAGCATATTTTTGTCCACACCGGCAAAGACACGGGTGTATGTCTCATCCTTGTGCGACACACGGTCATGTTACACAGCCATTTGTCCCCTAGGGTACCTTTTGAATCAAAGTCAGTATACCCTATAGGTTTGGCGCGGCCTAGACATACGGACGTGTCTATTAGTCGAGTGTGGCACACGGGCTGGCACACAAGCGTGTGGTTGGCCGTGTAACCCAAGTCAGTATGTATGCCCTGTTTTCACACAGCCTGTGACACGGGCGTGTCTGGTAGCCGTGTGAGGCATAATGCCAGTTAACATGGGTGTATGACCCTTAAAAGTTGGAAAATTTTTTCTAAGTTTTTCAAAGTTTGCATATGTTATCAGTTTAGTCCTGAACCACTTCTAAGCATGTTTTAAGGTATCGAGAGCCTTATAAGGGACATTGTGAATGATTTGAATGGATTTTGAATATGAATGTATAAATGTTTGTGAATGAAGTGCATTATCCGGTAATGCCTCGTAACCTTATTCTGGCAATAGATACAGGTTAGGGGTGTTACACATAATCTATTAAGAAACTTCAAAACATACATGTATTCATCAATGGTATCATTCAAAATCTTTAACAGATTTGCAAAATAGTCCTTGGTTAGTACTAGTTGCAATAATCACAAAAACATAGAAATCATTAAAAATATGACAAAATTCATACCAAAATAGCCAAGTGAAGTTGCCAAAATTTTGAAAGCTTAAAAATAGCTTTCTTTGCCCTAACATTCCATTATGAAGATGATGATTGCCTAAATTTTATGTTTCGTTTTAGTTAATTTAACATGTATTTAACAATTACCAAATTAACCTTAACATTAAACTATAAAAATCACTTAATGGTTGTCCATAATTGTCCACTTATTTCATTAATGGTCTAATTATAACATAAGGACATTTACTTTAAGGTTCTATAGCTATTAGCTACTTTTAGCTAATAGAACTCCACTTTTGCACTTTACGCGACTTAGTCCTTTTTACCAAATTGACCAACCAAATGATAAAATTTCTTAACAAAACTTTTACACAATTATATATTCATGCTGTGAACATTAAAATAAAAAATAATATTTTGACCTCAAATTTGTGGTTCCGAAACCACTATTCTTATTTGACTAAAAACGGGCAGTTACAGACATGTCCCATATCACATGGGCGTGTGACCCCTGTTTAGTGGAAAAAATTTCTAAGTTTTGTAAAAATTTCTAAAGTTCTCAGTTTAGTCCCGTACCACTCCTAAAGCATGTTTAAGGCCTCGTAGGCTTGTATTAGGGACTTTATGATTAATTGCAAATGGTTTTAATTTGAACAAAAATTTATGGCTTGGAATTGTATGATTGTTTGTGTGGTAAGTTCGGTAACGCCTCAGACCCTATTTTGGTGTTGAATACGAGTAAGGAGTGTTATACTTGGATTACAAAAACTATCCAAATTGAATACCAAGTCAACCCAAATTCGGCTACACATGGCTGCCCACTTAAACCAATTTTTGGTTTAATTACACAAGGTCCTTGCAATATTGAAGAAATTAGAGATTTGCCCGAAGATTTACATTTGATCGAGTTTCAGTCCTGAGTTATTATGGCATTTAAATTGCTTAAAAATCAAGCAAGATTCAGTTCAAATTCCAATAATTCTGGCGGCCACTCATGGAAGAAGTTTGAAGAGACTAAACCCAGCTATTTTTAGCAAACTACCCACCTCTCTTCACCTACAAATAAGACCCCTTCATTCCCTCATTCATCATCCTTCATCCATCATCATTCTCTCTTCTCTCTCAATTCTCTTCAGCATTTTCCATTTCCCACACATAGAATCATCTCTTCATAAATATTTTAGCAATTAAATCCTCTTAAAGAGCCCTTGATCGGCCACCTTAGAGAGCCATCAACAAAAGAGCAAAGTGAAGAAGCGAATGAGCCTCATCAGTCAGAGTCTTGGGTGACAACCACTTTGATTTGGGTTTAATCTATCTTTTCTTTAATGTAATCTAAAAATATTTTCTATGTGTTCTTTTTTCTTGTTTACAACAATGTTAGCTTAATTTTATTTAAGCTAGGTTGATTGCTTTGATTAAATAACATTTACTTGATTAATGCTTATAATGTTTGTGCCTCGACCGATCATGTTTTCAATTAAAATCAAGTCTGTATTTCATTCATACGTGATTGAAATGCTCCAGAATTAGCTGAGCGATCCTAACCAGATGACAGCTAGTAGACACATAATTGAAATGTGCATGCTCAATTTAGATCCTAACCCAATTAAATTACAAGTTGCATAACAACTCTAACCAAGCTCTGTTATCTGCATAGTTTTTAGATTTGTGTGATTAAATTGTTTCAAACCTAACACATCCCTATTACCTCACACGAATGCTAAGAAACCTTTAGTAAATAAGGATTAGTAAAATGCATATTTAGTAAGTAAAGGATTCTGAAGAGACCTAATGTGGTTTCCAAACTCATAAAAGATCGAGTTGCCATGGAATGTTTTTCCGAATGTTATTAAGCATGTTGATTATAAATTGATTTTAATTAAAGTAATTTTCCAAGTTTATTTATGTTATAGTTGTTGCAAACTGTGTTTAATTTTGCTAAAATCTATTTCATTCATATAGTCTACATACTTAGGATAATTTGCATAAGGGACTATTGTATTAAGTTAATATATTTAATTTTAATCATCACTTCACAACCATATTGTTTTTTTATTTACCAAGTTGTTAGTATAATTTTACAATTAAGTGATTTAACACAAATACAATCCCTGTGGAGACGATAACTCGATACTTACTTATTACTTGATAACGACTAGTACACTTGCATAGACCTACGCGTTACATTAACCCAAGTAAACCATCCTTTATTGGGTTGATATCTAAAAGAGCCAGCTCATCCACAAGATCCTTGAACTTATTCATCTGCGAGCGAGCCTTCCTACACCTACCCTCTGTCTCAGCATCATTCAAAATAGCATTAAAATCCCCCCGACCACCAAATCCTCTCTAACTGACCCACCAATTCTTCTTAACATATCCCATAAACTACTTCGAAGGCTAGGACTTGCATTACCATAAAAGCTAGTAAAATGAACATTCTTATTATTCTCATACTGAACCAGGGAATCAATATGGAACTTGGAGTAGTTTTGAATGGTATCATCAACACCATTTTTCCACATCAATGCGAGACCCCCACTTCTACCCTTGAAACTCACAGCCAATTCGTTTTGCAACCTGTACTTATTTTGAACACGTTGAAAATCATTAGCGTTTATCTTTGTTTCACTAAGGAAAATAATGTCAGGGTTATTAGCAACTAAGAGTTGCTCAAGCTCCTGAACTGTCGTGGGGTTCCCCAACCCATGACAGTTCCAACAGAGGAACTTCATTGATCTTGGCATGGCTGATTGCCAGTCGCTGCCTTTAAAGGTGATAATCCATCCATTAGCTTTCTACGAACAGTTCTACTAGGGCTTTTTTTTGTTCGTCATATTCCCACATGCTTCACGAGATAGCTTGATGGGGTGTTTTTCCATTTGTGAGCTTGATCCTGACTCTTCTTTAATTTGTTTAAGTTTCTCTTTTTCCTTTGGTTCGATAGATTTGTTTAGCTTTATATTTCCTTGTGTCCCCCTATTCTATTCAATTTCCATTGCTTTTTTAGCTTTAATGACTTCAACCCCAATTTTCCAGTTGCCTAGGTCCTGATTTGGCATGCCTATAGGAGCTATTAACCAGTTTCCATATTGGAAACTAGTATTGATAGATTTGCTTAGGTCATCCTTCTTGTCACATTTCTGAGTTGAATGGCTTATGAGACTGCAACTGTAATAGAATATAGTAGTCTCTCGTATTTTATAGCACAAACAGAAATGAAACCTTCACTATTAACAAACTAAATCACCCTATGCAACAGTTTGGATGTATTTATTATAACTCTAAGCCAAATATATTTTGTCCCTCTACCATCTTTGTCGCGCCAGTCAATGGCGATAACTTCCCCAATAGTACTGCCCATATCCATAGCTACTTGTCTGCCCATGCATTCCAAGGGTATATTAAAAATTCTTACCCAAAATAGAGTTAAGTTGAAGGCATAGAATTCCACTTATTGATCTTTGACATAGAGTAACATAGCAAATAAACACTGGTCAAACAACTAGGGCGATAGATTTAGGATCCCCGCTTCCATTCATATGTCTAAAATAGGGACATTTTTTTAGCCCGACGCTTCTACACAGTAGTGGCTTAAGTCGCTGATGGTGCTTGACGCTCCCACACATCTGAGGCACCAAAGTGTCGATGGTTCCCAATGACCCCACACCACGAGATGGCCTATGATTCCAATGGTGTATGAGGCTACCCCACGACTAAGGGTTCAAAGTGTCGGAGGCTCTTGTTGCAAAAAGGAAGGGATCCGAACGATTTACTCATTAGGTACCGAACATGTAACAATATTAAAATTCTAGCTTTTAGATGGGGAAGGGACTCATTGAATCATTTTTTATATTTTGAAATGCCTTGCCGAAATTGGTTGACGGGGCACTGCTAACCTAATCGGTTGTTGGGGGCACCGATGTTCAAGCAAGCGATGGGCGTGGGCAATGCCCCAGATAACCCCTGGTAACTCAAGATCTCTTCCCCCCTAAAAAGCTAAAAAAACTTTGTAGAATTGCTACCAGTGGACTTTTTTTTTTCTTTTTTTCTTTTTATAAAAAGAACCAAAAAGGTCAAACACAATTAATGGAATCACCAATTACAAGATCATGGATTTCCTTAGGATAATCTATACCAAAAGTCTAAATACAAGAATTAGCAATAGATTTTTTGCAAATAAAATTTGCCACCTTATTACATCTATGGTTGGCCCAAATTACATCTATCAAATTCAAGTTGTCCATGATTTTATAAATCTCGTTTATGCTATAGCCTACAATGGTGATGTCCTTTCTACAATTCTTCACCCTATTCACTAGGCTGGCACAATCTGTCTCAAAAATGGCTTTCGTAATATTAAGAGAACATGCACTTTTCAAACTTTCTTCAGATGCTTAAAGCTTCACCTATTTAGCTAAAAAAACTTCATCTTTGAAGCCCCCACCCCCATCAATGACGAAACCATCATTAGCACGGACAATCATACCATAACTTGTTTTCTTATAAGTGACAATAATATTGAAATTTATTTTTTCAAAATCGAAGGTGCTTTTTCCCAATTTTTGCAAGCAGGGATAATAGGAAGCAAGGGTTTGTTAGCCAGGTTGTGGATCCGAAAGTCCTGGCAAAGGGTTTTGGCTCTATCCCAGACTACTTTCGCTTATTCTTCCTTGCCCCAAAAAACAAAGTTGTTGTGGTTGTTCCAAATATTCCATGTCATAATAAAGTCAGCAACAACTTTCTTTCCAACACACACATGGCGTCCTCAATCCAATCAATGCACCAATATTAATCCCTAACAAGAAGCCTGTTATCAAGACCAGCTATAGTAAGATTGGCTTAAGCTATTGGACAGTCTTTGAGGGTGTGGATGAGGGTTTCTACACTCCCACCGCACCTAGGGTAATCTGTTCTAAAGTCTTGACGAATAGAGGCGATTTTTGCATTTGTAGGAAGGATCTCATGTCCCACACGCAAGGTGAAGACACGAATTTTTAGAAGGGTTTTGAGCTTCCAGATTGTTTTCCAAAAAAATCTGTGAGGGTCAAACCCCACCTGCTGGAGAAGGAGCTAAGAGTACGCAGACTTGGAAGTGTAGAAACCATGAGGGTTGTGAAACCATCCATTCTGTCCCTCGGGCCATTAGCAACAATTGATAAATTACATATTTGGTCCTCCATCAAACTGCCATATAACTACTCACCTTGTAACAACCATTTTTAGTGAAATCAGAATAGTGGTTTAGGGACCACAAATATGATTCAAAAAGAAAATTTAATTGAATAATATTTCATTATCTGCATTATGATAGGAATGCTATATGAAAATTCTGATAAGAAAATTTTATCGATTATGTGTTTAATTAGGAAAAGGATCAAATTGCATAAAATGCAAAAGTTGAGTTCTAGTAGCTATAAGTATCAAATAGTTATGGAATTCAAAATTTGGTGTCCTTATATGGTAATTAGACCATTAAATAAAAGCTAGTAGATATTTTTGGTGACTCATCTATGGAAAATTAGAAAAAGAAAATGATGAAATTGGAATGTGGAAAAATTAAAAGATGATCAATTAAATAAAGGTTTAATATCATCATTTTATATCATCTTCATCCCTAAATACATGGAAACCCTAGGAAAAGAAAGCAAGCTTTCTTGGTTTAATTGGGTAAGTAATCTTGTCCCATTTTTAGTAATTTTTATATTTTTGAGATCGAAATAGATTAATCTATCTATTTTGGGGATTAATTTGAAAATTTATCAAAGTAACAAAGTTTTGCCATGGATGTAAATGCTGAAATTTTTAAATTTATGGTAGAAAATGAAAGGTTGTTGGTAGATAAACAACTTTTACAATGTGAATTTTGATGAAATTATGATTTAGGGATTAAATTGTAAAAATGTAAAAGTTATGGAAAAATTCTAAATTTTGTAAAATACATGTGCTGAAAATTTCAGTTGGGCTTGGAATAAGGATTAAATTGCATGAAATTCATTTTCCAAACTTAGGGATGAAATTGTCATTTATGAAAAGTATAGGGGCAAAATGGTAATTTTTCCTAGGGTGTGAATTGAATGTAAATGAGTATGAAATGGATTAAGTTGATGTTAAATTCATTTATATAGATCCAGAAAACTCAAATACGAAGTTAGATCGAGGAAAAGAAAAAGTGTCGGATTAGTAGATTTTCATAAACGAACAAGTGACAAGGTAAGTTCGTGTAACGAAATTGTGTTTATTTTATACTTGAATTGAGTATGGTATGTGATTATATGAATTATATGAATTTTATAAATTTATGAAATAATCACATGTCTGAAAATGTCTTTAATATGTTAAATTTCGTTTGAATAAAGGAATTCGATGGATACATAATTTTCCTGTACTGATTATAGTCATGCATATGTTGCAAACATTATAGCTCGGATAAGCATCCTGTTAAAATCCTTCTCGAGCATCCTATTATATAGTTCTTGCAAGCATCCTGATTGGTAGTGATTCTGCATGTGTTGCACACTACTGCAGCTCTTTATGAGCGTCCTATTACACGATTCGATCGATTTTGATCCAGAATTTATTGCGGACACAAACGCAACTCTTCATAAGCATCCTGATATAGGCTATTTTGAGCTTCCTGACATGGCTCGCTTGAACTCCCTGTTAAATGGCTATTTAGTGCTCCTTGATAATAACTCTTCGGAGTTACCTGTTAAGCTCTATGAGCTCCTTAATTGAAACTCTTATGAGTTTCCTGTTTAGCCCGGATAAGTGTACTGTTACATGGCTCATTTGAGTATCATGATATGTGGCTCGAGAATGTGCTCCCTAATTATGTGCCCTGTCGAGTACCCCTGAACATGAATTGATGAATCATTGATTTGTATACCTCGCGTAAACTACTTGAGTATCCATCGAAATTTCAATAATTCAACGGATAAAACTCCTAACATGAGAAATTAAGAGATTAGAAGTATTTTGTCTCGAACGCTTCTGAAATACATGAAAGTTTATAGCATGATGAGCTCATCCATGTTTATTTGATGTACATGTGAAATATGTGACTAACTTTGTTAGTTGAGTTTATGTGATTAGGCAAATTTCCAAATTGTTGGAAAGCATATTATTGAATGCTTATTTTAATGAATGTTATTAGTAAGTTTAATTCCTATTATACGAACTTACTAAGCATTAAATGCTTACTAGGTTTTCTTTTCTCTATTTTATAGTGCTCAAAAGCTCGCAAAGGTTAGAGATCAGTTGGAGTATCACCACACTATCCACCTGTTCGTTTTGGTATAAATAGTAAACTTATTTTGGTATAATGGCTTGTATAGGTTAACTTGGCCAATTGTTGCCTAGTAAATGGTTGCTTATAATCTAGCCACTAGAATGGCTAGTGATAGTTTATTTTGGTATATTTATAAGGTTAAATCATGATAAATACATAATGTGTTTAGTGTAACAGCTCGGTTTAGACCCTAGTCAGAATAGTGGTTTCGGGACCACAAATATGAGTCAAAAATATTTTAATAATATTTTTTGTATTTACAGTATGTGTTACACATGTGTGAAATTTTCCTGTGGAAATTTTATTGATTGTGTGATTAACTTTGAAAAAGGATCTAATCGTGTAAAATGTAAAATTTGCCTTCTAATTGTTAAAGTGCCTATTTGCTATGTCTTTATAAATGAGAGGTTCTTATGTTGACATTTGACCATTGAATTAATGTATGGACATTAATGGACATGAGATAATGGAATTATAATGAAAATAATAAGGTTAAATATGTAAATGGCTTATTAATTTTTTAATTAAAACAAAGCTGGAAATTGGCCATTATCATCTATCTACTGCCAAAATTATCAAAAGAAAAAGAAGAAAATTCAAGCTTAGGGTTCGGCTAGGAGATTTGGTGATTAAGGTATGTTTTGAGCTCGGTTTTTAATGATTTTTACATTTTTGAGATCGTTGCTTAGTAATCTATCAGGCCCATGCCCTAATTTTTGAATTATTTGATGATTTTGAAAGATTTCATTGATGAATTCATGTGTTTTATGATGTTTAATGATGAATTATAAAATCTTAGTGCTTGATATACAAGTTTTATAAAGTGATTTTGAGTCAAAATACATATTAGGGATTTAATTTGGAAAAGTGTAAATTGATGGGTTGAATTGTAAAATAAATGGAAGTTTTGGGCTCCTAGAGGTCCTTATGATATTTGGCTATGCATGGGTTCATTGAAATTATGTGTATTTTGTGTCTTTGTGAAATAGGGACTAAAGTGTTAAAAGGTGAAAATGTGAGGGCTAATCTGTAAAATGCCCTAACTATGTGTTTATCGATTAAATTGAATGTGTTGGTGATTAAATGATTTAATTTTGAATACATATAGATCAAGAAAGGATAAATTCGGACTTAAATCGAGGCAAAAACAAACTGCTCGATTGATCGACTAATATCGTCGTTTTTACGTCTGAGGTAAGTTCGTGTATAATACATATTGTTTGTATAATGTTTGTATGTGATGACATAAATAGAAATGAGATTGAGAAGTTGAAGTATGTGAAATGTGAATTGAATTTGAGGCACTAAGTGTGCGAGAAATGAAATAGCTACAGCTATTAAAAATGGCACTGAGTGTGCGAGAATATAAAATCGATGGCTGAATAAATGGAACTAAGTGTGCGATATCGATATAAGTTCAACTTAATGAAATCACAGTAAGTGTGCAATAATATTATAGCTTTGGCAAATTAATTGGAACTAAGTGTGTGAGTTCAAGGAACGTCTAAAGATGATTGAATGACATTGTGCATCGAGCATTAAAGAGATATATGTGATAGGTAAGAATGTGATGGCACAGGTATGTATGGAACCTATGTGGTTAATAATAATGTGTATGATATAGATGAGAGATTATGTAAATGAATGATAAGTTGAGTTGCATTGTATAGCATTGTGGAATGCTTATCATATGCTTAAAGATATATCTTTGAATAATTATGAGTAATGTGATGAGTAATATTAAGTGTTAGTTAAGAGATTGAATTAGTGGATTGATGAGTTAAATGTATTATATCATGAACTTACTAAGCTATAAGCTCACTGTATGAAATGTTCTCTATTTTACAGTGTTATAAAGCTAGCTCAGATTTGGGGATCGTCAGTGACATCAATCACACTATCGGACAACTATTTTGGTACCATTTTGAGAGTTGTATATATGGTATATGGCATGTATAGGCTAGAAGTATTTTGGTATGGTTTGTGATGTGAATATCTAGCCATGAGATTTGGCTTGTAAATGTTGGCATGTATGGCCTTTTAAGTTGGCCTAAATCATGTGTTTGATAACTAAATCATATGATGTATATAATGTTTATGTGATGGTTTGAATATGGAATGTTAAATTGGTAAGTTTTGTGGTATGAAGTATATGATTAAGTAATAAGTTTGTGCATTCGGAACTTTGGTAAATTGTGATGATGTTGGCATATTGAATTGGTTGAGGTTATATAGTTTGATATGTGATTTTATTGGCATGTATTGGATGCCTATAAATGTATGTAATAATGCTAAAATGTTGTGGATTTTGAGTGCTTGAGATAGGTGGGACATGTGGCTTAAACAAAGCCTAATTTCACCCCACACAGTTGAGCACACGGGCGTGTGTCCCGACCATGTGTTTATTGTAATTTAGTTAATCAAGTCAGTCTTGAACACGGCCTAGACACACGGGTGTGTCTAGTTGCCGTGTGAGACACAAAGCCTTGATACATGGGCGTGTGTGGCCATTTTGAAGGGTACACAGGCTAGACACACACAGGCATGTGGTCGGCTATGTGACCCAAGTCAGTTTCGACCACGACCAAGGCACACAGGAGTGTCTTGTGGCCGTGTGGTTGAGTCATTTTGTATGCCCTTGTGACAACCCTAATTTGGCCCTAGTCGAAAAGTGGTTTCGGGATCACAAAATCGAGTCACAAAAATAATTAGATGTTATATTCTGCGTTTATTTCATGTGAAAGTGCATGTGTGAAAATTTCATGCTTTGATTTTGCCATTTGTGAGTGAAATTATGAAATAGGACTCATGTGAAATTTTTTGAAAATGCTATAGGCTAATTTGTAGTGGCCAAATAACTTATAGTATGAAATAGGTGGATTTGCATGTCAAATTTCCCACCTTAAAACATAGTGGCCGGCCATGATGGGCATGATAAGCATTTGTGCAAATTTTTTATTGAAATTATGGCATGAGTATGGCACAAATATTATATGTCATAAAATGTTGGGTAATAAAAATAACAAAATGATGGAAGGGACAAAGTTTGTCCATCTTTGTTCTTCATAGCCGAAATTGAGAGAGCAAATAGGAGAGGAAACCTTTGAGCATTCGGTCACTAGGGGGAGGAAAATTGAAGGTAAGTTCATGGTAGTTTGCTTCTATTTTGATGTTCATGGGTTCTTCTTGATTCTACCTTAACCCATGAAGCATATTTTTGATTTTTGGTTGTGTTGTGAGCATTCAGTCATGAATGGAAATGAAGGAAATGGTTTTTGTTTCATGTTCTTTTGATGAATAATGGAAGATAGGTGAAGTTGAGCCAAACAAATGAGCATGCATGTGCCTTAGATGCTAAGGGGGAAAATTGGCTAACATGTTGTGTGTATTATGGCCGAATGTGAAATTGGATAACATTGAGTAATGTTTGTGCTTTAAAATGATGAAATGGAGATTATGCTTAAGTGAAATCATAGGTATGTGATGATTGATTTGTGATATGCATGTTTAAATAACATGCATGCAAGGTATGTGTGAAAGAGTGATTTGGTAATAAATCTGCTTGGGACAACAGCAGTAATGTAATTTTGGAAAATCACCATAAATTGTGGGAGATGAGTTATAAGCATAATATATTATGTAATTAAATCTTAATGAGTCTAGTTTCTTATAAAAGAAACCTTGTAAGCAAAAGAATTTCTGATAATGATATATTTGAAGTGATGTGGGATAGGGTCAGAATGACTTCTAGATCCTTTGTTCTGTTTTTATAAAATCATTATAAATTGTACAAAAATGGTCATAAGATGAAATTTATATTCTTAGACTCCTTAATGAGTTTAGTTTCAAATTAAATAAACAAGAACATATTTGAATTCTGTACAATGAGAAATTTGATTCGTAATGAGGAGTGGTCAGATTAGTCAAACAGTGAAACAGGGGAAACTTTAAGAAAAATCTGGTATTGATTAGCCAAACTAAAAATTCTGAAAATTTTATGAATATAAGATATATGAGTCTATTTTCAGGGAAAATTAACGGCAATTGATTTGGGGTTTCGTAGCTCTAGCTATAAATGATTTAGTGATTGTTGCTCAGGAAGACAGCTTACAGTGAAATTTTGATTATGTGGTAAACATTGACAAAAAATTGTTAATGAGTTGCTTATTGATTTCTTATAAGCTTACTATGATCTGTAGGTGTGGAAGTCAAATATATATATTATATTTTGAAAGTGATGCTTGAATATTCGAATAATGACTAAGTTTAAAATTGAGCATAGAGGGGCAAATTCGGATAAGGGAAAAGAGAAAGTAATCGAATAGCCGTTGTAATCGTTTGGCAACATTCAAGGTATGTTCTTAAGTGTTTAAGCTTGATTCCTTTTTATATGCCTAAGAGTTAAATTAATATGGCAAAGAGAATGTAAATTTTATTTAGTTAATGTGCCGAATATGTAATGATTTAAGGCTATAAGTCGATTATGGCTATTATGCTTAAGTTGAATTGGATTTGGAAATTTGATGCACTAAATGAGTGTTATAATGAATAAACTATGCCGTATATGTGTTGGTAGAGATATCACGATTTGTGATTATTAAATATCTAAAGGAAACCATGATGTGTATAAAATTATTATTATTAGTCCTTTGTGGTAGCCGAATATGGCTTGGCACTAAAGTGATTAAATGTGAACTTCGATGAGGTAAACTATTAAAAGTGTGCTGCTATAAGACTATGGGCTAATACGATATGTGGATTCGTTTAGTAAAGAAAATTATTCAGGTACGAACAACCTAATTAAGTACATGTGAATTAAATGAATTTGATGATTGATGTGAATCGAACATATAAGAAATGGTTTCATGTTTATGTTCAACTATGAGACCTTGTGTTAAATCGACAATCGATTTCATTCAATACATTAAGTTGGTCAGGTATGCGATATGTACTTATGCATGTTAAATCGATTGGAATTGAATCATGAATGTGAATTGAGAAGCATAGGTAAAAATGGCTGTCATATATGTGAGTAAGGGTAAAACCATCGTAAATTATCGATAAGGATGGGCTATGTGCGGAACCATCTTATAATTGCTAATTTGAAAGGTTGTGTGCGAATCAGTGAGCAATATGTATATATTAGATGAATTGTGACATTTTGGTTCTACTTGAATTAAGTTGTGCGATAAATAATTTATGTATATGAGTTATTGTCGAATGGTCACTATGGGTTAAGTTTGAATGGTGAAATGGATATGTGATATTAATGTATGACTTTTGAACCGAAATGTAAATGATGGTGTTCATATAGAGCTTATATCTGAATGTAGCAAATGACTACTAATGTGATATGTTGAAAGAGATGTGTTAATATATGATTAAATATGCATGATATTTGATGTGTATCCGGGCTTAAAGACCTGTAGGCTATATGCTAGAAATATATCCGGGTTAAATCCCGCAGGCTTAGTGCTGGTAATATATCCGGGTTAAATCCCTCAGGCTTCGTGCTGGTAATATATCCGGGTTAAATCCCGTAAGCTTAGTGCTGGTAATATATCCGGGTTAAATCCCGCAGGCTTCGTGCTGGTAATATATCTGGGTTAAATCCCGCAGGGTTCGTGCTGGTAATATATCCGGGTTAAATCCCGCAGGCCTAGTGCTGGTATTATATTCGGGCCTTTGAGCCTAGCAGGCTATGATGCCGTTGAAATACTATTCGGGCCTTTGAGCCTAGCAGGCTATAATGCTGGTGAGATACTATTCGGGCTTTCGAGCCTAGCAGGCTATAATGCCGGTGAAATGATAATAGGGCCTCGAGCCTAGCAAGCGAAATGCTTGTGATTTGAGAAAAGTCCAAGACTAAGGTACCTCGTGTTAAATTGACAAATGCATATATTCAATACGTTAAGTGGGCCAGGTACACATTATGTACTCATATGTGAGTTTGATTTGAAGTGAATCATAAGTGTGTAATGTGATACATATGTGAATAAATGTTATAACTATATCTATGATCATGATACGTCAGGGTGTGAAAGTATGTGAAAGTATTTGATTTAATTATGTTATATGAATTCAGATTAAGTGTGATAAGAATGTTGAACATGCATTATGTGTTTGTGTGTATTCTGCCAGATGGCAATATACCTAGAATATGGCCTTTCGAGAAAGTGAATAATCAAAGTATAATTTCGTTTATTTGTTTGCATTGCTTAAAACTTACTAAGCTTATGAAAGCTTACTCCGTTGTTACATTCCTCAGTTTTATAGATTGTTGGCTCCAGTTACTTGCTCGGGTTGGAGTTCGTCAGAGATTTTATCACACTGTCAAGCTCACGCTATTGGTGTAAGTAAATCCTAGTACTTTGCGTCTATGGCATGTATAGGGTTTTAATGTTGAGTATGTGATATTATAATTTAGCCAAAGGCGGTGGCTTGTATTGATAAAGTGTTTTGGCCATGTAAATTGGCCTATGTTAGCTAGTGATGTTTTAGGCCTCGTAAGCCCATATATGGGACAGATTGCATGTGAAAAGAAAAGTTTTAAATTGATTGAAATTTTTCGGCACGGTTTTTGTGTGATTGACTGAGTTTAAGTCGGGTAACACCTCGAACCCTATTCCAGCGAGGGATACGGGCAAGGGGTGTTACAACCCTATTTTGCCACAGTTTAGACACACAGGCGTGTCTAAGGCGGTGTAAGGCACACGGCCTATTCACATGGGCGTGTGAAGTTTAAAACTTAGAAAAATGTTTAAGTTTTGAAAAATTTTGTATGAGCTCGGTTTAGTCTCAACCCCCTTTTAAAGCATGATTAAGGTCTCGTTGACCTTTGTAAGGGGTGTGACTTTGATGTTATGATGTGTGGGAAATGAATGCGAGATGTTTAGATATGTTCCGTAATGCAACTTTACCCTAGTCCCGTGACGGATACGGGTTAGGGGTGTTACATTTGGTTGGTATTAGAGCTACGATTTAATCAATTTTAGGACTAACGTAGTGTGTGAAAGTCTAGCTATACATGCCATATATAAAAATTACGATAGTGTGATGATTCTTGACAGTTAAAACGTGTTTTTCATATAGCTAATAGATCCCGACCGAGCGATAGCCGATGATGTTGAGAGCAATGCGCCTGCTCCCGCTTAAGGGGCAGTGCCACTGAATCTAAGCCAATATCTAGTAGTCAAGGAGGAGAGGCTAAGCAAGCCTTCTTCCAAATGATGATTGATTGGTTCACGAAATTTGTACGAACGAATCCGGCTGCTCAACAACCTCCACTCCCACCTGTTCCTCAACAAGTCCCGATTGTGCCACAAGTAATGGATTCGATTCGATTAAGTAAGCCACCTACTGATAAGATTCATAAACACGGGGCTGAAGAGTTTCGGGATACGGTTGATGATGATACCGAGATGGCAGAGTTCTAGCTTGAGAACACTATCTGAGTATTCGATGAGTTGTCCTGTACTCCAGATGAATGTATTAAATATGAAGTATCTTTGCTTCGAGATAATGTATATCATTGGTGGAAAAACGTTGACATTGGTGGTTCCTAGGGAACGATTTACCTGGTAATTCTTTCATATTGAGTTTCGGAAGAAGTACATAAGCCAGAGATTCCACGATCAGAAAAATAAAGAGTTTCTGGAATTGAAACAAGGCCGGAAGACTGTTACTGAATATGAAAGAGAATTTGTACATTTTAAGCAAATATGCCCAAGAATATATGTCTACTGAAGAGATCATGTGTAAAAGATTTGTTGATGGATTAAATAAAGATATAAAGCTGTTAGTCGGGATACTTGAGCTAAAAGAATTTGTAGTGTTAGTTGAGAGGGCTTGTAAAGCCGAGGACCTCAGCAAAGAAAAGAGAAAAGTTAATGCAGAGGCGAGAGATTCGAGGAAGAGATCAATGAATAAATCTTTTCATTCCTTATTGAAGAAATCAAGAGATTACTTTAATCGATCGATAGCTTCAATGGGATATTAGAGTAGAGATCGAGGGAAACAATACACTAATCCTAAAACTCAAACCACATCGGTATCGAGCGTTGGTAACATAAAAGATGTTAAGCCTGAGTGTCAACAATGTGGAAGACGACATGTTCGTGATTGTTGGGGAAAAAGTAAAAATAGAGCTTGTTACAGTTGTGGTTCACAAGATCACTTTATAAAAGATTGCCCAGAGTTAGCTGAAAAAGATAATGCTCAGAACATGAGGCTGAGTAACACTGCAACTAGAAGTAGACCTCTCAGAAATACGAGAAATGTGAGTAGTAGTCAAAGAGGGACTAAAGATACCGCTGTTCGATTTAAGGCTCGTGCACCTACCAGAGCCTACACTATTCGAGCACGCGACGAAGCTTCGTCTCCAAATGTGATTACAGGTACATTTACTCTTGACGATACTATTGTGATTGCATTGATAGATCCAGAGTCTATTCATTCGTATATATGCATGAATTTAGTATCCAGTAAGACTTTGCCTGTAGAGTCTATGAATTTGTAATTAGAGTATCGAACCCCTTAGGCAAGTGTGTTTTGATTGATAAAGTGTGCAAGAATTGTCCATTGATGATTTGGGGTAATTGTTTTCAGGCCGATTTGATGTTGTTACCATTTGACAAGTTTGACATAATTCTGGGTATAGACTGGTTAACGTTGCATGATGCTGTTGTAAATTGTAAATGAAAGATGATTAATTTGAGATGTCAGAGTAATGAGATTATTCTAATTGAATCAGATGTTTTGAATGGATTGCCAGCTTTGATTTCAATGATGTTAGCTTAGAAATATGTGAGAAAAGGTTGCGAAGCTTATTTAGCTTATGTGCTCGACACGAAATTGACTGAAAAAAGATTGAATCAGTGCCAGTTGTATGTGATTATCTAGATGTGTTTCCTAAAGAGTTACCGGGTTTACCACCAATCCGAGAGGTTGAATTTGGTATTGAATTAATCTCAAGGACTACTTTGATTTTGATAGCATCGTATAGAATGGCACCGATTAAATTAAAAGAGTTGAAATCTTAGTTACAAGAATTGACAAATAGAGGCTTTGCACGACCGAGTTATTCTCTTGGGGTGCACTGGTTTTATTTTTGAAAAAGAAAGACAAAACTATGGGAATCTGCATGAATTATCGACAGCTTAATAAAGTGACGGTCAAGAACAAATATCCTTTTGCACGGATAGATGATTTGTTCGATCAGTTGAAAGGAGCTACTGTGTTTTCAAAGATAGATTTGAATCGGGATACTATCAGTTGAGAGTAAAAGATACAGTATTCTGAAAATAACTTTCCGAACGAGGTATGGTCACTATGAGTTTCTAGTTATGCCTTTCAGATTAACAAATGCACCTGCGGTGTTTATGGATTTGATGAACAAAATTTTCAGACAGTATTTAGATCAATTTTTTGTCTTATTTATTGATGACATATTGATTTATTCACATGATGAAACTGAACATGTCGAACATCTGAGAATAGTGTTACAGACTTTGCGAGATAAGCAATTGTATGCGAAGTTTAGCAAATGCGAATTCTCGTTACACGAAGTTGGTTTTCTAGGATATATTGTATCAGCATCTGGCATTCGAGTTGATCCAAGCAAGATTTCGGTTATTTTGGATTGGAAGCCTCTAAGAAATGTTTCTGAAGTCCGCAGTTTTCTGGGACTTGCTGGTTATTATCGAATGTTCATAAAAGGCTTTTCAATGACCGTGACTTCATTGACAAAACTGCTTCAGAAAGATGTAAGTTTGAATGGTCTGAAAAGTGCCAAAAAAGCTTCAATCAATTGAAAGCCCTATTAACAGAAGCTCTAGTGTCAGTACAACTAGAATCGGGTAAAGCATTTGTTATCTACAGTGATGCTTCATTGAACGGTTTAGGTTGTGTTTTGATACAGGAAGGCAAAGTCATAGCTTATGCCTTGAGACAGTTAAAGCTACATGAAAAGAACTATCCAACGCACGATCTTGAGTTAGCTGCGACTGTGTTCGCTTTGAAAACTTGGTGTAACTATCTATTTAGTGAGAAATGTCACGTATATTCCGATCACAAAAGCTTAAAATATCTTATGACTCAGAAAGATTTGAATCTACGATAGAGAAGATGGCTAGAACTGCTAAAAGACTACAAGCTTGTTATTAATTATCATCCGGGAAAAGTAAATGTTGTTGATGATGCTTTAAGTCAGAAATCATTGTTTGCATTACGTGCCATGAATACTAATTTAGCTTTGTCTGATGATGGTTCGGTTTTAGCAGAATTGAAAGCGAGACCATTATTTTTACAACAGATTATTGATGCTCAAAAGGTTGATAATGAGATAATAGTAAAACGAGCTCAATGTGATTTGAATTCTGATTTTGAATTCCAAGTTGATAATGATGATTGCTTGAGATTTCAAGATCGGATTTGTGTTCCGAGAAATTCAGAGTTGATTCAGATGATTTTGAACAAAGCTCACAACAGTCGTTTATTTGTTCATTCGGGTAGTACAAAAATGTATAATTATTTGAAACAGCATTACTGGTGGCCTGGAATGAAAGAGATATCTCCAACTTTGTTTCTAAATGTTTAATCTGTTAGCAAGTTAAAGTTGAATCAGGTGCCATCCGGTTTGTTACAACCGATTATGATCCCGGAGTGGAAATGAGACAGAATCACAATGGACTTTGTTTTAGGTTTGCCCCTATCTCTGAGAAAGAAAGATGCAATCTGGGTTGTAGTTAATTGATTGATGAAATCAACCCATTTTATTTTGGTATGATCCGATTACTCACTTGGTAAGTTAGCTGAGTTATACATTTCCAATATTGTGAGATTGCATGGTGTGCCATTATCTATAGTGTCAGATAAAGATCCGAGATTCACTTCACGATTTTGGAAGAAATTGCAAGAGGCTTTAGGTACAAAATTTCATTTCAATACTGCTTTTAATTCGTAGATGGATGGTCAATCCGAATGGATTATTCAGATTCTCGAGGATATGTTGAGATGTTGCATTGTTGATTTTAAAGGTTCGTGGGAATAGTATTTGCCATTTATTGAATTTGCATATAGTAATGGCTTTCAATCGAGTACTAAAATGGCTCCTTACGAGACTTTGTACGATCGTAAATGTCAAACACCCTTGTTTTGGACTGAGCTGAGTGAGAAAAAGATATATGGGGTTGATTTGAGAAAAGAGATTGAGCAGAAACTGAAAGTGATTCGTGATAGTTTAAAAGTAGCGTCAGATCGTCAAAAATCTTACGCAGATTTGAAACAAAAAGATATTGAATTTGACATCGGTGATAAAGTGTTTTTAAAAGTCTCACTATGGAAGAAAGTACTTCGACTTAGCAAAAAAGGCAAATGGAGTCTGAGGTTTATCGGCCATATGAGATTATCGAGCGTGTCGGGCCAGTTGCCTATAGATTGTTGTTGCCACCAGAATTGGAAAGGAGTCACAACATATTCCACGTATCAATGCTAGAAGATACAAATTAAATCCTTGGCATGTTTTTTCCCCTACTAAGGTTGAAACTCAACTTGATATGTCTTATGAAGAAAACCCGATACAGATTTTAACTCGTGAGATCAAAGAGTTAAGAAATAAAAGAATAGTATTAGTGAAAGTGTTGTGGCATCGGCATGGGGTTGAAGAAGCTATGTGGGAACCCGAGGATGCTATGAGAAAGCAATATCCAAACCTATTCACTGGTAAGATTTTCGGGGACGAAAATCCCTAAGGGGGGAGAATTGTAACAGCCCAGTTTAGACCCTAGTCAGAATAGTAGTTTCGAGACCACAAATTTGAGTTAAAAAATATTTTAATATTATTTTATATGTTTACAGTATGTGTTTAAGCATGTGTGAAAGTTTCGTCTGGAAATTTTTTTGATTGTGTACTTAATTTTGACAAAGGACCTGGTTAGAAATTCTTTATGCGACTAAGTCTCTGGCTAACCGTTTAGTGTTGAAACAATGTCTATTTACTTTTCGCATGAACGAACGTGAGCTTCTTAGAGATCACATCAGTCAATTCATTACTCTTTTAAATGATTTAAAGAACGTTGAGGTTCATATTGATGATGAAGATCAAGCTATGCTATTATTGTGCTCTTTACCCCCTTCATACAAGTCTTTCGAGGAGACTCTAATTTATGGCAGAGACAAACTCTCGTTTGAAGATGTGAAGGTTCATTTTTTAAGTAGAGACAAACTTGACAATGAGCTTCATTTGGATAGCAAGGCAGATAGGCAAGCTTCCTTTTGATAGCATCAAAGAAATGAGACAAAAGGTATCGCTATTGTAAATAGCTAGGTCACGTCAAAGCAGATTGTTATAAACTGCGAAATAAAAGAGCTGCTGAGAGTAACGAGGAAGATGTAGCTAGTGCTAATTTGGCCAATGAAAGCGATGATGATTTCTTATTAGTGCCAACGAGTGATCTCTCCAAGCTCACGTCCGAGTGGATCCTAGATTCGGGATGTTCTTTCCACATGTGTCCCAATAGAGAATGGTTCTCCACATACAGTTCGATTGAAGGTGGAGTTGTGCGCATGAGAAACGATTCATCTAGTAAGGTAATTGGTATTCGTACTGTTAAAATTAGGATACACGATGAGAAGATTAAGACACTCTCAGATGTCAGGTATGTACCTGATTTATGAAAGAATCTCATCTCCTTGAGTATTTTACACTTGAAAGAATGCAGAATCAACATCGAGTCAAGCGGCATTAAAATATCTCGTGGAGCTCTCGTTTTGTTAAAAGGAAAAAGAACTGACAGTCTTTATATTCTGGAAGGTTCTACAGTGACCGGTGAAATATGACGTCCTTTGTTCGTTATGGATTTGAAGTCAACTCATTTGGAGAAGAGGCAACTTGGTCATAGGAGGGAAAAAGGTATGACCGTTTTGTTGAAGAGAGATTCTCTTTTGGATGCAGGTTTTGAAAAGTTAAGGCAATGTGTTCGTGAAAATCAGACCCAAGTTAGTTTTAATTTGGCAGTGTATAAGTCGAATGCTAGAAGTCTTCCAGTTTCTAAGCACTGATTCGACTCAGTTAATTCCCGACACAGTTCAAGATAGGCTCATAGCGAGCTTTGGCAAAGATGGTGTTGTGAAATATGAGTCAAGGTGGAGATTTGTTAAGAATGACTCCTATTTCAGTCAAATTTGAGAAATAATCTTCTAGTTAAACTCTGTTTATTTTTTTCAATCAAACACTAATTAGTTTAGATTATTTTATTATTATTTGACATATGAATTTAGCCTATAAATAGGCTCTTTTACAACCTTAGAAAAGACACCCCTTAGAGATTAGAACTCATAACACATTTAGAGAATTAAATGTTTACGTTTTGAGGGTTCTTTGTTTTCGGGTTTTCGGGGTTTAGTTTTTATCTCTATTTTTTGTACTCTTTGTTCTTTTGCCATTATAGTAAAATTATCTTTGCCCGTGGTTTTTTATCCTCTTTGGATGGGTTTTTCCACATTAAATTTGTATGTTCAATTTCTCAAATTCTTTCGTTATTTTTACTTGTTCGTTGCTTAATCGGGTTGATCCCTAACATATATATTAATGTAACATTGAAGAGTTAATTGTATCAATATATTAATGGAAATAATAATAATAAATTGAACTTCATAATGAATATAATGAAAAAAATAAATGCAACAAGTACAAAAAGATTCAAAATTATTAACAACAAGATTTGAACCAAGGTATTAAAGAAAGAGATAAAGCATCTTAACCAATTAAGCTAATCTAATTAATTGATATGGTATAGAAATATTTTTATTATCTTAATTATATGAGGTTACATTCTAATGATTTATTCGACTTATTCCGCACACATGTCAAATTAAAAAAAATAATATAATAATTCTGTAATAATCTGGTGTTTACTGGAGTAAATAAGGAAAATAATGATATGAATGTCCTAAAATTCAAATTTTTTTTGATGAGATCTAAACTTCAATTTTAAACTGAAGAAATCAAAATTTAGTGGAAACAAAAGAATATTTTTGAATGAAAACTGTGACATGTCGGCATGTAAATATCGAAAAATTATTCGAAATAGAAAAAATAGTCTCAATTGGACAACCGAGCGAAAAGTAATGGACTTTCAAAATTTTCGAAGCTAAAAACATAAACTGTTGATGAATTACTAATTCAAAACTCACCGTTTCAATTGATTTCACCACGCAACGTTTCGCTTGTCTTCACCACGCAGCATTTCAATTGATTTCACAGATGGCGCCTCTAACCCTCCCAAAATTTAACATCCCAAAACTTAACAACACCAATTCTTTTTCCTTTCACACAGCTTTCCTTTTTCTTTTTGGTAGGATTTCTATTACGGTTTTTATCCTTTCTGTTAGTCAATTTCCATTGGAGGATTGATGTTACGTTATTTGTGCTATTTCAGACGTCCTTTAAACTGTTTCTGTACGAAATTCTCTCGCTCGCTCCAAGATTACTAAGATTTTCATTCTTTGAATTTTTGCGAGTGTCCTACGATTGCTGTAGGATCCGTCTGCCCAATTTGCACTGCAATTAGGCCTTTGATCGCTCTCTGTTATATTCGGAAGAGCCGCATGGTGATTGTGGCGGCGGATGAACGGTGATTCATTGAATTTCTGGTTTTCCATGGTGCCGTGCTCTTTTATCTCAATCACGTTTGCTGTAGGTTATGGTGCTTTACTGATGGTTTCATGGCCCATGACGTAAAGGTTATGTCTTGCATTTTCATATCCATTCTTTGAATGTCTTGTACTTTTCTGCCATTGTTATATTCACTGAGGTTACAATGTCTGCTACTGCTTAGTACTAACACTGAAAATTTCTTCTCTTTTTCATATGTTATTAGTGTCATTATGGCTAATTTTACTAATGTCTGACAACTGTTACATTATTGCCTACCACACACGTTACACCTAACTAACAATGTTCTAGATGGCATGTTTGTGCAATTGTTACATTATTGCCTACCACACGTCATTTTAAGGATTTTTTTTTTTTGCTTTTCTTTAATATAGTCTGCCAGTTTTATTGTGTTGTAGAAAATCAGATATTGTATTATGTATAAAATAAAATTCATAGCTTACCTCTTTGATTTACACAGATCCAATGAATGCTATTTGCACTGCCATTAAATACATGGTAGAACTTTCACATCGCAATTGTTGTCATCGTGATAAAGGCTTCAATACTGAATTTACTATCAATTCAAATGTATAAGAAGTTTTTAAATACTTAACGATGAGACCTATGTTATTTAAAATGTCTTGTTGTCAGATAGGTGCTATCTATTCACAAACTTGTCAAAGTGAATAAGAAGCTTTTTCATACTTAAGGTGAGACCTACCCAACTGAATTTCGGTACAAGTCAAAGGGAATATATCCTCTCAATACAAAACTCATATCGCGTGTCTGTGCTTCATAGGTTCAGCTCCATAAATAGAGCCTAATAGTAAGTTTGATTCAATAAAATATTCTTTCATTAACCCATTAAGTTAGTTATGGTTTTCTCACATCAAGATTGACATGCATTTACATGTCTTTTACAAAAATTATTTAACCAAAAATGTGCAGATTCTTCGGTACTAGGAGATGCATCTGTATTAGGTGTTAAAGAATTAAGAAACGTGTTAGATTTTAGATTTTAACGTGTTAGATCCCAAAAGACATTTAGCCATTATTTTTAAAGGAAATTCAAATCACAAGACCGTAGCTACAGAGTTAAATGTTAGACCAAGTGACTCTAGTATCTTGTCTGCTCCTTCAAAAGGTCATGGTCTTAATAATAAAAAAGGAAGTGGGAGTAGTGGTAGAAAGCTAAATAAGACAATTTGCGGATGGGGGAGTCGTTCTAAAATTGCTAGAAATTCGCGTGTCTCACTCACTGATGCCATGAATTCCATGGAAAAACTTATTGGTGAACAAGTGGAGACCCTTACTAACTCGGTCAGTACTAATAAGGAGGGGGATAAAGCTTGCATTGGCCTTTGAAAGGTTAGTCTTCTTACTTTAAATTCATTATTTATGAATTTTACCATTTTTTCTTAGAATTGTTAGGGTTGTGCTAGTTCGAAGTTTATTCGGGTTTTTTATGAATACAATCGGGAACATAAACCTGATTTGATTAGTCTTATAGAAACAAGGGTCAGTGGGGCAAAAGCTGATTCAATTATTACGAAGCTCGGGTTTCATTACTCACATCGTGTTGAAGCAGTAGGCTTTTTTGGTGGTATTTGGATTGGTTGGAAAGAATCCATTCGTGTGGATGTTCTCAAAAATCACTCGCAATTTGTGTTTGCCAGAATCCCTGATTCCTCTTCCAGGCAGCCTCTTTTTGTCACTTTTGTGTACGCCAGCCCAAATCATAGTAAACGGAGAAGTTTATTGGAGATCTTACAAATAAATATTCCTGTCGATGGGTCTCTATGGATGGCGATTGGTGACTTTAACGCCATTCTTTCTCCTTCCGAAAAGAGAGGGGGCCGGACTTTAGGTAAAATATGTCCCTTTTTTGGTGAATTTATGGACTCTGCCTTGTTGCAAGACTTAGGCTTTAGAGGACCGCATTTCACTTGGAAGAGAGGGGGGATTATGGAGCGTCTGGATAGGGCGATCTGCAACAATACTTGGTGCACTCTTTTTCCTAATTCTTTGGTGACCCACCTGCCACGACTTAAATCAGACCATAGTCCCCTTAAGTTATCTTTGATGCCAGCTCTTCATTCCTCTCAAGGGCGTCCGTTTAGATTTTTAGCAGGTTGGGTTGAACATCCTGCATTCTCAGATTTTGTTAAAGAAAATTGGAAGGTTTCATCTAACATGTCAACAGTTCATTCTGAGTCTACTGATCAAGTCAAAAGAT
This sequence comes from Gossypium hirsutum, assembly GCF_007990345.1. Classification (NCBI taxonomy): domain Eukaryota; kingdom Viridiplantae; phylum Streptophyta; class Magnoliopsida; order Malvales; family Malvaceae; genus Gossypium; species Gossypium hirsutum. The sequence continues at coordinate 54,849,134 of NC_053426.1, read as the reverse complement.
GGAATAAAATTGTGTATGGTCACATTCCTACCCGAAAGAGGTTTCTAACAAAGAAACTTCACAACATTGAGATCGAGCGCAGCAAAAGAAACTCGACTTTTCTTAGTCAAATTGAGATAGAGGTTAGAGAAGATTTGGAAAATGTTTTGTATCATGAAGAGATTCTCTGGCGACAGAAAGCTCGATGCGACTGGCTAACCTTGGGGAATCGCAACACTAAATTTTTTCATACCCGAACTCTGAGAAGACGGAAGCAGAATCAAATCACTGCTTTAAAAAATGATTTGGGGGAATGGATCATGGATGAGGAGTAGCTAAAGACTGAAGCAATCAATTTCTTTAAAGCTTTATATGGAGAACACCCTGGTCCGATGAGAGGCTTACCCTTGAACGCTTTCCTGCCTCTTAGTGATGAACGCTTTCCTGCCTCTTAGTGATGAAGATTTTAACATCCTTAATAGGTCAGTTTCTGATGAGGAAATCAAAACCGCTTTGTTTGACATGGCTCCTTTGAAGGCTCCAGGAAGTGATAGTTTTCACACCCTTTTTTATCAAAGCCAGTGGGACCACATTGGCGCCTCCGTTTGCAGTTGGGTTAAAGGTATTTTTGCTGGTAAGAGTATTGATTCAGAATTAAATAATTCACTTATTATTCTTATTCTTAAGAACTATAATCCGGAAGGCTTTGCCCAGTTTTGGCCAATTAGTTTGTGTTTTGTTCTTTATAAACTGGTTATGAAGATTATTGCTAACCGTTTCAAAGTGGTTTTTCCCAAGCTTATTGCTCCTGAGCAAACTAGTTTCTTAGTAGGACGAAACATCACTGATAATATTGTAATTGCTCATACCCCTTGTTGGTCCCGAGGGACGGAGGAGGCTAAGCTCACAAAAAAATAGGAGGTGGATGACCATCAAAATAGACCTGGAAAAAGCTTATGATCAAGTGCACTGGGATTTCATTGACTCATCGCTCCAAGCTGCAGGTATTCCTAATTTATTACGTAATGTTATTATGTCTACAATTACCAGTTCTACTATGCAGATGCTGTGGAATGGGGTTCCAACTGCGAAATTTCGATTGGCCAGAGGTGTTCATCAAGGTTGTCCTCTATTACCGTATTTATTCATTTTTTGTATGGAATGGTTGAGTCATAGTATACAAGCTGACTTAGGTGTTGGCAATTGGTCTCCCATTCGCCTGGTTCGCAATGGTCCACCGCTTTCTCATCTTTTCTTCGTAGATGATTTGATTCTCTTTGGTCATGTTGAGGAACACCAGGCTCGGATCATTAAGAGTATTCTTGATAATTTTTGTAGTTACTCTAGTCCTACAATTAATAAGAGGAAGACGAATATTTTTTTCTCCAAAGGCGTCAATGACAACTTAAGGCGAAGTATCAATAATTTTTTTGGTTTCTAGGAAGTGAATAATTTGGGGCTTTACTTAGGTGTTCCCTTATTCCACGAAAGGGTTACTAATAATACTCTAGCTTTGTGGTAGATAAGATGCGTAACAAGCTGTCTAGCTGGGATGCCAGGCAATTTTCCTTGGCAGGTAGGGTGACCTTAGCTCAATCAGTCCTTCTGTTGATCCCAAGTTACTTTATGCAGACAATGATGATTCCTAAAGGGTTGTGTGATGAGATTGAACGTATAGTACGAAAATTTGTTTGGGGTTCCGCTAATGGCAACGCTAAAATAGCCTTGGTGAGTTGGGATTCAATATGTCAACCAAAAGCTCATGGAGGCCTTGGTCTGAGACACCTGGAAGATCATAATACTTCTTTTATGATGAAGATGGGTTTCAACAATGTCTCTAATACTAATGCTTTATGGGTTCGGGTCCTCTAGACTAAGTATGGCATTTCCAGTGGATTACCCCAGAATATATCGAGGGGGCATTGTTCGTTCCTTTGGAGATCCATTGCTAAGGTATGGCCCCTTATCTATGAAAACCTTTCTTGGTCCGTTGGAGATGGTAAGAATATCCAATGTTGGCGGGATCCTTGGATCCCAAATGGTGCCCCCTTATTATCTTATATCTCATGCTCTTCTAACCTTAATTTGGATTGTACGCTTAGTAACATGATTACAGGTGATGGATCATAGAACTTAGAACTTTTTCATTTATGGGTTTTAGAAGAAATTATTCATAAAATTTTCGGAATTCCATATCCGCACCCTTCCTCGGGTCCTGACAAAATAGTATGGGGGGCTACCTCGACTGGATTATTTTCCATCAAAAGTGCCTATGAGAAGATCTGAGCTGGTTCATTGAATCCTAAAGAACGCATTTGGGAGCTGCCTTGGAGGTTTAAAGGTCTTCAACAAATTCAGTATTTCTTATGGCTCGCGCTTAAGCAGCGCCTTCTAACGAAAGCCGAAAGGACGAGGATAGGTATTGGGAATAGCAGTGCTTGTGGATTTTGCGGTCATGATTGTGAGGATGTACTTCATGTACTTCATGACTGTTCTGCACCTAGAATCATCTGGGACAATATTATCCCAGAAGAAAGAAGATCCAGTTTCTTCATTGGTTCTCTCCATAATTGGTTGACAGTTAATCTCACAAATCATTTCTCCTTTTCTTTTGATGATGTAGATTGGCTGTGCCTTTTTGGGATTATTGCTTGGTGCATATGGAAGAACCGCAACTTTTTTATTTTTCAAGAATTTTCTTGGAGTTATGAAGAAATCCTTAAAGTTTCATGCAGTTGGGCTAAGCAATATTTATTAGCCTCAAAACCAGCTCATCACATGGAGCATGGTTACTCATGCATTTCGGATTTGGCCAACAATTGGGTAAGCTTGAAATCTGATGGTTCGGTTAAACTTGATAATAACTTTGCAGCTCCTGGGGGTTTTGTGTGTGATCATAATGGTGGGTTGATCATAGGCTACTGCAGATATTTGGGTAATTGTATGGTGGTCGAGGCTGAGCTTTGGGGGATATTGGATGGCCTAAATCTCATTTTGGATAGAAGTTTCGAAAAGGTCCTTATTCAAACTAATAGTCTTGAAGCGGTTAATGCTATTCAAGAAGGTTTCGCAGGGACTTCTAATTCTACAATTGTCAGAAGAATTCATTCCGCTCTCACAGCTCTAAAACAGTGGAAGATCCAGCATATTCCTCGCAGTGCAAATCTAGTGGCCGATGGTTTGGCCAAGTCAGTTTGATCCAGATGTCTTGGCTTAAGATTGATTGAGGATCCTCCTATGAGGATTTAGTTTTTGTCTTCTATATTTTTTATTTTCCACCAAAAAAAAGAATTAAGAAACGTGTTATATGCCTAATACACTATAAATTGTATAAAAAACAGCTACCTATGAATGAAGTTGTTAACTGCTTGCATATATTTAATTCCTCAAATTTTGATGATTTGTCAATGTTCTTCCTTATGTTGTACATACTCACGAATTTAAACTCAAGTCGATAATCTATCCTGATATTTGGTTATTCTATTTGCATCTCCAAAAATCCTTAATTTTTTCACATCAAAATATTGAAGTTATTTGGGCTTTGTTCACTTTACTATTAAACACTTATGTCGAATCATTCTTAATTCGCTGCGCCGTAATATGATTCACACCTATGTACTTCATAGTTTTACATTCAAAATCATGTATAATTTTTCCTCTAACCACACATAAGACATTCATAATTATGTATCCACATCAATCTTACCTTAATTTCACAATTGTCATTCTATATTTGACAATGTCCAAAATTACGTCTATTTCGCATCGAATTTCACATCATTAGTCATTAATTGTTCAATAATATAAATTTTTCTAAAACTTAATTGTTAAGTTTACTATCTTAGACTAGATTTTTAAGGTTTCACTATTTTTGTTGACTTTTTCAGATTTTTCTATTCTTACCAGATTTTTAAGGCTTTGCTATTCTTATCGAATTTTAAGTGTTGTTATTATTGTAAAATTTATAGAGTTTCATTATTTTTGTTGGCTTTTTAGGGTTTCATTATTTTACTAGATTTTAGGATTTTATTGTTTTGTTAGATTTTTAAGGTTTAGTTGTTTTATCAAATGTTTAGGGTTTCATTTTCAACAAATTTTAATTTGTCTTTATGCCCATGTCTAATGCGACGAATTGTTCCATTATTTAATTGTAATCAAAATTCACAATTAGATTGAAAATGCCAATTGTTTGGAGTATTCGATGAAAGTGTGGCTCCGAAATAATCTCTGCTCGTAAAAATCTCACTTCGGAATAAAATCTTCTATTTACAAGAACATAACGTAAACTAAGCAAAAACTAAGAACGTAAATAAAAACCTAAATATCAATCCCCTTGATGTGTTATTCAGAGCAAGCATTACATGTATTATGACCTGGACGTTAAGGTCAGATTGTGGAGGTTACATCATTTGAGAAAACGCTAGTGCTTAAGTTTTGGTGAAAACCCACATCCAACTTTAAGAAAATCCAAATTTATATAACTTATAGAAAACGTATCAATTTCTAAAAACTTGTGAGTATTTTGGTGTAAAAAAACCCATTTTTAATAGCTTTTACTAAAACAGATCCAACTTACTTAATTCGTTTACAAGTCAAAACATTCTAGCGGATTTCAACAAAATTTGGTGGCGAAACCCTTTTAGCAACTTGGTCTTATTTATCCATAGTTTATTGTTAATTGTCTTGTTTTAAATACCGGCTAAAAACCATAACTTTTGCAGAACCAAACACCAAAACAAATTTTGAAATCCTAAACAAAATTAAAGTGTCCCAAAAGTCTGTGAAAGTCAATAAAAATATCAGTCCGTAACATACTAAACTAAAAGCATGGAAACCGAGCTCCTGTATCGCCGTCTAAATTTAAGTTCGAGGATCACCTAAAATGGAACAAACAAACACGTGAGCTTTACGCCCAGTGTGTGATATGGCCCACACAAACAAAACAATATAAATATTTATATATATCAGAACGTATCATAGCATATCAGATTCCATCTCGGGACATATCTTATACATATCATATCATATCATATCATATCATATTTTATGTCACTTCATTTGAGATTTCATATGAGAACATATCTTATAACATAGCATAACATATCATATCATATCCTACCCCTATCCGCAACACACCATCTATATCGAACCAATCATACCAATTACACCAGTACGTGGTGGTATACTACTCATAAATAGGCAGCTGAGCTACCAAATAGAAATTTGCAATCTAATTGCCATAACTGTAGTTGATACTGCCATATAGCACATATTCCATCATATCAATCCCACCCCAAAACATAGACAGAATATTGTACATACCTATAACATAAATCCCATGACATACATACACATATATTTTTATACAAAACATAATATAGCATACGGTACATACAAATCATATAACATGCACGGTTAATTTACATATTTATAGAGCATATCATATCATATTAATATACTTACTGAAACATACTTAACATGCTTCCTACATATACCTATGTTTGCATACTGAAACTTATGCTTTTTCGGGCCTATATAATACCCATAGACCTAATTTCTAAGTCCCTTAACCGATCCCTATTCAAGCCTCAAAATGGAGCTAAAAAGCCCACATGAACCAAAAAGCTAGCTCGTGTAGTCCATACAGCCTACCAACAACGGTTGCGCACTACCTAATTGCATGCAGTCGTGCGCTCCACATGGCCTGGCACATGGCTTACCGCATGGTGCTGTGGTGCACACGGTGTGACATCCCGAATTAGAGCCTAGTCAAACTAGTGGTTTCAAGACCATAAATCTAAGATAGAAATAATTATTTTATGATTTCTATGAGGTCTATAATATGAATGCATGCTTATGTGAAAGTTTCATGAAGAAATTCTATGCATATGTAATTGAATTTTAGAGACCAAATTGAATAAAATGCAAAACTTGCATTCTAGAAGCTTTAAGCATGAAATTGCTTTAGATTATGAATTAGAGGGTCATAATTAGCAATTTGACCAATTTCTATAATTTTGGATAAAAATGGACATGCATAGGAAAAATTTGAAAGAAAAACCCTAAGGGCATTTTGGTCATTTTGGTAATTAAATGAAATTAAAAGGGAAAATCAACTGAAAATGTTGTCCATCTTCCTCCTTAGCTGCCGAAATTTGTGGAGAACCATAGCTAGGGTTTTTAAACTTTTCAAGCTTGGAAGTAAGTCCGTTCTAGCCCTATTTTTAATGTTCATTACATTTTTGAAATTCTCGTAAAATGATGTGCCCATTTCTAACCATATTTTAAGCTAGGGTTCATGTTGAAATTTTGAACCATGCATGAGAAGTTTGTGTTTTGATATTTAATGGAAGAATATGATAGTTTAATATGTGTTCAACATCTTTTACTAGGTGATTTTGCATGAAAACACCTTAAAGGGACCATTTTGTAAAAGATGTAAAATAAGTAATAAAAATCTAGTTTTTGATGAAAATATGGGTTGTTATGAGTACAAGGAAAATTTGACTAGGCTTGGGTAACAAAGTAAATGCATGCATTTCATTTTACGAGCCTAGGGACTAAATCGTAAATAAGTGAAAAGTTAGGGGTAAAAAGATAATTGTACCAGGGCATGAATTATGGATTGATTTGAATAATGTGATTAATAAACAAGTTAAATTTGGAATTTTAGATCAAGAAAAACGTGAATCGGGTCTTGATCGAAGGAAGAATAAAGTATACGACGATTAGGCTCGATTATCATCATTTTTGTACCGAGGTAAGTGCATATGCAAATAATGTGGTGTTGTAGCATGTTTTTAATGTTTTGATATATTGTGATAAATGTTTTTGTAACACCCCCTCCCGTATCCTTCACCGGAACAGGGTACGAGGCATTACTGGAGTTACAAATTTATTTATCAGACATTTTATTTCATCTAACATTCATTTTTGGGACCAATAAAAATAAAATATATTGCCCCCTAAACATACTTATTTTCCTTGTATCAACATATCAAAGATAATCACATATTTACATGTCATGATAAATATCATTCTCTTGTCGTTTCTTCATAAACAAAAATCAGTTAATTCATTATATCAATATTTAATGTACCATCAACTCGTATTTCCTTATATCACATAATTAGGTTTCACGAACTTATCTGGCTAAATTGCAAAAATACAAATATTCAGGGGCATTTTGGTAATTTTATATTTTCCTCGATTTTTCAGCCAATCTTGATCTAATTAACAATTTCATTCAATTTATTAATTTAGACAATAAAATAATTCAGTTCACTCAATTTGGTCATTTTTATATTTTTTACAAAATTACCCCTAAAGTTTTGCTTTTAATCAATTTAGTCCCCAAGCCTAAAACATGCAATTTAACCACTTTAACGCCTTAAATTTTGAGTATTTACTTTTGGGAAACAAAACCTTTCGTACTTTTACAATTTAGTCATTTCTTGAATTAATAATGTAATATATCATAATATACTCCCAATGTTGACATAATAAAATTTCCCTTTTTGTCACTTTATTTCCTTACTTAACTATATCAAGGATAATATCTTATTTTCTTACTATAGTAATTTTTTGGGATATTACAGTTTTCTTGTTATTATAAGTTATATACTTATTGGTTGTTATGAAAGCATAAATGATAATTGACCGTTACTTATGACATCACGAGCAAGTATGACAAAGTATGCTTTGTGCAAGTGAGGAAAATCCCGTTTGAACCTTAGGAATAGTCTAGGATACAAGTGACATGTCACTAGGAATTAAGAAGTCTAAACTCGTTGAGTGGTCTGGGTTCGTGATATATGTGGCATCCGAGCTCGTTGAGTGGTCTGAGTTCATTATGGATGCGAGCATCCGAGCTCATTGAGTGGTCCAAGTTTATAATGGATGTGATACATGTGATTGAGTTCTGGGCAATGGTGTTGTGTGTCCTACCAGTGGGTAGGTAATCCATGAGTGGTCAGATACCTGATAGCTTTTGTGAGCAGCCCGTGTAGTTACACCTTGATCGGTAACTTATAAGAGCAAGCCCGTAAGTAGCTCCATTGTGAGCGTTACATGATATGAGGTAGCTTTGGCTACGTATGTATATGTAGCACTTATGTGCAAGTTTTCTGCGTGTCCAATAGTATTCTAAGTGTTCAACGGGTAATGCAATGAATGCGATGAAAGTCCCGAGGAGGGCATGTTAAAGAGGTATGGTTATATGATATACTACGATGAGTACAGGTATGTACACTAATCCTATGACTAATGTCTTGGTAAAGAGTGATTTGTGATGAGTAAGTATATATGTACATATGATAAGTAAACCAAAAGGTTTGGATGATGAATAATCTTTATGTATATGTTACTATGTCTTTGCATGTTGATTGCTTACTACCATTGCATATTATTTGCATGTGGACTTAATAAGCTTTAATGCTTACCCCATTTTCTTTTCCATCCTTTGTAATTCCGCCAAGCTAGCTTGGGGATCGGAAGTTGTTGGAGTATTCGATCACACTATCAAAAGATTATTGAGTATAGTGAAATTGTTATTTTGAGTATGGCATGTATAGGGAACTTGGTTATTTTGTGATATGTGTCATGCTATTTGGCCAAATTGTGAAGGCCTATGATGATGATGATTCATTTTGTAATGGCCATGTGATATGGCTTATATTTGATTATTGGGTTGTAATCTAATTACCCATGCATGCATGTGTTAATGCCTTGATGATGTGATATTTATTGCTTGGTGAATGCATGATAAAGTATGGACTAGATGCTAAAAGATAAGGGAAAACATAATGGTCTAAAATGACTATAGACATGAGTGCATAATTTGAAGTTATGGTAACGAGTTTGATAATGCATGAAATTGGTGTGGAATGTTTCTAAATGGTGTAACAAAATGAATGTGTAATAGGACGACATTATGAAGATGTGAGAGTGCCATGGTGTTGAATATTTAAGTGTCTAAATATGTCATGTTGCATGCTATGAAATATGTTTGAATGTATAAATGATTGAGGGTGCTAATTGGCTTGGAGAATAGCCTTTAAATGGTCCACACGGATAGACGCACGGGCATGTGTCTAGACTGTGTGTGACACATGGTCTGCCCCACGGGTGTGTTGAATGGTTGTGTGTCCCCTGTACCCTAATTTTTGCAAGTCAGTATGCTCAGTAGTAAATACACGGGCTAACACACGGGCTTGTGTCTTGGCCGTGTGAGAGAATGGCCTACCCACATAGGCATGTACTCTGGCCGTGTGAAGTTTGCACCTTTTAGAGAAATATTCATTTAATTTTAATTGACCACACAGTCTGGCCACACGACCGTGTGATATGATTGTGTGACACTAAATTGATGCTGAAGTCATAGTCAAAGAGTTACACGATTGGAGAACATGGGCATGTAGAGAACACATGGGCGTGTCCCTTGTCTCACATGGGCATGTGGCTCTGTATTAGGGAAATTTCCTAAACTTTTCTAAATGTTCCCGATTTAGTTCTGATCCTCTTCCGATGGTTGTTTTGGGCCTCGTAGGCCCATATTAGGGACAAATTGTGTATGTATGAATAAAGTTGTTTTAAAGAAAAATTTTATAGCCCAACTTTTTGCATGAATGACTATGTATGTGCTCGGTAATGCCTCATATCCTATCCCAATCTCGGTACGGGTAAGGGGTGTTACACACGATCTGTCACAGAGCCATGTAACACTGGGTAGTTTTGAAAATAGCTCATGTTTTTCTGATTTAATGTGATTTTGGCGAGTTTTTTGAGTTAGTTCACACAACTAATGATGTAATTGATTAACCACACTATCGGGAACTCACGAATCCTACATTCAATCAAAAAATCGCATCAAATAATTATCAAAGACCCATCAAATTGACATTCATTTGTCAAAAATTTATTCCCTAAAACGAGATTCATACACTTACTACACAAAAACAACACCAAATACGAGAACTATTCCACTGGAGAAATTTGATTCTCACAACTCTTCGCCTAAAAAAAACAAAAGAACGTTTATCATAACTAACAACAAAGATTAGACATAAGCAAAACTCTTAACTTGTTCAAAAAGAATTCAAAGAAAAAGAACAAAACTAATCCGATGAAACTTACTCCACGTTAAGAAATATGATCAAATAACTACACCATGCACGAACACGAGGAAAAAATTAGAATGACAGCAAATGTGTGCCAACAGAAAAGAAACAAGAAAAGAAATGAGAAAAGAAATCTTCAAAAGAAAAATAAGTAAACAAGAAAAAACAGAGGTGGACGTGGGAGGAGAGATTGTGGGATGTGCGAAATTAGAGTGATTTTACGAATTTGTTTTATTTTTATAACTTAAGAAATTAAAACAAAATATCCTATAATAATCCAATCATAGGCCTATTTTAATTAAAAAATAATTCAACTACTAACAAATGCAAGCAACAAAAACAAGTCATTTGCTCACGCCAATATCCGGACTCAAGGCCAAGAACTATACAGAGGCTTAACCATTGAACCAGTAAGCTCATCCTTTTGTCGCTTCCAATGATGTTGCCTTATTTTTTTCCGCCGCGACATCCACATTATGAGCCATTTGGTACCAAACCTGAGCCAACCCCAAATTTTTTTCGGGGTATTATTTCCTTGAACTTCCTCCTCCAAATAAAGGTTTAACAAGCTTACATACCTTATGCTCCTGTCCTGGAACAACAAATCTTTCTGGTTGCTCCATATACATTCCCTCTTCTAATTTACCATTAAAAAATGCATTTTTAACATACATTTGGTTAACAACCAAATTATACATTGAGGTAAGTGATATTTAGAGGCTAATCATTGCAATTCTTGCTACTGGAATATAGGTGTCAAAGTAATCAATACATTATTTTTGTGTAAAACCTTTGGCTACCAACCTTGCTTTAAATTTATCAATGGTTCCATCAACCTTCATTTTTTATTTGAAGATCCATTTACAACCTATTTGTTTGGAGCTCAGTGGAAGATCAACTAAGATCCAAGCTTGATTTCCCATTATTGAATCGATCTCATCATTTATTACTTCTATCCGAAAAGCAGAATCTTGAGATTTCATTGCCTCTTCAAATGTAATAGGATCATATTTTGTATTGTAACAATAAGGTATTTTATTCCATATATTTCACCTTTTCCTTCTACAAGGAACATAATGAAATCTGGTAAAAAATAATTTACCTTTTCAATCCTTTTACTTCTTCTTAATTCATGACAAGATTCATCATTATTATCAACTTGTTCTAATGTAATCTCATTCTCATTTGAAGAATGAATAAATTATTGTGGCTATAACTATCTTGAAATTGAATTAAATTTATTTTCATAAAAAATAGCATATATTCATTCAATAACAATATTAATTGAAATTGAATAATTTTGTTCAATTACCATGAACCTATATGCCTTGCTATTATGTGCATATCCTATAAATATGCATCCAATTCCTCTTTCACATAACTTTTTACATTTAGGTATTGGAACTTTGACAATAGCTCTATAGCCCTATACCTTCAAATAATTAAAGTTTGGTTTCCTTTTCTTCTATTGTTCATAGGTGGTTATTTTAGTTTCCTTATTAAAAACTTTATTCAATATATGACACGCTGTTAGAACAACTTCTCCAAATCTTTTTTTTCCTTTCAGTCAAGACTCTATTTTTCCTTTCAACTACACCATTTTGTTGTGGTGTGTAAAGGGTTGAAACTTGGTGGACAACTTTAGTGGATTTAAAATAACTTGGATTATAGTATTCTCTACCTCTATTCCGATCTTAAGCACTTGATAAATGATTCACACTAAAGTTCAACTTCATATTTATAAACTTTAAATTTGTCATTCTGTAACATTGTCACTTAGCTCCTCACGGAGGACACTTTGAAGGAATGAGTATTACTGCTAAGGTACTTCAATCAAGTTTTTATTGATCGAGTCTGTTCAAGGATGCTTATGAATTTTATTAGTCATGTGACTATTTTCAGAGGACAAGAAATCTATATAGAAACACGAAATTTTGCTACAAAATATTCTAGAGATTGAGTTGTTTGATGTATGGGGAATAGACTTTATGGGTCCATTTCCATCGTTAGTGGACCACCTTTACATACTGTTAGCAGTGGACTATGTCTCTATGTGGGTTGAAGCTATTGCACTTCCTACTAATGATGTAAAGTCAGTAATGAAGTTCTTGCACAAGAACATTTTCATAAGATTTGGTATGCCTAGAGCCATTATTAGTGATGAAAGGTATCATTTTTATTGCAAGCTAGTGGCTAATTCCTTGCATTAGTATAGGGTGAAACATTAGGTTCCAGAAACACATCATCCCTAAACAAATGGACAAGCTAAGGCTTTTAACAGAGAAATTAAGCAAATTTTGGAAAAAGTGGTGAACCCAATTGGAAAGGATTAGTCCTCTAGACTAGATGAAGCTTTGTGGGCCTATCATATTATATTTAAAACACAGTCGGGGATGTCACCTTTTAAGCTTGTTTATGGAAAGCCATGTCACCTACCTGTTGAGCTCGAGCACAAAGCATTTTGGGCTAATAAAAATCTAAACATGGATTGGGCCGCTGCTGCCATAAAAGGTTGTTAGAATTGAATGAAATGGAAGAATTCAGGGCACAGGCATATTAAAATGCTTATAGTGACCCTATTAAAAGATCCTTGCAAAAGAATCTCTACTCCTTATGTAAGGAGTATTGGATTATACGAAGAGTAGAGATTTGGCTCTTAAAAGATCCTTGTAGAAGAACTTTACAAAGTAGATGCCATGATTCCCTGCCTTCCTATGCCGGAATAGGGAATGAGGCATTACCGGACTTAAAAATAAATAAACATACATTTCCAAGCCATAAATATTTGTCCAAATTAAAACTTTTTGTATTCAGTCATAATGTCCCTAATATGAGCCTACGAGGCCCAAAACATGCTTTGGAAGTGGTTTGGGACTAAACCGGGAACTTTAGAAAATTTTACAACACTTAGAAATTTTTTTACTAAACAAGGGTCACACGCCCATGTGGCCAGGCTGTGTGGCCACGGACGCCCGTGTCTCTGCCCCTTGTAACTCTTTATTTGTCACCGAAGACCAAAATAAAGACACACGGCCAAGCCACACGCCCATGTGCTAGATTGTGTGGTCGATTTAAAAATTATGATTTTTCATAAAATAGGTGCAGACTTCACCTGCCCATGCTTGAGGCCGTGTCATCCATACGGCTGAGACACACGCTCGTGTCTCTACCCGTGTGCTCAATTTTGAGCATTCTATTTCTCAAAATTAAGGTGCAGGAGACACACGGCCTAAATACATGCCCGTGGGACAAGCCATGTGTCATACACAGCCTAGGCATACACTCGTGTGCCTACCCATGTAGACAAAATAAGGCTATTTACCAAGCCATTTTGCCACCCTTTAATGCATGAACCTACACAATATAACATAACACCAATTCAGCCACAACCAAGACATCCATACAAAGTTCACATGCTACATTTATCATACACAAACATCACATACTGATCAACTCAAATCTTGTAAACTTTCACATCTATGAAAAGCATCATCGTATAAATTACTTATACCAATTTTAGCCAATTTCAAATGGCCTTATACAAAATAAACATTCAACCAATATAAGCCAACACATTTGGCCAAAATAATTATGACACATAACATGTAACGCCTCAATTTTCGGGTTTTCTATGTTTCGGTGATTTTTAAAATTTGTGTGTGTTCTGGTTGGTTAATATATATTTTAGCAGGTTAGTGGGCCTTTGAAAGGCCCAAACTTAAGTTAAATTCGTGGTAGTCTTCAGAATTTTAATTTTATAAACAGGTGATGCAATTGGCGTTTGGGCTTTTAAGAGTAAAGGGGTAAAAGATGACACAAAAAGGAGTGTGGTGTAGTGGCAAGGTGGCGCCACTTAGAAGACAAGGAAGTGACGCCATAGAGGAAGCAAGGGGTCCAAGGTTCAAGTCTTGGCTCTTGCAATATATTTTGGTATTTCTTTTCAATAAATCTGGAAGCAAGTAGGTGCACTTTAAAGTTTAATGTGTTGGATTTATGACACAAATGAGTTGATGGCCTAGTGGTGGTGGCGTGAGTTGGCATGTGGGAGGACATTGGTTCGAATCCCTTGGCACGCAAAGGTTGATTATTTTGCTATGTTGGGACGGCAAGAGTTGGTGTTGGTTTTAAACTCTGGTGATGGAGGGATCCCACATCGGGAAGCTAACATAAGAGTAGATGGAGAGCTGGCTTTAAATAGACAAAACCATGAGGAGAGTAGGCATATACCCTTATTAGCTGATCCCTTTCACTTTGTGACGTGTTCGTTCGGGTTGGGCGTCAGCTAAGAGTGTTTGGAGCGCGGATTAACTGCAGTCTCCTAACAGGTGAGTATTTCTCATTACTCTAGCAGTAGGACGGCTATTTCGGGCCGCGATGGGCTAAAATGGGCCATGTGGTCCCAATGGGTCTATAGGCCAAAGTGGATAAGTTGTAGAATTACTAAAATACCCGTATAGGGTAGGACTACCGATTTACCCCTAGAGGGTAAAATGACTATTTTGCCCCTCGTGTATAAATGACTAACTTGTTTGATGATTGGGTTAATTGAAGTGGATTTATGTTAGTTATCGTTAATTCATAAGTCTAATGTGTTAGTGATCGATTGTAGGATTATCGCGGGGGAGATATCGTCATCAATCGTCATCAACCAGGTCTATAAATGACACCCTCCCTTAGACTGAATCGGTAAAAGTTGAAATACCGAAACGTTGGTATTTTGTGAACTCGTGAGCGTCCGAGCGCTCGTGAGACAGTTGTTAATGAATATGGTGCATTTTGACGATTAGAGTGCAGAGTGTGCATTTTCGTGCACAACAGTATTTTTGGGCTTAATGGGCCGAAAACGAGCCAATGGGTCAACGGGCCCACTTTGGTAAAAAGACGAGGTAAGTACTTCTGATTACTTGGTAAATGTTAGAATGAGCATGAAACCTTAGCAATAGGTAATAATTACTGAAATACCCTTATGCATGCAAAATTACGATTTTACCCCTAGGGTTATTTTTTTTAAAAGCATGATGTTCTGTTTCTGTATATGTATGCCATGATATATTATTTCTGTTGCATGGGACATGGGTTTATATTGATGGAGGAAGTGTTCTGGAAGCCTTGCTGCAATCTGGTGGCCTCGCCACACATATCTGTTCTGGTGACTTCGCCACAATATCTAACAGCCTCGCTGCAATCTGGTGGCTTCGCCACATATATATATCTGTTCTGGTGGCCTAGCCACAATATCTATATCTGGTGACTTTGTCACAATATCTGGCAGCTTCGCTGCAATTTCTATGGTGTGTAGCGGTTGGGTGGGTCGAGTAGTCTCCCCACATGGTGTAAGGCTGGTACGGAGGTGTTATGGATGGCTCTGGGTTGGGATTTCTGCATTCATGATATATTTGTTCTGTATCTGCTATGGGCCTATGGGTTTCATTCTGATATCTGTACTGGGCTAAGGCCCAGATAAGTCTGACTCTGAGGTTTGATCTGTTTTGGGCTATTGGGTTATGTTACACACTGAGTTTACCGAACTCACCCTTTATTTTCATCTCTGCAGGAAATCCCCAACCATAGTGGGCTTGGAGCCGCGATGGATTCGGAGTGGCCACATCATCTGCAAAGTTGGTTTTTCTAAGTTAGTTTATTTTTATTATTTTTATATTCTGATTTAATTTTGGGTTTTAAGTTGTAATAAGGCCGCTATTTAAATTTCTTTTTCCACTATGGTTTTATTTTCTAATTATATTTATACTATGTCGAAACTGCTAGTGTTAGGCTGCGCGGGTTTTCAAAATTAATAAACGTTTCCAAGGCTCAACAAGCACAACAAATAGATAGCCTAAAGATTGATAAACCGGCTTTTCATTCAACCGCTGTTTTTACAAAGAACACCCCAATCACTTAAACCAACGAATGCATACTAAGTCATAAGTCCATGTGACACGTCAGATCTGGCTATAACGTCTAGACTGGGATTGGGGTGTTACATTTAGTGGTATCAGAGCCAGGTTGCAACAACTCGGCTGTAAGACAGGTCTAAAAACGAGAGTTTGTAACGAAACACTGAATAAAGGTTTTTGAAAATTATTTTTTTTTGGAACTTGATTATAAATTATTTTCGAGAATGTTTCCAATATTTTCTCTTTACAAATAGATGATTTTAAAGATTAAAATCGATTTTCTAAAATTAGGTTTTTTTTAGAAGGTGGCACACCGAATCTCTGGCCCAGGTCTGTAAGTTTTCTGAGCCTTTCTGATTGTTTCTGAAATATCTGTTATATGCTTGTACAAAACCTTATCATGGTACTTTAGTTAGGGTAACACTGGAACTATAGAAATTCTGATAAGTAGACTGAGACTGTAGCTAGGCTACCGCAAAAGGAAACAAACTCAAACTCTGAATTACTGTTATTCATAAGACATCTGTAATAAACACTAAAATATTAAACTGATTCATAAAATTCTTAACCAGATAATACGAAATGAGTACACGAGTAGCTCGTGGAAGAGGCCGTGGACGTGGCCGAGGTAATGCTCAGGCTGAATCTTCATCTTCAGAACATGTGCCGACAGTAGATGCACCGGTACCACCGGCAACGGAGGTAGGGTCTCATGATCGAGGTGCCGGGGACGATGCTCTGTCCCAGGCAATGCTCTGAGTTTTGGAAAGGGTTGCTGGGGCAAGCATGGGAAATGAAATTTGGGGGTCTATTTCTGAGCAGCTCCGGGCCAATCAAGCAGAGATATTTAGGGACGTATCTGTTGTAGCTCCGAATGTGGCTGAGTATTGGTTAGAAGCCATACAGCAGATTATGGATGATCTGGACTGCTCTGTGGAGTAGAAGCTAAAGGGAGCCATATCGTTACTTAGGGATGAGGCTTATCAGTGGTGGCTCACGGTGAGAGATGGAACTCCTGCTGACAGTGTGACTTGGGAGCTGCTTAAGACAGCCTTCAAAGGAAAGTATGTTGGGGCTAGTTACGTGGACGCTCGCCGAAAAGAATTTCTGAACCTGGTCCAAGGGAGTAAGTCAGTGGCTGAGTATGAGTCTGAGTTTCTGAGACTGAGCCGGTATGCTTCTGGGATTGTCATTACAGAGTATGAGCGTAGCATACGCTTCGAGGATGGTCTGAGAGATGAACTTAGGGTGCTGATTGCTCTGCAAAGGGAGCGTAACTTCGCTACTTTAGTGGAGAAAGCTAAGATACCTGAGGAAGTGAAGCATACAGAAAGACAGAATCGTGATAAAGATCGGAACCGTTTTAGGAGAGATTTAGGACTTTGAGGTGGTATGAATAGGAATGTTAAGAGAGCAAGGGAAATGGAGCCAGTTCGAGTAGTACCAATGAATGCTGTTAGACCGCAGGGTTGTAGGAATTGTGGGAAGATGCATATGGGCGAGTGTCGAAAACGTTCTAGTGCTTGTTTCCAATGCGGATCTATGAGTATAGGGTTAAGAATTGTCCCCAGGAACCAGATCAGGTTCAAGTTTTAAAGCAGAGGGTCATTCAACCAGTGAGGGGTGGACCACAGTTTCTGAGAGGACGTGGGCAAGGCAGAGGTGGTAATGGAAACGGTCGAGGAAGAGGAGCGCCTGGCAGGGGTGCTGGATTTGCTGAGGCTTGTCAGCCGGCATTGGTGTATGCAGCTCGTCGCCGAAAGGAGGGTGATGCACCTGACATCATAACTGGTATGTTTCTGATTTCCAGTATGCCATACACTGTGTTGATAGATGTTGGATCTACCCATTCATATGTTGCATATGCTATATCTGGGTCGCTGGTGTGCACTCTAAGGAGACCGTGAATGGGGTATCTGTACTAAGTCCTTTGCGTCACTCGATTAGGGTAGATAAACTGTATAGAGATGTGCCTATAGAAACTCAAGGAAAAGTTTTCTATGGAGATCTGATGGAGCTACCTTTCAGAGAATTCGATCTCATTTTGGGAATGGATTGGCTTGTTAAGCATAGGCTACTCTGGATTGTGCTGCTAAGCTAATAATGTTAAAGACCACAAAGGATGAAGAGGTTTTGGTGATAGGCGAGCGTAGGGATTATCTGTCTAATGTGGTGTCGGCATTGAGAGCCGAGAAGTGGATTCGAAAGGGATGTGAGGCTTATTTGACATTTGTAAGCCAATCGAAAATCGAGGATCTAACAGTGGATAAAGTTAGAACAGTCAAGGATTTTCAAGATTTTTTTCCAGAGGAGCTTCTGGGTTTGCCCCCGAACCGAGAGGTTGAGTTTGGAATCGACTTGTTGACTGGAACGGCACCAGTGTCCATTGCACCTTATAGGATGGCACCGAAGGAGTTGGTGGAGCTGAAAGCCCAAATTCAAGAGTTATTGGATAGAGGCTTCATTAGACCAAGTGTGTCTCCGTGGGGAGCACCAGTGTTGTTCGTTAAGAAGAAAGATGGGTCAATGCGAATGTGCATCGATTATCGGTAGTTGAACAAACTGAAGATTAAGAACAAGTACCCACTACCGAGAATCGATGATTTATTCGACCGACTTAGAGGAGCTTCAGTATTTTCCAAGATTGACCTTCGATCTGGGTATCATCAGTTGAGGGTTAAGGAGGTGGATATTCACAAGACGGCATTCAGAACTCGGTATGGTCACTATGAGTTCTTGGTTATGCCATTTGGGTTGACGAACGCACCTGCGGCATTTATGGATCTGATGAATCGAGTGTTCCAGCCATACTTGGATTGATTCGTGGTCATCTTTATCGATGATATTCTGGTTTATTCTGAAACTGAGGAGAAGCATGATGAGCATCTTCGTATTGTGCTGCAAGTGCTAAGGGAGAAGGTGTTTTATGCGAAAGTCAGTAAGTGTGAGTTCTGGTTGAGAGAGGTAACTTTCTTGGGGCATGTTGTCTCTGTTGAAGGGATCAAGGTGGACCCTCGAAAGATTGAAGCGATTCTGGAATGGAAGCCACCGAGGTCAGTGTCAGAAATTTGAAGTTTTCTGGGTTTAGCTGGGTACTATAGAAGGTTTGTGGAAGGATTTTCTGTGATGGTAGCGACTTTGACAAAGCTTATAAGGAAGGGAGTACCGTTTGTTTGGACTGAGAAACAACAGGAATCTTTTGAGAAACTGAAGAAAGTTCTGATTGAGGCAGCTGTACTGATTCAGGCGGAGTCTAGAAAAGATTTTACCGTATGCAGTGATGCATCACATGCAGGGTTGGGCTGTGTGCTGATGCAAGAGGGTAAAGTGGTTGCTTATGCATCGCGATAGCTTAAACTACATGAATTTAACTATCCTACTCATGATCTGGAGTTGGCAGTGGTAATCTTTGCGCTTAAGATTTGGAGACATTACCTATATAGAGAAAGGTGTATTATATACACAGAACATAAGAGTCTTAAGTACTTGCTGACTCAGAAGGAGCTGAACCTTATGTAACGCCCCGTGCTCGAGACAGTTGCCGGAGTCGAACACGAGGTGTTAACAGACTTATTTCATTGTAAAACACAGTTCATTTAAAATTTCCAGACAAGCTGGCTAACTGCGTCACGGTCACCTTAAAAATCATATCTCGAGTTCCAAAACTCGAAAACCAGTTCCGTAAATGTTTTCTAAAACTAGACCCATAAGTCCATCTACAAATATTTTTCTAGAATTTTTGGACTGGCCAATTAGTACAGTTTATTAGTTAAAGTATCCCCTGTTTCAGGGTTCGACTACTCTGACCTTCATGCATTACAACTTATATATCTCCATGTACAGGGCTTCAATACTTATGCCGTTTGTTTTTAAGGAAACTAGACTCAAAAAGGAATCTATACATATATTACATGACTTCTAATTATCTCTGGTTAATTTATAATTAATTTCCAAAGTCAGATCAGGGGATCCAGAAATCGCTCTGGCCCTATTCCATGAAAACTTAAATATCTCTTAAATTACGACTCATATGATCGTTTCGTTTCTTCCATATGAAAGTAGATTCATCAAGGTTAGATTAAATAATTTATTCACTATTTAATTCCATTCCTACTATTTTTCGTGATTTTTCAAATTTACATCACTGCTACTGTCAGCATCTGCCTTTAAGGTAGACTTTACCTATTTCATAGTTTCCATGATTCAACTAGCCCTTTAGCATATATAGCACAAAATATGATCATGATTAACCATTCCAATGGCCAATCATTGCCAAGCATATCCACACCTCTCATTAACCATATACATACAAAATGATTATAACACTATGCTCAAAATATATAAGCCATTTTCGCATGGCTATCCAAATATATACAACACCAGAGTACTTGACTAACAACAAAAGGGTAGTCCTATACATGCCATTAGCAGAGTTCAACTAAAAGAGTACCACAAGGACTTTGATAGCGTGGATGACTTCGACTTTGACAATCCCGAGTCTGATAGCTGACGAACCAAAATCTATGAAACAGAGAATCAAAGAAACGAAATAAGCATTTAATGCTTAGTAAGTTTTGAATAATGAAATTAGTTTCGGCTAAGGTATAACATTCATATAGCTAAATGAATAACTTCATATATGCACATTTTCATAATCATACTTACTTTACACTTCAACCAATATATTCATACACAAGGTATCAAACCTATCTAAAGGCCGAAAATTCATTAATCAATTTAACGGATACTATTTAAAACGAATCGACTTTTCCGATACATGTACAAAACATACCTTATCGTTTGGATTTTATGAGCGTATTAATTGAAATTATTACAGCGAGATCGCTCACTTCCAAACCCAAGTATCTTCGGGATTTAGCTGGATATAACAACTCGCACAAATCCCTTCGGGTCCTAGCCCGGATACAGCAACTCGCACAAATGCCTTCGGGTCTTAGCCCGGATATAGCAACTCGCACAAATGCCTTCGCGTCTTAGCCCGGATATAGCAACTCGCACAAATGCCTTCAGGTCTTAGCCCGGTTATCATCCGAATAATCATTCACATATGTCCACAAATCATAACACATTTTTATTTCGTTATCATTACTAGAACTCAGACACAAGGCACTTATCTACCATTACCATTTTCGGCTCAATAGCCACATACAAAGAGCATGGTTTTGATTCGCTATATAACATGATCTAATCGAGTCATAATCTAAGTTCCATTACTCGAAAACTTACCTCGGATGCTGTCGAACGATTTCAACGGCTATTCGATCACCTTTTCCTTTCCTTTATCGGATTTAGTCCCCCTTTGCTCTTGAGCTTAATTTAACAAATAAATTGATTTAATCATTTTGAACATCAAGGAGGAATTTAAGGTACTTAGCCCATATATATATTAGGCATTAGAGTCATATATGTATGAAATCATGAATCAAATTCAACATTTTAGCCAATATTCTCCTTTAGCCGATTTTCTAAGTCAAGATAAGGCCATCAATATGCTTACCTATAGCCGAACGTACAACATCAATCTATGTATTCATTCAGGTGGCCGAATATGCATGTCTATGTTGAGGCCGATTATTTACTTAATACATTCCACAAATATGGTTACTTGTATTGACTAAATACCATTTTGTTTCAAGTTCAAAACTCGGCGAATACACATATATATACACTAGTAATCAAATACTAACATTTGCACTTCACCTTAATAGCTAGCTTAGCAAACCTTAGTTTAACATATAATTGTTCATAACACAATTAAAGCATCCTCTCCATTCCATCAATTCAAAACACATACATCACTCAATAATATTCCAAGTCATATTCGGCCTTAGTACACACTTGTTAGCCGATTTTCTCCATTTAGCAACTAATGCACATATGTGCTCATTTGCTAGACTCTACTTCACCTAACTACCATTTCTCATCCAAATAACATGAACAACATTTACTCATGACATCAAGCACTCTTTAATTCGGCTATCACTAGTATAAGCTCCTTACCTTAATATCAACCTAGGATGACCGAATGCTATTTAACCCAAGTCATCAAGAGTTTTATTATTTAACACCTTAGATATCCATTTCAAAACACTTAACCGGCCTTTGATCAAGACTTTAAACAAAGTCTATGTTCGGCTATCACACACATGGGTGTTATTAGTTTAAAGTTTTAACAAGATTAATTTCTTTCATCAACAATCTTTTTGTTTCTTTATCCATCAAAACTTAAGGGTAAGAAAGAAAAAAAAATCAAGTTCTTCTCACACATACCATAACCGAAAGATCCATCCAACCCTCTAAATTCAAAATTTTAGTATGGCTAGGTAAGAAAAACATGATGATTAACCTGAACAAACTAAGATTTCAAAAGAAAGATTAACAAAATTTACTAACCTTCTCTTCATTCAAAAGGCCGAATGCCCCCCTCTTTTTCTTCTTCTTGTACGGCTAAGAAGAACAAGGTGATACCCTTTTTTCTTTTCTTCACCCTTCATCCCCTTATTTTATTACTAACTCTTTTATTTTATTCTTTCCAACATGAAACATTAACACACCATGCTTAAAATATGCTATGACCCATAGCATGGTCGGCCACTAGCTCAAATTTTGGGCAATTTGACATGCAAACCCATCATTTCTATAACATGCATTAATAGGCCACTTTACATTTGCCTAGCACATTTCTAAATTTTCTCACATAAGTCCTATTTACTAAAATTCACCTACAATTAACAAAATTCAAATATGAAAATTTTCACACATGCATATATACATATAATAAGCATCAAATATGACAGCTAATTATTTTTATGACTCGGTTTTGTGGTCCCAAAACCACTTCTCGACTAGGGTCACATTAGGGCTGTCACAACTCTCCCCCACTTAAGAAATTTTCGTCCCCGAAAATCTTACCGGCAAATAGGTTTGGGTATCGTTCTTTCATAGAGTTCTCGGTTTCCCAAGTAGCTTCTTCGATTCCATGTTTGAGCCATAACACCTTTACTAACGGAACCCTTTTGTTTCGCAACTCTTTCACTTCACGAGCTAGGATACGAATCGGTTCTTCTTCATAACTCAAGTCAGATTGAATTTCAACCTCTGATGGACTAATTATGTGTGAAAGATCAGATCTGTAACGTCGAAGCATCGAAACATGAAAAACGCTGTGATTCCTTTCAAGTTCAGGGGGTAAAAGCAACCTATATGCAACTGGACCAACTCGTTCAGAGATTTCATACGGCCCAATGAATCTCGGACTCATTTTGCCCTTACGGCCAAATCTGAGTATCTTTTTCCAAGGTGAAACCTTAAGAAACACTTCGTCTCCCACCTGATACTCAATATCTCTTCGTTTTAAATCCGCGTACGACTTCTGATGATCGGATGCTGCCTTCAGACTTTCATGAATTATTTTTACTTTCTGCTCAGCATCTTTAATCAAATCAACTCCGAAAATTTTACTTTCATAGAGCTCGGTCCAAAGCAATGGTGTACGGCATTTACGACCGTATAAAACCTTGTAAGGTGTCATCTTAATACTTGACTGAAAACTATTATTGTAAGCGAATTCAATCAAAGGTAAATACCGTTCCCATGAACCACTAAACTCAAGGATGCAACATCTTAACATATCCTCGAGTATCTGAATTATCCGCTCGGATTGACCATCGGTTTGGGGATGAAAAGCGGTGCTAAAGTGTAACTTGGTACCCAAAGCTTCTTGCAATTTCTTCCAAAATCGCGAGGTGAGTCTCGGATCTCTATCCGACACAATAGAAATGGTTACCCCGTGTAATCTCACAATCTGAGAAACATATAATTCAGCTAGTTTATCCAGTGAATAATCCGTATGTACAGGAATAAAATGAGCCGACTTAGTCAGTCTATCAACAACAACCCAAATCGCATCTTTCTTACTTGTCGACAATGGCAACCCAGACACAAAATCCATCGTGACTCGATCCCATTTCCATTCAGGTATCATGATCGGCTGGAGTAAACCCGTAGGCACTTGATGTTCCGCTTTCACTTGTTGGCATATTAAACACTTCGAAACAAAATCGGAAATGTCTCGTCTCATACCATGCCACCAAAACTGATGTCTCAGATCGTTGTACATTTTCGTGCTCCCCGGGTGAATTGACATTCAGCTACTATGACCTTCGTTCAGAATCATCGAAATAAGTTCTGAATTTCTTGGAACACACAAACGACTTCTGAACCTCAAACAATCGTCGTCATCAATTTGAAACTCTGATTCCCTATCCGAAACACATTCAGCCCGTTTTGTAACCAATTCATCATCGACTTTCTGAGCTTCACGAATTTGATGAATCAACAATGGTCTAGCCTTTAATTCTACTACTAACACATTGTCGGATAGAACAGACAAGTGTACATTCATCGCTCGTAAAGCAAAAAGTGATTTACGACTCAAAGCATCCGCAACCACATTAGCCTTTCCTGGGTGATAGTCAATGACAAGCTCATAATCTTTTAACAACTCAAGCCAACATCTTTGTCGCAGATTCAAGTCCCTTTGAGTCATCAAATATTTGAGACTTTTGTGATTCGAATATACATGGCACTTCTCACCAAATAAGTAATGTCGCCATATTTTCAAAGCGAATACGATGGCAGCCAGTTCGAGATCATGGGTTGGATAATTTTTCTCATGTGGCTTCAGTTGCCTCGACGCATAAGCTACAACTCGACCTTCTTGCATCAATACACAACCCAACCTAAGTAAGGATGCATCATTGTAAATGACGAACTCCTTGCCTGATTCGGGCTGCACTAGTTTTGGAGCTTCCGTCAAATGAGTTTTTAATTGATCGAAACTTTTCTGATACTTTTCTATCCATTCAAACTTAACATCTTTCTGAAGTAGTTTCGTTATTGGTGTGGCTATCATCGAGAAACCTTTTACAAACCGTTGGTAGTAACCGACAAGTCCTAAAAAGCTCCGAACCTCAGTAATATTTCTCGGAGGCTTCCAGTAAAGTATGGCTGAAATTTTGCTTGGATCAACTCGAATACCCGATGCGGATACCACATGACCCAAGAAGCTCACCTCTCTTAACCAGAACTCACACTTACTGAACTTAGCATATAACTGCTTATCTCGTAAAATCTGCAACACTAATCTCAGGTGCTCAGCATGCTCGGTTTCATCTCTTGAGTAGACTAAGATGTCATTAATAAACACAACTACAAACCGGTCCAGATACTGTCTGAAGACCCGATTCATCAGATCCATAAATACCGCAGGGGCATTAGTGAGCCCAAACGGCATCACTAAGAACTCGTAGTGACTGTATCTCGTTCTGAAAGCTGTTTTGGGTATATCCGAATCTCGAATTCGCAACTGATAATAACCCAATCTCAAATCTATCTTTGAAAACACTGAGGCTCCCTTTAGTTGATCAAACAAATCGTCAATGCGCGGTATCGGGTATTTATTCTTTATTGTCACCTTATTCAGCTGACGATAGTCGATGCACAACCTCATGGTCCCGTCCTTCTTTTTTACAAACAATACTGGTGCACCCCAAGGTGAGAAACTTGGTCGAGCAAAACCTCTATCCGTCAACTCTTGCAACTGAGCTTTCAATTCCTTTAATTCTGTTGGTGCCATACGATACGGAGCTATCGAAATCAGTGTAGTCCCAGGTACAAGCTCAATACCAAACTCTACTTCCCGAACAGGTGGTAAACCGGGTAATTCTTCGGGAAAAACATCCGGGTATTCACAAACCACCGAGACAGATTCAGGTTTCTTTTCGAACTCTTTGTCATCAAGTACATACGCAAGGTATGCTTCACACCCCTTTCTTACATATTTCTGAGCCAACATCGATAATATTACAGCTGGCAACCCATTCAAGTCAGTAGACTCAACTCGGATTATCTCGTTATTTACACACCTCAAATCAATGGTTTTTCTTTTGCAATTTACAATTGCATCATGTACGGTCAACCAATCCATACCGAGGATAACATCAAATTCATCAAACGGTAAATGCATCAGGTCAGCCGGAAAACAGGAGCCTCGGATTTTTAAGGGGCATTTCTTACACACCTTGTCGACAAGTACATAATGACCCAAGGGATTTGACACCCGAATTACGAACTCAGTAGACTCAATAGGTAAAGTCTTACTGGGTGCTAAGGTTTCACATATATAAGAATGAGTAGAACCAGGGTCAATCAAAGCAATCACATTAGTATCAAAGAGAGTAAAAGTACCGGTAATAACATCTGGCGAGGAAGCATCCTCGCGTGCGCGTATAGCATAAGCTCTAGCAGGAGCACGAGCCTCAGATCTAGTTGTAGCATCTCTAGATCCTCTCTGACCACCACTAGCATTGCCCGTATTTCTAGATTGTCTACCCCGAGCAGTAGTAGCACCCGGTTTCCCACTCTGATCTACATTCTGTTCAGACAATCTCGGGCAGTCTTTAATAAAGTGGACAGCTGATCCGCACTTGTAACAGGAGCGGTCATGGAATCTACAACTCCCCGAATGCCATTTACCACAATACTGGCACTCCGTTCTGTCTCGACGATCATTCTAACACTGGCGACCGAAGTGACTCGTGCACTCACAGGGGGTCGATCACGATCTCGTCTAGAAAAGCCTAAAGTGTCTCTAGATCGGCCTAAATCATCTCTAAATTTCTTCGATGACTGTTGAAAGGGCTTTCCCGAAGATCTCTTACGAAACTCCTTTGCTCCCAGATCAGCTTTTCTTTTCTCCATACTGAGCTCCTCGGCTTTGCAAGCTCGCTCGACAAGTACCACAAATTCTCAGATTTCTAAAATGCCAACAATAGCTTTATATCATCGTTCAGTCCATCCTCGAAACGTTTACACATCACGGCTTCTGAAGAAATGCATTCTCGAGCGTACCGGCTAAGCCTTACAAACTTTCGTTCATAATCAGTAACCGACATGGAACCTTGTTTAAGTTCAAGAAATTCCTTCCGTTTTTGATCGATGAATCTCTGACTGATATACTTTTTCTGAAACTCGGTTTGGATAAACTCCCAAGTTACTTGCTCTCTAGGCACAACAGAAATCAACGTATTCCACCAATAGTAGGCAGAATCACGTAGCAAGGAGATAGTACACTTTAGGCATTCATCGGGTGTGCAGGATAGTTCATCGAGTACCCGAATAGTGTTGTCCAACCAAAATTCAGCTTGCTCGGCATCATCGCTGTCCGTAGCTTTAAATTCAGTAGCCCCGTGTTTTCGGATTCTGTCAATTGGGGGCTTATTTGACCTTATTTGGTCAGTTACAGGAGGTATTGTAGGTGCGGGGGTGGTATTAGTCGGGAATGGAGGTTGTGGAATAGCCGTATTAGTTCGAATGTATTGGTTGAACCAATCATTCATCACGCTATAAAAAGCTTGTCTAGCTTCATCATTCGGATTACTAGCAATAGGTTGAGAGTCCCCCGGCGCTGTACCTTGTGCGAGAGCAGGCGCTACACTCTCAAGATCATCAGCTACCGCTCGGTTGGGATCGGGATCCATTACTATAAATAAACACATTTTCAATTGTTAGAAATCACCACACTATCAAATAATCACATAATGGCATGTATAGCTAGACCCAAACGTATTACGGTAGTCCTAGAGTCGACTAAACCTGGCTCTGATACCAATAAAATTGTAACGGCCCGTGCCCGAGACCGTTGCTGGAGTCGAACACGAGGTGTTAACAGACTTATTTCATTGTAAAACACAGTTCATTTAAAATTTCCAGACAAGCTGGCTAACTGCGTTACTGTCACCTTAAAAATCATATCTCGAGTTCCAAAACTCGAAAACCAGTTCCGAATTTTTTTTTTGAAACTAGACCCATAATTCCATCTACAAATTTGTTTCTAGAATTTTTGGTCCGGCCAATTAGTAAAGTTTATTAGTTAAAGTATCCCCTGTTTCAGGGTTCGACTTCTCTGACCTTCATGCATTATGACTTATATATCTCCCTGTACAGGGCTTCAATACTTATACGGTTTGTTTCTAAAGAAACTAGATTCAAAAATAAATCTATACATATATGGAATGACTTCTAATTATCTCTGGTTAATTTATAGTGAATTTCCAAAGTCAGATCAGGGGATCCAGAAATCGCTCTGGCCCTGTTCCATGAAAACTTAAATATCTCTTAAATTACGACTCATATGATCATTTTGTTTCTTCCATATGAAAGTAGATTCACAAGGTTCGATTACATAATTTATTAACTATTTAATTCCATTCTTACTATTTTTAGTGATTTTTCAAATTTACATCACTGTTGCTGTCAGCATCTGCCTTTAAGGTAGACTTTACCTATTTCATAGTTTCCATGATTCAACTAGCCCTGTAGCATATATAGCACAAAATATGATCATGATTGTAACACCCCATACCCGAGACCGTTGCCGGAGTCGGACACGAGGGGTTAACAGACTAAATTCCCTTATTTTTTTACAGTCCATTTTAAAAAATTTCCAGACTAGCTGGCTAACTGCGTCACTGTAACCTTAAAAATCATATATTGAGTTACAAAACTCGAAAATCAGTTTCGTAAATTTTCCCTGAAACTAGACTCATATATCCATCTACAAATGTTTTTCTAGAATTTTTGGTCAGCCCAATTAGTACAGTTTATTAGTTAAAGTCTCCCCTATTACAGGGTTCGACTGCTCTGACATTCATGCATTACGACTTATATATCTCCCTGTACAGAGCTTCAATACTTATGCCGTTTGTTTCTAATGAAACTAGACTCAAAAAGGAATCTATAAATATATGGAATGACTTCTAATTATCTCTGGTTAATTTATAATGAATTTCCAAAGTCAGATCAGGGGATCCAGAAATCGCTCTGGTCCTGTTCCACGAAAACTTAAATATCTCTTAAAATCCGACTCATATGACCGTTTCGTTTCTTCCATATGAAAGTAGATTCATCAAGGTTAGATTACATAATTTATTCACTATTTAACCTCATTCCTACTATTTTTAGTGAATTTTCAAATTCACACCACTGCTGCTGTCAGCATCTGCCTTTAGGGTAGACTTTACCTATTACATAGTTTCCATGATTTAACTAACCCTTTAGCATATATAGCACAAAATATGATTGTGATTAACCATTCCAACGGCCAATCATTGCCAAGCATATCCACACCTCTCAATAACCATATACATACAAGATGATTATAACATTATGCTCAAAATATATATATAAGCCATTTTCGCATGGCTATCCAAATTTGTACAATACCGAAAGGTACATGACCAACATCAAAAGGGGTAGTCCTATACATGCCATTTCAAAGTTCAACCAAAAGTGTACCAAAAGGGGCTTTGATAGTGTGGACGACTTCGACTTCGACAATCCCGAGTCTGATAGCTGACGAACCAAAATCTATAAAACAGAGATTCAAAGAAACGGAGTAAGCATTAAATGCTTAGTAAGTTTTGAGCCATGAAATTAGACACAACTAAAGTGTAGCATTCATATGGCTAAACGGATAATTTCATATGCACAAATTCTCCATATCATTCTTACTTCACATTACCAACCCTTATATTCATACAGAAAAGATCAACTTAGCCAATGGCCGGTAACTCATTTATCGACTGAGCGAATACTATTTGTAAGGGATCAACCAATTCAATGCATATACGAAACATACCTCATCGCTGGGATTTTACGAGCGTATTAATTGAAACTATTACAGCAAGGTCGCTCATTCCCAAGCCAAGTACCTTCGGGATTTAACCGGATATAGCTACTTGCTCGAATGCCTTCGGGACATAGCCCGGATATAGTAACTCGCACCAATGCCTTCGAGACTTAGCCCGGATATAGCAACTCGCACAAATGCCTTCGGGACTTAGCCCGGATATAGTAACTCGCACAAATGCCTTCGGGACTTAGCCCGGATATAGTAACTCACACAAATGCCTTCGGGACTTAGCCCGGATATAGTAACTCGCACAAATGCCTTCGGGACTTAGCCCGGTTATCATCCAAATATTCATGCACATATCAATAAATCATGACACATCTAAATTTCATTTTCATAATTAGAGTTCAAACACAAGTCACGTATTAAGCAATCCCATTTTCGGCTCACTTGCCACATACAAACAGCATGGTTTAGTTTCTTTATGACACGATCTCTATGCACATACGGCTACCCGTCATACGTATAGACTAATTAACTCAACATATAATTCAAGTAGAATCATCCTATTACTGTATATTTGTTATGCTCATACGTCATGACTTAATCAAATCGTAACTAAGTCTCGTTACTCGAAAACTTACCTCGGATGTTGTCGAACGATTTCGACGGCTATTCGATCACTTTTTCCTTCCCTTTATCGGATTTAGTTCCCCTTTGCTCTTGAGCTTAATTTAACAAATAAATTGATTTATATCATTTGAACATCAAAAAGAGAAACTCAAGGTACTTAACCCATATATATATACATTAGACATTAAAGTCACATACATATGAAATCATGAATCAACTCAACATATTAACCCACACTCTCTTTTAGCCGATTGTCTAAGCCAGGATTAAGCCACCAATATGCTTACTTATAACCGAATACATGCAACACCAATCTATGTGTTCATTCATGTGGTCGAGTATACATATTCCAATATGATATCATTTCCATTTCGTTTAACACTTAACTTTTACCACATATCAAATAACCCATTTCTTTACTCATGTGGCCGATTATGTTCGGTCATGCATACTCACATAAAATCAATTTGGAGACTCTATCAACCCAACATACATTCGGCAATAGTCTATAGTTCTCTCTCTTGGCCACTCAATTCACACTTAACAAAGCTTCCATTCGAAATCATTAGTGAGTATCAATTAACTTAAGCTACCTTTAAACCTTTATTTATCACCTCATGCCAAACCAAAGACCACATTCGGCACTTTCATCCACCATTCTACCAAGCATGTAACATTCAACCACAACCAACTCACAATCGGCCCTAGTTCATAACAAGGTAGCCGAATTCTTTTTATGGTTCAAACACTCATCTATCATCATTCACCTAACTTTAACATGAAACAACAAAACTCACCATTATTAGCTACCATAGTCGAAAACCTTACTCAATCCAAAAATCAAAATTTCATCATGGGTTACAAAAAAAAATAACTTGATATCTCACTCAAGATCAACTAAAATTTCAAGAACTAATATGAACACCTTACCTTAATATTGACCTAAGATGACCGATGGCTTCACTCCTTTCTTCCTCCTTTCAATTTGGCCAAGAAGAACCAAGGAACACAACTTGTTTTCATCACCGAATGCTTTTGTTCCTCTCTTTTTTTTCTTTAGATTCGGCTAGGAAGAAACATGAATGATGATCTCTTCTTTTTTCTTTCACCCATCCCTTCCTTTAGTTATCATTTCTTTATTTTATTACATCCTCCATACTAATATGGCACGTAGTTAATTAAAGTTAATATAAAATTCACACTTGATTATACAATTTGTAGCATGGCCGGCCACTACCTATAGTT
Source organism: Gossypium hirsutum (assembly GCF_007990345.1). Lineage (NCBI taxonomy): Eukaryota > Viridiplantae > Streptophyta > Magnoliopsida > Malvales > Malvaceae > Gossypium > Gossypium hirsutum. Next base: position 54,817,548 of record NC_053426.1, on the reverse strand, counting down.
TGGCTAATTTGACATGCAAGGACAAGCACTTTCCCACATATATTAATAGGCCACTTTAGCACTTGCCTAGCGTATTTCTAAATTGTCTCACATAAGTCCCTACTAATAATTTTCACATACACTGACCAAATTGAAGTATGGAACTATCACACAAGCATTTACTCACATCATAAACACAGAATATAACCTTTAATTATTTATAAGACTCGGTTTCGTGGTCCCGAAACCACTTTTCGACTAGGGTCACTTTAGGGCTGTCACAACTCTCCCCCACTTAAGAAATTTTCGTCCCCAAAAATCTTACCGGTAAATAGGTTTGGGTATCGTTCTTTCATGGAGTTCTCGGGTTCCCAAGTAGCTTCTTCTATCCCGTGTTTGAGCCATAACACTTTTACTAATGGAACATTTTTGTTTCGTAACTCTTTCACTTCACGAGCTAGGATACGAATCGGTTCTTCTTCATATCTCATATCGGATTGAATTTCAACCTCTGATGCATTAACCACGTGTGACGGATCAGATCTATAACGTCGAAGCATCGAGACATGAAAGACGTCGTGAATCTTTTCAAGTTCAGGGGGCAAAATCAATCTATACGCAACTGGACCAACTCGTTCAGAGATTTCGTACGGCCCAATGAATCTCGGACTCAACTTGCCCTTACGGCCAAATATGAGTATCTTTTTCCAAGGCGAAACTTTAAGAAACACTTTATCTCCCACCTGATATTCAATGTCTTTTCGTTTCAAATCCGCATACAATTTCTGACGATCTGTGGCTGCCTTCAGACTTTCACGGATTACTTTTACTTTCTGTTCAGCATCTTTAATCAAATCAACTCCGAAAATTTTACTTTCACCGAGCTCGGTCCAAAACAATGGTGTACGGCATTTTCGACCGTACAAAGCCTCGTAAGGCGCCATCTTAATGCTTGACTGAAAACTATTGTTGTAAGCAAACTCAATCAAAGGTAGATACCGTTCCCATGCACCACTAAACTCAAGGATGCAGCATCTCAACATATCCTCGAGTATCTGAATTATCCGCTCGGATTGACCATCGGTTTGGGGATGAAAAGCGGTGCTAAAATGCAACTTGGTACCCAAAGCTTCTTGCAATTTCTTCCAAAATCGTGAGGTGAATCTCGGATCTCTATCCGGCACAATAGAAATGGGCACCCCGTGTAATCTCACAATCTGAGAAACATACAATTCAGCTAGTTTATCCAATGAAAAATCTGTACGTACGGGAATAAAATGGGCCGACTTGGTCAGTCTATCAACAACAACCGAAATCGCATCTTTCTTACTTGTCGACAATGGCAACCCAGACATAAAATCCATCGTGACTCGATCCCATTTCCATTCGGGTATCATGATCGGCTGAAGTAAACCTGTACGCACTTGATGTTCCGCCTTCACTTGCTGACATACTAAGCATTTTGAAACGAAATCGGAAATGTCTCGTTTCATACCATGCCACCAAAACTGACGTCTCAGATCATTGTGCATTTTCGTACTCCCCGGGTGAATTGACATTCGACTACAATGAGCTTCGTTCAGAATCATCGTAATAAGTTCTAAATTTCTTAGGACACACAAATGACTTCTGAACCTCAAACAATCGTCATTGTCAATTTGAAACTCTGATTCCATGTTCGAAACACATTCAGCCCGTTTTGCAACCAATTCATCATCGACTTTCTGAGCTTCACGAATTTGATGGATCAACAATGGTTTGGCCTTTAATTCTTCCACTAACACATTGTCGGATAGAACGGACAAGTGTACATTCATCGCTCGTAAAGCAAACAGTGATTTACGACTTAAGGCATCTGCAACCACATTAGCCTTTCCCGGGTGATAGTCAATGACAAGCTCATAATCTTTCAACAACTCGAGCCAACGTCTTTGTCGCAGATTTAAGTCTCTTTGAGTCATCAAATATTTGAGACTTTTGTGATCTGAAAATACATGGCACTTCTCACCAAATAAGTAGTGTCGCCATATTTTCAAAGCGAATACGATGGCAGCTAATTCGAGATCATGGGTCGGATAATTTTTCTCATGTGGCTTTAATTGTCTCGACGCATAGGCCACAACTCGACCTTCTTGCATCAATACGCAACCCAACCCAAGTAGGGAGGCATCACTATAGATGACAAACTCTTTGACTGATTCGGGCTGCACTAGAATTGGAGCTTCAGTCAAATAAGTTTTCAGTTGATCAAAACTTTTCTGACATTTTTCCGTCCATTCGAACTTAACATCTTTTTGAAGTAGCTTCGTTATTGGTGTGGCTATCATCGAGAAACCTTTTACAAACCGTCGGTAGTAACCGACAAGCCCCAAAAAGCTCCGAACCTCAGTAATATTTCTCGGAGGCTTCCAGTTAAGTATGGCTGAAATTTTGCTCGGATCAACTAGAATACCCGATGCGGATACCACATGGCCCAAGAAGCTAACCTCTCTTAACCAGAACTCACACTTACTGAACTTAGCATATAACTGCTTATCCCGTAAAATTCGCAACACTAATCTCAGGTGCTCAGCATGTTCGGTCTTATTTCTTGAATAGACCAAGATGTCATCAATGAACACAACAACGAACCGGTCCAAATACTGTCTGAAGATCCGATTCATCAAATCCATAAATACCGCAGGGGCATTAGTGAGCCCAAACGGCATCACTAAGAACTCGTAGTGGCCGTATCTCGTTCTGAAAGCAGTTTTGGGTATATCTGAATCTCGAATTCGCAATTGATAATAACCCGATCTCAAATCTATCTTTGAAAACACCGAGGCTCCCTTCAGTTGATCAAACAAATCATCAATACATGGTAACAGATATTTATTCTTTATCGTCACTTTATTCAGCTGACGATAGTCAATGCACAACCTCATGGTTCCGTCCTTCTTTTTCACAAACAATACTGGTGCGCCCCACGGTGAGAAACTTGGTCGAGCGAAACCTCTATCCGTCAACTCTTACAACTGAGCTTTCAACTCTTTTAACTCAGTTGGTGCCATACGATACGGAGCTATTGAAATCGGCGTAGTCCCAGGCACAAGCTCAATACCAAACTCTACCTCCCGAACAGGTGGTAAACCCGGTAATTCTTCGGGAAAAACATCCGGGTATTCACAAACCACCGGCACAGATTCAAGTTTCTTTTTTGGCTCTTTATTATCAAGTACGTATGCAAGATACGCTTTACACCCCTTTCTCACATATTTATGAGCTAACATCGAGGATATTATAGCTGGCGACCCATTCAAGTCAGTAGACTCAACTCGAATCATCTCATTATTTGCACACCTCAAATCGATAGTTTTTCTTTTGCAATTCACAACTGCATCGTGAACGGTTAGCCAACCCATACCGAGGATAACATCAAATTCATCAAATGGTAAAAGCATCAAATTGGCCGGAAAGCAGGAACCTCTTATTTCTAAGGGACATTTCTTACACACTTTGTCGACAAGCACATAACGACCCAAGGGATTTGACACCCGAATTACAAACTCAGTAGACTCAACAGGTAGAGTCTTACTGGATGCTAAGGTTTCACATATATAAGAATGAGTAGAACCAGGGTCAATCAAAGCAATCACATTAGTATCAAAGAGAGTAAAAGTACTGGTAATAACATCTGGCGAGGAAGCATCCTCGCGTGCGCGTATAGCATAAGCTCTAGCAGGAGCACGAGCCTCAGATCTGGTTGTAGCATCTCTAGATCCTCTCTGACCGCCACTAGCATTGCCCGTATTCCTAGATGGTCTACCCCAAGCAGTAGTAGCACCAGGTTTCCCACTCTGATTTACATTTTGTTCAGACAATCTCGGGCAATCTTTAATAAGATGGTCGGCTGACCCGCACTTGTAACAAGAGCGGTCATGGAATCTATAACTCCCCGAATGCCATTTACCACAATACTGACACTCCGTTCTGTCTCGACGATCATTTCCAACACTGGCGACCGAAGTGACTCGTGCACTCACAGGGGGTCGATCACGGTCTCGTCTAGAAAAACCCGAAGTGTCTCTAGATCGGCCCAAATCATCTCTGAATTTCTTCGATGACTGTTGAAATGGCCTCCCCGAAGACCTCTTACGAAACTCCTTTGCTCCCATATCAGCTTTTCTTTTCTCCATACTGAGCTCCTCGGCTTTGCAAGCTCGCTCGACAAGTACCACAAATTCTCGGATTTCCAAAATGCCAACATACAGCTTTATATCATCATTCAGTCCATCCTCGAAACGTTTACACATTACGGCTTCTGAGGAAATGCATTCTCGAGCGTACTGGCTAAGCCTTACAAACTTTCGTTCGTAGTCAGTAACTGACATGGAACCTTGTTTAAGTTCAAGAAATTCCTTCCGTTTTTTATCCATGAATCTCTGACTGATATACTTTTTTCGAAACTCGGTTTGGAAAAACTCCCAAGTTACTTGATCTTTGGGCACAACAGAAGTCAACGTATTCCACCAATAGTAGGCAGAATCACGTAGCAAGGAGATAGTACACTTTAGGCACTCATCGGGTGTGCAAGATAGCTCATCGAGTACCCGAATAGTGTTGTCCAACCAAAATTCAGCTTGCTCGGCATCATCGCTGTCCGTAGCTTTAAATTCAGTAGCCCCGTGTTTTCAGATTCTGTCAACTGGGGGCTTATTTGACCTTATTTGGTCGGTTGCCGGAGGTATTGTAGGTGCGGGGGTGGCATTAGTCGGAAATGAAGGTTGTGGAACAGCCGTATTAGTTCGAATGTATTGGTTAAACCAATCATTATCACACTATAAAAAGCTTGCCTAGCCTCATCATTCGGATTGCTAGCAATAGGTTGAGAGTCCGTCGGCGCTGTCCCTTGTGCGGGAGCAGGCGCTACACTCTCAAGATCATCAGCTACCGCTCGGTCGGGATCGGGATCCATTACTATAAATAAACACATTTGCAAATGTCAGAAATCACCACACTATCAAATAATCACAAAATGGCATGTATAGCTAGACCCAAACGTATTACGGTAGTCCTAGAATCGACTAAACCGTAGCTCTGATACCAATAAAATTGTAACACCCCGTACCCGAGACCGTTGCCAGAGTCGGACACGAGGGGTTAACAGACTAAATTCCCTTATTTTTTTTACAGTCAATTTTAAAAAATTTCCAGACTAGCTGGCTAACTGCGTCACTGCCACCTTAAAAATCATATCTTGAGTTCCAAAACTCAAAAATCAGTTTCGTAAGTTTTCCCTGAAACTAGACTCATATATATATCTACAAATTTTTTTCTAGAATTTTTGGTCGGACCAATTAGCACAGTTTATTAGTTAAAGTCTCCCCTGTTACAGGGTTCAACTGCTCTGACCTTCATGCATTACGACTTATATATCTCCCTGTACAGAGCTTCAATACTTATACCGTTTGTTTCTAATGAAACTAGACTCAGAAAGGAATCTATACATATATGCCATGACTTTTAATTATCTCTGGTTAATTTATAATGAATTTCCAAAGTCAGATCAGGGGATCCAGAAATCGCTCTGGTCCTGTTCCACGAAAACTTAAATATATCTTAAAATCCGACTCATATTACCGTTTCGTTTCTTCCATATGAAAGTATATTTATCAAGGTTCGATTACATAATTTATTCACTATTTAACTCCATTCCTAATATTTTTTAGTGAATTTTCAAATTCACACCACTGCTGCTGTCAGCATCTGCCTTTAGGGTAGACTTTACCTATTACATAGTTTCCATGATTTAACTAACCCTTTAGCATATATAGCACAAAATATGATTGTGATTAACCATTCCAACGACCAATCATTGCCAAGCATATCCACACCTCTCAATAACCATATACATACAAGATGATTATAACATTATGCTCAAAATATATATATAAGCCGTTTTCGCATGGCTATCCAAATTTGTACAATACCGAAAGGTACATGACCAACATCAAAAAGGGTAGTCCTATACATGCCATTTCAAAGTTCAACCAAAAGTGTACCAAAAGGGGCTTTGATAGTGTGGATGACTTCGACTTCGACAATCCCGAGTCCGATAGCTGACGAACCAAAATCTATAAAACAGAGATTCAAAGAAACGGAGTAAGCATTAAGTGCTTAGTAAGTTTTGAGCCATGAAATTAGACACAACTAAAGTGTAGCATTCATATGGCTAAACGGATAATTTCATATGCACAAATTCTCCATATCATACTTACTTCACATTACCAACCCTTATATTCATACAGAAAAGATCAACTTAGCCAAAGGCCGGTAGCTCATTTATCGACTGAGCGAATACTATTTGTAAGGGATCAACCAATTCAATGCATAAACGAAACATACCTCATCGTTGGGATTTTACGAGCGTATTAATTGAAACTATTACAGCAAGGTCGCTCATTCCCAAGCCAAGTACCTTCGGGATTTAACCGGATATAGCTACTTGCTCGAATGCCTTCGGGACATAGCCCGGATATAGTAACTCGCACCAATGCCTTCGAGACTTAGCCCGGATATAGCAACTCGCACAAATGCCTTCGGGACTTAGCCCGGATATAGTAACTCGCACAAATGCCTTCGGGACTTAGCCCTGATATAGTAACTCGCACAAATGCTATAACGCCCCCACGCTCGAGACCGTCGCCGGAGTCGAGTATGAGGTGTTACTAAGCTTAATTTAACATATTTAGAACTTTGGATGATTGTTTCTACATTCATAGGTTTTAAGCTACTTGTGTCACAGTCACAAGAAAAATCATATCTCGAGTTACAAAACTCGAAATCAAGATCCATAAATTTTTCCTGAATCTAGACTCATATGCCTATCTACTAAATTTTTTCTAGAATTTTTGGTTGGGCCAATTAGTACAGTTTATTAGTTAAAGTTACCCCTGTTTCAGGACTCGACTGGTCTGACCTCTGTTTACTTCGAACCACATTTCTCTCTGTACAAGATTCATATGACTATGAGATTTGTTTCTACTAAAACTAGACTCAATAAGGATTCCGAGGATATAAAATATACCACCTAATTATATCTTTATAATTTATAATAAATTTCTAAAGTTGGAACAGGGGATTCAAAAACTGCTATGACCCTATTTCACTAAAATTCAAATATCTTCTAACATATAATTTCTTTACCTGTTTCATTTGTTTCATGTGAAAATAGACATAATAAGCTTCAATTTGATATGTATTCCATCACCAAATTCAATTTCTATGATTTTTAATAAATTTTCAAACTCGCGTCAGTGTTGCTGCAGTATTCTGTTTATGGCAAATTTCATCCTTTTTATGAGTTTTTATGCACTAAGTATCTTAATAGTTTTCCTTAACATCAAACATAATCTACACTAACCATTTTCATAATTTATCATTATCAAGCATTTCCTCAACCATTCCACAACCATACCATAAGATCATTTACACAAAATAGGTATATTGCTATACATGCCATACTTAAATTTACAAGCCATTTACCAAAAGTCTTCCGGATAGTGTGACTGAGCCTTCGACCTATCCCGACTCCTGAGCTGGCTTGTCCAAAACTACAATGAGTAAGAAGGAGGGAGTAAGCATAAATGCTTAGTAAGTTCATATGCAAATAATAAGTAACATAACAAACAGTCATACCAATCAACATTAGCATGTATCACTAAAACACATATCACATTTTTAATCATTTTTCATCATCTTATTACCTTATCGTGGTTGTATCAATACTCAACCCGAGGGTTAAATACATACCTGTCCAAAATAACCATTTCACATCACTCACCAATACTTCTCTTTACATCTCGAATATTCCTCCATTGAGTAGAACTTTACCCGTTGAACACATCGGAATATAATTCGGATACATGGATAATTTGCATATAAGTGCCACATATTCAATCAAGCAATCATGTAACCCGCCCATAAGCGAACTCAGACTCAACTCAACGAGCTCGGGCGTTCGCATCCATAAGTGAACTCGGACTCAACTCAACAAGTTCGGACATTCGCATCCATAAGTGAACTCGGACTCAACTCAACGAGTTCGGATGCTCAACCATCCTAGTGACATGTCACTTGTATCCTAATCTATTCCTAAGGTTCAAACGGGCTTTTTCCTCGAACACTTATCCTTGCCGTCTTCCGTAGAATGCCGAAATCAATACTCGGTAACAATTATATTTAACAAGTAGTTCACATAATTTACATATTATTTGAAATTAACCACAAAGCATACATTTCATAATAAAATTTAGCATAACATATAATTAACATCAATAACTTAAAAATAACCATTATGCTACATTATTTACACATGAACTTACCTTGGTACCAAAATACAAAGATTTTGCAATTTAGTCCACAATCTTTTCTTTTCCTCGATTGAGGTCGATTCCACGTCTTTCTTGATCTAAAATAACACATTTAGCTTATTTAATACTCACATTATCAAATTAATCCTTAACTCAAATTTTGGCAAAATTACAATTTTACCCCTAAACTTTTGCATATTTACATTTTTGCCCCTAGGCTCGGGATTAAACTTTATTCCTTATTCTTATGTTTTACAACATGCTAATCACTTTTCTCTTCTATGGCAACATCAAATTCTCACTCTAACATGTACTTATGACTATTAGGTATTTTTACCGATTAAGCTCTTTTACTCGTTTTCACTCAAAACCGAGTAGCACAAGTTGTCTAACATAATTTAAAACCCCATATTCTATCATAAAACATCAAAATACACAAATTTCACCTATGGGTATTTTTCCAAATATGAGCCCTAAGTTGAATTATTGTTAGCATAAGCTTAATCGAGCTAACGGGATCTCAAAAACGTAAAAATCATTAAAAACGGGGCTTGGAATCACTTACTATGGAGCTTGGAAACTTGAAACAAACCCTAGCTATGGAGAACCCTTGAAATTTCGGCCTAATGAAGAAGATGGACAAAAATTGGCTTTTAATTTTGTTTTTAATTCATTTTAATAACTAAATGACCAAACTACCCTTACTACTAAACTTTCCAAAAATTCCTTCCATGTCCTAATTTTGACCATGAACTTAAAATTGGTCAAATTGCTATTTAAGACCTCCTCATTAATATTCCAAAACAATTTCATACTAAAAACTTCTAGAATGCAAGTTTTGCAACTTATTCGATTTAGTCCCTACTTTCAATTTAAGCACTTTAAGCATAGAATTTCATCACGAAATTTTCACACAATCATGCAATCATATCATAAACCTCAAAATAATTATAAAATAATTATTTCTATCTCGGATTTGTGGTCACGAAATCACTATTCCGATTAGGCCCTAATTCGGGATATTACAAATGCCTTCGGGACTTAGCCCGGATATAGTAACTCGCACAAATGCCTTCGGGACTTAGCCCGGTTATCATCCAAATATTCATGCACATATCAATAAATCATGACACATCTAAATTTCATTTTCATAATTAGAGTTCAAACACAAGTCACGTATTAAGCAATCCCATTTTCGGCTCACTTGCCACATACAAACAGCATGGTTTAGTTTGCTTTATGACACGATCTCTATGCACATACGGCTACCCGTCATACGTATAGACTAATTAACTCAACATATAATTCAAGTAGAATCATCCTATTACCGTATATTTGTTATGCTCATACGTCATGACTTAATCAAATCGTAACTAAGTCTCGTCACTCGAAAACTTACCTCGGATGTTGTCGAACGATTTCGACGGCTATTCGATCACTTTTTCCTTCCCTTGATCGGATTTAGTTCCCCTTTGCTCTTGAGCTTAATTTAACAAATAAATTGATTTATATCATTTGAACATCAAAAAGAGGAACTCAAGGTACTTAACCCATATATATATACATTAGACATTAAAGTCACATACATATGAAATCATGAATCAACTCAACATATTAACCCACACTCTCTTTTAGCCGATTGTCTAAGCCAAGATTAAGCCACCAATATGCTTACTTATAACCGAATACATGCAACACCAATCTATGTGTTCATTCATGTGGTCGAGTATACATATTCCAATATGATATCATTTCCATTTCGTTTAACACTTAACTTTTACCACATATCAAATAACCCATTTCTTTACTCATGTGGCCGATTATGTTCGGTCATGCATACTCACATAAAATCAATTTGGAGACTCTATCAACCCAACATACATTCGGCAATAGTCTATAGTTCTCTCTCTCGGCCACTCATTTCACACTCAACAAAGCTTCCATTCGAAATCATTAGTGAGTATCAATTAACTTAAGCTACCTTTAAACCTTTATTTATCACCTCATGCCAAACCAAAGACCACATTCGGCACTTTCATCCACCATTCTACCAAGCATGTAACATTCAACCACAACCAACTCACAATCGGCCCTAGTTCATAACAAGGTAGCCGAATTCTTTTTATGGTTCAAACACTCATCTATCATCATTCACCTAACTTTAACATGAAACAACAAAACTCACCATTATTAGCTACCATAGTCGAAAACCTTACTCAATCCAAAAATCAAAATTTCATCATGGGTTACAAAAAAAATAACTTGATATCTCACTCAAGATCAACTAAAATTTCAAGAACTAATATGAACACCTTACCTTAATATTGACCTAAGATGACCGATGGCTTCACTCCCTTCTTCCTCCTTTTAATTTGGCCAAGAAGAACCAAGGAACACAACTTGTTTTCATCACCGAATGCTCTTGTTCCTCTCTTTTTATTTTATTTAGATTCGGCTAGGAAGAAACATTAATGATGATCTCTTTTTTTTTCTTTCACCCATCCCTTCCTTTAGTTATCATTTCTTTATTTTATTACATCCTCCATACTAATATGGCACGTAGTTAATTAAAGTTAATATAAAATTCACACTTGATTATACAATTTGTAGCATGGCCGGCCACTACCTACAGTTTGGCTAATTTGACATGCAAGGACAAACACTTTCCCACATATATTAATAGGCCACTTTAGCACTTGCCTAGCATATTTCTAAATTGTCTCACATAAGTCCCTACTAATAATTTTCACATACACTGACCAAATTGAAGTATGGAACTATCACACAAGCATTTACTCACATCATAAACACAGAATATAACCTTTAATTATTTATAAGACTCGGTTTCATGGTCCCGAAACCACTTTCTGACTAGGGTCACTTTAGGGCTGTCACAATGATTAACCATTCCAATGGCCAATCATTGCCAAGCATATCCACACCTCTCATTAACCATATACATACAAAATGATTATAACACTATGCTCAAAATATATAAGCCATTTTCGCATGGCTATCCAAATATATACAACACCAAAGTACTTGACTAACAACAAAAGGGTAGTCCTATACATGCCATTAGCAGAGTTCAACTAAAAGAGTACCACAAAGACTTTGATAGTGTGGACGACTTCGACTTTGACAATCCCGAGTCCGATAGCTGACGAACCAAAATCTATGAAATAGAGAATCAAAGAAACGGAATAAGCATTTAATGCTTAGTAAGTTTTGAATAATGAAATTAGTTTCGGCTAAGGTATAACATTCATATAGCTTAATGAATAACTTCATATATGCACATTTTCATAATCATACTTACTTTACACTTCAACCAATATATTCATACACAAGGTATCAAACCTATCTAAAGGCCGAAAATTCGTTAATCAATTTAACAGATACTATTTAAAACGAATCGACTTTTCCGATACATGTACAAAACATACCTTATCGTTTGGATTTTATGAGCGTATTAATTGAAATTATTACAGCAATATCGCTCACTTCCAAACCCAAGTATCTTCGGGATTTAGCCGGATATAACAACTCACACAAATGCCTTCGGGTCCTAGCCCGGATACAGGAACTCACACAAATGCCTTCGGGTCTTAGCCCGGATATAGCAACTCGCACAAATGCCTTCACGTCTTAGCCCGGATATAGCAACTCGCACAAATGCCTTCAGGTCTTAGCCCGGTTATCATCCGAATAATCATGCACATATGTCCACAAATCATAACACATTTTTATTTCGTTATCATTACTAGAACTCAGACACAATGCACTTATCTACCATTACCATTTTCGGCTCAATAGCCACATACAAAGAGCATGGTTTTGATTCGCTATATAACATGATCTAATCGAGTCATAATCTAAGTTCCATTACTCGAAAACTTACCTCGGATGCTGTCGAACGATTTCAACGGCTATTCGATCACCTTTTCCTTTCCTTTATCGGATTTAGTCCCCCTTTGCTCTTGAGCTTAATTTAACAAATAAATTGATTTAATCATTTTGAACATCAAGGAGGAATTTAAGGTACTTAGCCTATATATATATTATGCATTAGAGTCATATGTGTATGAAATCATGAATCAAATTCAACATTTTAGCCAATATTCTCCTTTAGCCGATTTTCTAAGTCAAGATAAGGCCATCAATATGCTTACCTATAGCCAAACCTACAACATCAATCTATGTATTCATTCATGTGGCCGAATATGCATGTCTATGTTGAGGCCGATTATTTACTTAATACATTCCACAAATATGGTTACTTGTATTGACTAAATACCATTTTGTTTCAAGTTCAAAACTCGGCGAATACACATATATATACACTAGTAATCAAATACTAACATTTGCACTTCACCTTAATAGCTAGCTTAGCAAACCTTAGTTTAACATATAATTGTTCATAACACAATTAAAGCATCCTCTCTATTCCATCAATTCAAAACACATACATCACTCAATAATATTCCAAGTCATATTCGGCCTTAGTACACACTTGTTAGCCGATTTTCTCCATTTAGCAACTAATGCACATATGTGCTCATTTGCTAGACTCTACTTCACCTAACTACCATTTCTCATCCAAATAACATGAACAACATTTACTCATGACATCAAGCACTCTTTAATTCGCCTATCACTAGTATAAGCTCCTTACCTTAATATCAACCTAAGATGACCGAATACTATTTAACCCAAGTCATCAAGAGTTTTATTATTTAACACCTTAGATATCCATTTCAAAACACTTAACCGGCCTTTGACCAAGACTTTAAACAAAGTCTATGTTCGGCTATCACACACATGGGTGTTATTAGTTTAAAGTTTTAACAAGATTAATTTCTTTCATCAACAATCTTTTTGTTTCTTTATCCATCAAAACTTAAGGGTAAGAAAGAAAAAAATCAAGTTCTTCTCACACATACCATAACCGAAAGTTCCATCCAACCCTCTAAATTCAAAATTTTAGTATGGCTAGGTAAGAAAAACATGATGATTAACCTGAACAAACTAAGATTTCAAAAGAAAGATTAACAAAATTTACTAACCTTCTCTTCATTCAAAAGGCCGAATGCCCCATCTTTTTCTTCTTCTTGTACGGCTAAGAAGAACAAGGTGATACCCTTTTTTCTTTTCTTCACCCTTCATCCCCTTATTTTATTACTAACTCTTTTATTTTATTCTTTCCAACATGAAACATTAACACACCATGCTTAAAATATGCTATGACCCATAGCATGGCCGGCTACTAGCTCAAATTTTGGGCAATTTGACATGCAAACCCATTATTTCTATAACATGCATTAATAGGCCACTTTACATTTGCCTAGCACATTTCTAAATTTTCTCACATAAGTCCTATTTACTAAAATTCACCTACAATTAACAAAATTCAAATATGAAAATTTTCACACATGCATATATACATATAATAAGCATCAAATATGATAGCTAATTATTTTTATGACTTGGTTTTGTGGTCCCAAAACCACTTCCCAACTAGGGTCACATTAGGGCTGTCACACCTTAGGCAGCGGAGATGGATAGAGTTGCTTAAGGATTATGACTGCGGGATTGAGTATCACCCAGGCAAAGCTAATATGGTGGCTGATGCCCTAAGTCGTAGAACTGTATCTGATCTGAGAGCCATGTTTGATCGTTCGAGTCTGTATGATGACGGTAGTCTGTTAGCAGAACTGTAAGTTAGGCCGACCTGGGTGGATGATATTAAGGAAAAACAGTCGAGGGATGAGTCCTTGGTTTCTCGATTCTGGCAGGTTAAGAATGGGGATACTTCTGAGTTCGGGCTGAACAGTGAGGGAGTTCTGTGTTACCGAGGTAGAGTTTATATTCCGAAGGACTCTGACTTGAGGCAAGCAATTCTGTAAGAAGCTCATGGAGGTCTATGTGCTATGCATCCTGGAGGGAGTAAAATGTATTGCGACTTAAATGAGTTGTATTGGTGGCCTGGATTGAACAAAGATGTAACAGAAGTTGTGGGAAAATGTCTGACTTGTCAGCAAGTGAAAGCTGAACATCAATTACCTTCTGGACTTTTGCAGCCAGTGAAAGTACCACTTTGGAAGTGGGAGAGGGTAACCATGGATTTTGTGAGTGGGTTACCCTTGACACCGTCGAAGAAGGACTCAATTTGGGTAATTGTGGATAGGTTGACCAAATCTGCTCATTTTATACCTGTCCGCACTGATTATTCACTTCAGAAGTTAGCCAAATTGTATATGGCAGAAATAGTGCGACTTCACGGAGTGTTAGTGTCGATTATTTCTGATCGAGATCCTAGATTCACATCTCGGTTTTGGAAAAAGTTGCATGAGGTGTTGGGCACGCGGTTGAACTTTAGTACAACCTTTCATCCTCAGACTGATGGTCAGTCAGAAAGGGTTATTCAAATTCTGGAAGACATGTTGAGGGGATGCGTTATCGACTTTCGAGGCAATTGGGAGGATTACTTACCGTTGGCAGAGTTTGCATACAACAACAGTTATCAGGCAAGTATTCGAATGGCTCCTTATAAGGCACTGTATGGGCGAAGATGTCGTACACCTAGTTGTTGGACCGAGTTGGGTGAACGACAGGTTCTTGGACCTCAGTTGGTGGTAGATACTGAGGATAAGATCAAGTTGATTAGAGACCGGTTGAAGGAAGCATCTGATAGACAAAAGTCATATGCAGATTTGAAGCACAAGGAAATTGAGTACTCTGTGGGTGATATGGTCTTTTTGAAGGTTTCACCTTGGAAGAAAATGTTAAGATTTTGAGGAGGAAATCAATTCCGCTAGAAAAGGTGCTATGGCGTAATCATGGCAGTGAGGAAGCTACTTGGGAGCCAGAAGTGGCGATGCATCAACAATATCCTCATCTGTTTGATTCAGGTAAAATTTTCGAAGACGAAATTTCTTTAAGGAGGGTAAAGTTGTAATGCCCCAATTTTTAGGTTTTCTGTGTTTCGGTGATTTTTAAAATTTGTGTGTGTTCTGGTTGGTTAATATATATATTTTAGTAGGTTAGTGGGCCTTTGGAAGGCCCAAACTTAAATTATTTTGTGGTAGTCTTCAGAATTTTAATTTTATGAACAGGTGATGCAATTGACGTTTGGGCTTTTAAGAGTAAAGGGGTAAAAGATGACACAAAAAGGAGTGTGGTGCAGTGGAAAGGTGGCGCCACTTAGGGGACAAGGAAGTGACGCCATAGCGGAAGCAAGGGGTCCAAGGTTCAAGTCTTGGCTCTTGCAATATATTTTTGTTTTTCTTTTCAATAAATTTGGAAGCAAGTAAGTGCGCTTTAAAGTTTAATGTGTTGGATTTATGACACAAATGAGTTGATGGCCTAGTGGTGGTGGCGTGAGTTGGCATGTGAGAGGACTTTGGTTCGAATCCCTTGGCACGCAAAGGTTGATTATTTTGCTATGTTGGGACGACAAGAGTTGGTGTTGGTTTTAAACTCTGGTGATGGAGGGATCCCACATCGGGAAGCTAACATAAGAGTAGATGGAAAGCTGGCTTTAAATAGACCAAACCATGAGGAGAGTAGGCATAACCTTTTTGGCTGATCCCTTTCATTTTGTGACGTGTTCGTTTGGGTTAGGCGTCAACTAAGAGTGTTTAGAGCGCGGATTAACTGCAGTCTCCTAACAGGTGTGTATTTCTCATTACTCTAGCAGTTGGACGGCTATTTCGGACCGCGATAGGCTGAAATGGGCCATCTGGTCCCAATGGGTCCGTAGGCCCAAGTGGATAAGTTGTAAAATTACTAAAATACCCCTGTAGGGTAGGACAACCGATTTACCCCTGGAGGGTAAAATGACTATTTTGCCCCTCGTGCGTAAATGACTAACTTGTGTGATGATTGGGTTAGTTGATGTGGATTTATGTTAGTTATCGTTAATTTGTAAGTCTAATGTGTTAGTGATCGATTGTAGGATTATCGCGGGGGAGATATCGTCATCAATCGTCATCAACCAAGTGTGTAAATGACACCCTCCCTTAGACTGAATTGGTAAAAGCTGAAATACCGAAATGTTGGTATTTTGTGAACTCGCGAGCGTGCGAGCACTCATGAGACAGTTGTTAATGAATATGGTGCATTTGGATGATTAGAGTGCAGAGGGTGCATTTTCGTGCACAATGGTATTTTTGGGCTTAATGGGCCGAAAACGGGCCAATAGGCCAACGGGCTCACTTTGGTAAAAAGACGAGGTAAGTACTTCTGATTACTTGGTAAACATTAGAATGAGCATGAAACCTTAGCAATAGGTAATAATTACTGAAATACCCTTATGCATGAAAAATTACGATTTTACCCCTAAGGTTATTTTTTTCTGAAAAGCATGATGTTCTGTTTTTGTATACGTCTGCTATGACATATTATTTCTGTTGCATGGGGCATGGGTTTATATTGATAGAGAAAGCATTCTAGCAGCCTCGCTACAATATGGTGGCCTCGCCACATATATCTGTTCTGGTGACTTCGTCACAATATCTGGCAGCCTCGCTGCAATCCAGTGGCTTCGCCACATATATATATTTGTTCTGGTGGCCTAACCATAATATCTGTATATGGTGACTTCGTCACAATATCTGGCAACTTCGCTGCAATTTCTGTGATGTGTAGCGGTTGGGTGGGTCGAGTAGTCTCCCCACATGGTGTAAGGCTGGTAGGGGGTGTTATGGATGGCTCTGGGTTGGGATTTCTACATTCATGATATATTTGTTCTGTATCTGCTATGGGCCTATGGGTTTCATTCTGATATCTGTACTGGGCCAAGGCCCAGATAAGTCTGACTCTGAGGTTTGATCTGTTTTGGGCTATTGGGTTATGTTACACACTGAGTTTACCGAACTCACACTTTATTTTCATCTCTGCAGGAAATCCCGAACCATAGTGGGCTTGGAGCCGCGAGGGATTCGGAGTGGTCACATCATCTGCAAAGTTGGTTTTTCTATGTTAGTTTATTTTTATTATTTTTATATTCTGATTTAATTTTTGGTTTTAAGTTGCAATAAGGCTGCTATTTAAATTTCTTCTTCCGCTATGGTTTTATTTTCTGATTATATTTATACTATGTCGAAACTGCTAGTGTTAGGCTGCGCGGGTTTTCAAAATTAATAAACTTTTCCAAGACTCGACAAGCACAACAAATGGATAGCCTAAAGATTGATAAACCGGCTTTTCATTGAACCGCTATTTTTACAAAGACCACCCCAATCACTTAAACCAACAAATGCATACTAAGTCGTAAGTCCATGTGACACGTCAGATCTGGCCATAACGTCTGGGCTGGGTTTGGGGTGTTACATAACAAAATGACCAAGTCCCCTATACATGCCATAACTCAAAATGTTGAAATCATTGGTACCAAAATAATTGTTGATAGTGTGAGTGGATCTCCGACAGTCATCCCTGAGCTAGCTTGGTGACACTATAAGACAAGGGAAAGGGGAGTAAGCTATATAGCTTAATAAGTTCCTAAGAAAATAATAAACATCATATCCAACATTTAACATACAATTAACATGATAATAATTGGCATAAATATTATTAAGATCTTATAATCATAACTTACTCAATCATAACCTTATCGAGGGTTCATCACATATCAAGCTTATTACGTATGAGTTTTATGTATATACCTGAGTCATCTCGAATTGGATTTACATGTAATTCATCTTTGACATACTCGTTAAATTACCCGTTGAACCATTTGGAATACTAAAGGATACTCGGGAATCTTGGATACACAGTACAATACCAATGCCATATCCCAGATATGGTCTTACATGTGATCTCGTATTGATGCCAATAGCCTAGCTATGGACTTACACGAAGTCTCATATCAATGTCATATCCCAAATATGGTCTTACATGTAATCTCAGTAACCCTAATGTCATGACATTTGTATCCTATTAATTCTTAAGGTTCAACCTAGATTTTATGCTTGTCGGAACTTTCTCGAATACGTCCAAGGTTTAATCACAATCCATACAATAATAAAACATTTAAAACATAATTAAAACAATGCATTATTTGCATACAAACTTACCTCGATACAAAAATAGTAGAAATGGAGTTTAATCATCAAACACTTTGTTCTTCCCCCGATCTAAGTCTGAACCTCACTTCTCTTGATCTATAATAGAAAACATATTGACATACTTCTAGCCTATACATGCCATACTTCAATATATACATTTTCAAAAGATACCAAAATAGAGTTTGATAGTGTGGTGATGATCCTCGACGATCCCCAAGCTTTCGGTACCTACGATATCTTTAAAACAATTTAAAGACACACAAAGTAAGCTTTTAAAAGCTTAGTAATCCAAACCATTCATGTAATACATGGCCAAATACTATCACTTACTACTTAGTTTATATACAATTCATACAGTCCCAATTCATTTGCTCATATAGCAAATTTTCTCATATTTATATCATATACTATCAATTGCACATGTACTTACATTTTTATTTTCAAACATAGTATACATTTCAAACGTACCTGATTTGGTTACACATTTCATATATTCATCCTTTTCTCAGAATGCCCATTGAACCGTTCAAAATCAATAAGGATACTCGGATAGATCGAAAAACTTGTACAATGGCAACGTCCTGGACGTGGTCTTACATGTAACCAAATATCGATGCCACTATCCTAGACAGGGTCTTACCCAAAATCAAATACGATGCCGATGTCCCAGACATGGTCTTACACGTAAATTATAAGTCGATGCCAACGTCCCAGATGTGGTCTCACATGATAACAGATATCGGATCCTATGTCATGACATATGTATCCTAACTATTCTTATGGTTCATACGGGGCTTTTGAAACTTTGTCAATACTTTCTCGGATATCTCATGCTCAACTCATATAATCATTTATCATTGTTCAATAGCATATAAACATTAATAATTCAATTCAAAACACATTTATTTGTATATCGACTTACCTCGTACACATTTGAATGAACAGAGTTGACTATTCAATGACTTTTGACTTTTCTCAATCTAATTCCCTTTTTTTTGGTTCTTGATCTAAACACATTCGAATTTAACTTTTTCAAGCTCACATTCATTCAAATCAATCCAAAAATACATATTTAGGGCATTTTTACAAATTAGACCTCACATTTTCACATTTTAACACTTTAGTCCCTATTTGACAAACTCACAAAATACACATAATTTCTTTGCACACATGCCTAGCTGAATCTTCATAATGTTTATGTAAGCCCACATATTTCATTTATTTCATATTTGAGTCCCTCAATTTACAAATTTCACAATTTGGCCCATTTTACTCAAATTAATAAAAAATTCAAAGACAAAACATATTAACCCAATACTTATCTTTCATTTACTAACATCAAACTTCATAAAACTCATAATTTTAGAATCATCAACAATTTTAGAAATTCAAACATCGGGTTGATAGAACTCTAAGCAACGATCACAAAAATGTAAAAATGATCAAAAACGAATCAAAACACATACCTTAATCAAGCAATGTGAATGTCGAATGCTTGAACCCTAGAAATGGTGTTCTTATTCTCTTATTTTCGGTGGAAGGAGACTTAAAATGATTTAATTTACGCTTTTCTTTTATTTAATATATCATTTATAACTAGTTCACCATTTTCCCTTGCATCATATCATTAATAAACCATTACCTACTGCCCATTTAAGTCATTTAATGCATGCCATGGTCAAATAACCACATAAGGACCTCACAATTAAAGAGAAATAACAATTAAGCACTTTAACAAATAGAAGGCCACTTTTACATTTTATGCGATTAGGTCTTTTTAACAAATTGAGTACACAAATGATTAAATTTTCATACGAAATTTTCACACATAATAATTCATATATTATAAGCACAAAAAATAATATTTAAATATTTTTCTGACTCGAATTTGTGGTCCCAAAACCACTATTCTGAGTATGGTCTAAACCGGGCTGTTACACTTTCAATTCAGTCAGAGCCATTCTATACGGAGCAATAGATATCGGTGAGGTCCCTGGTACTAAATCAGTACCAAACTCAACTTCTCTAATCGAAGGTAACCCATGCAACTCTTCTGGAAACATATCCGGATATTCACAAACTATTGGAACTGATTCAAATTTCAATTTAGACATCTTCATATTCAACACATAAGCAAGATAAGCTTCACAACCTTTCCTTACATTTTTTTGGGCAGACATGGAAGAAATCACAACAGGTTACTCACCCGACTTATCTGAATCAATCCGAAGAGTTTTGCCATTTTCACATTTCAATTCAATAATCTTTCTTTTGTAGTTCACTACGGCATCATGCAATGTTAACCAATCCATACCCAAAATAACATCGAATTCATCAAATGGCAACAAAATTAAATCAGCCAGAAAACAGTGGCCTCGAATCATCAAGGGAAAATTCTTACAAACTCTATCAACTAATACATGTTTGCCTAAGGGGTTTGACACTCTAATCATAAATTCAATAAACTCAACAGGCAAGCTCTTACTAGATACCAATTTCATACAAGCATAAGAATAAGTCAATCCACGGTCAATCAATGCAACTACATTAGTATTATAGGGAGACGATGTACCAGTGAGAACATCAAGAGATGTCGCTTCTTCGCGAGCACGGATGGCATAGGCTCTAGCAGGTGCTCGAGCTTCGGATCTCACAGCTAAATCTTTTGTACACCTTTACTACTAGTTCTATTTTCGGTATTTCTCAGTGGCTTACCCCTATTGGTAGTATTACCCGGCTTTGTGCTCTGAAATTTTTCTTTCTCAACCATTTCAGGGCAATCTCGGATAAAATGCTCCTGAGAACCACACTTGAAACAAGCCCGATCATTCATCCTACACTCACCGGGATGTCTTCTTCCATAATGCTGACATTCGGGTCTGTTAGACCTTACATTAGCCACACTCGCCATTAAAGTAGCTTGAGATTTAAAACTCGAGTATTGCTTCCTGCAGTCTCTTTGAGAATACCCAATTGATACATTCAAACGGGAATACATTTCTTTAGATTTCTTTAATGGAGATGGAAATGACTTACTCGTCGGTCTTTTCCTTGAATCTCTTGCTTCACAATCAACTTTCCTCTTCTCTTTACTCAACTCTTCGGCCTTACAAGCTCGCTCGACTAACACCACAAATTCTTTCAGCTATAAGATCCCAACTAACACATGAATATCCTCGTTCAATCCATCATCAAATCTCTTACACATGATAGCATCAGTGGAAACACTCTCTAACATATTTACTGAGTTTGAAAAATTCTCGCTCATACTCTATCACTGACATTCGACCCTATTTTAGCTCAAGAAATTTCTTACATTTCTAATTGATGAACCGCTGACTAATATATTTCTTTTGGAACTCCTCTTAAAAGAATTCCCAGGTAATCCTCTCTTTCAGTACCATAGATACTAGTGTATTCCACCAGTGATATACAGAATCTCTCAAAAATGAGATGGCACACTTTAAACACTCATCCGGTGTACAAGAAAGCTCATAAAATACCCTTATGGAGTTTTCGATCCAAAACTCAGCTCTCTCGGGATCATCATCCACATTACCTCTGAAATCTTCAGCCCCGTGCTTTGGGATCTTATCGAATGGGGGCTTGTTCATTCTTACAAATTCCATACCTTGTGGAGCTAAGGGAACCAGTCAAGGAAAAGATGGCGGTGGAGGAGGTTGGGCATTCGAATTTGTTCGAGCAAACTTCGTATACCACTTATTCATCATGTGGAGAAATGCTTCCTTAGCCCCTTCACCCTGACTAACCGTAGGAGGTCAACTATCAAATGGCGCCGCCCTTCAGCGGGAGTCGGTGTAACAACCCGATTTAGACCCTAGTCAGAATAGTGGTTTCGGGACCAAAAATCCAAGTCAAAAAATATTTTTATATTATTTTTTGTGCTTATTATATGTGAGTTAGTATATGTGAAAATTCTGTATGAAAATTTGACAGCTTGTGTGCTTAATTTGATAAAATGACCTAATCCCGTAAAATGTAAAAGTTGCCTATTGTTTCTTAAAGTGCCTATTTGCTATGTTTTCTTGAATGTGAGGTCCTTCTTGTAAATGGACCATTGAATTCATGAAATCACATGGATGGACATTAGTTAGTGGATTGTTATTGATAATAATAAGGTTAATAAGGTAATTTGTTAATTAAATGATAGTTATAATAAAACAAAAATCAAATGTTCATCTTATTTTTATCTTTTTGACTGAAACTAAGGAAAGAAATAAGGATTTCAAAACTTTCAAGCATTTGACACTTATTTTGGCTAATTAGGTAAGTGTTTTTTATCCGATTTTGATAATTTCTATGTTTTTGTGATCGTTACTTTGTAATCTATCAAGCCCGTGTCTAAATTTCTGAAATTTATAATGCTTTTGAGTTGAGCCATTGATGAAACTATGAGATTTATGAAGTGTGGTGATAGTATATGGAAGCTTGATGTTGGGTTAACACGTTTTGTCTTTGAATTTTTGATGAATTTGAGTAATTTAGGCTAAATTGTGAAAATGAGAAATTGAGGGACTAAAAGGTGAAATAAATGAAATATGTGGGCTTATATGAACACTATGAAAATTCAGTTAAGCAAGTGTATATGGAAATTTCATATATTTTGTGATTAGGGACTAAAATGTAAAATGTGAAAATATGGGGGCTAATTTGTAAAATGCCCTAAATATTTGTATATGGATTGTTTTGAATGAATGTGAGATTGAATAAGTAAAATTTGAATTTATATAGATCAAGAACCAAAGAAAACTGAATTAGATTCAGGAAAGTCAAAAGTTATCGAGTAGTTGATTCCGTCCGTTCATTTTTGTACAAGGTAAGTCGATATACAAATAAATGTGTTTGAATCAATTTATTTATGCTTATATGCTATTGAAATGAAATGAATGGATTTGGAATATGAATATGTAAAATTGTGAAAGCATCGACAGTGTTTCGACGTCCAAAAAGCCCCATACGAACCATAAGAATAGTTAGGATACGTATGTCATGACATAGGAGCTGATATGTGTTTTTGTGTAAGACCACATCTGGGATGTTGGCATCGACTTATGATTTATGTGTAAAACCATGTCTGGGACATCGATATCGTATTTGATTTCGTGTAAGACTCTATCTCGGACAGTGGCATTGATATTTGATTACATGTAAGACCACGTCTGGGACATTGGCATTGTATGAGCTTTTCAAGCTATCTAAGTATCCTCATTCATTCCAAACAGTTCAATGGGCAGTCCGGGAAATGAATGAATATGAGAATGTGTCCTCAAATTCAGTTACGTTTGAAATGTACATTATGATTAGGAATGAAAGGTAAGTATGTGTTTATATGTGGACATATGAAATATATATATGAATTATGTGAGTATGAAATGTGTTATGTGTAAGTGACTTATGAACAATTGAGTTATATGAGAATTATGGATATGTGGTTATGTTTTGCCATGAGCTACATGAATGAAATGGTTTGCAAAATGTGTTATGTGATGAGTTTATTTGTATATGGCTTACTAAGCTTTTGAAAGCTTACTTTGTGTGTGTTTGCATTGTTTTAAAGATGTCGAAGCTACTAGGAGCTTGGAGATGGTTGAGGATAATCACCACACTATCGAACTCTATTTTGGTACCTTTTGAAAATGTGAATATTGAAGTATGACAAGTATAGGCTAGAATTATTTGAATATGTTTTGTAATGTGTATATATCTAGCCATCTGATATGGCTTGGTTATGGATGTGATTATGAATGGATTTTGGTATATATTTTGTGTTCAAAAATGGTATGTTTGATGCATTCTTGAATGACCAAATGAAATGGTCAATTTTGGTAAGTTATGGTATGTGTTTATTTTGGAATTTGGTAATATTTTGGCATGAGAATAAATGTAGTAAATTGAAATTATGAATAATATATTTTGTTATGATTTTTGGCTTAAAATTTGGTATGATTTGGTATGGATTACAAGCATGAAATTTTTTTATAATGATATGTCATGAATGGTTTATGTTTTGATTGTGAATTAGTTGAAAAATTGGTACAAAATGTGCTTTGTTTTATGCTTGTAGGGATGACCCTTTTTGGGTGGCAATTTGTCTTTGCAAATAGCCTATTTTTGTTCACATAGGCAGAGACACAGGCATGTGTCTCAGTCATGTGCGGCACACGAGTATGTTACACGGCCGAGTGTCCCTTGGGATACCCTACGATTTAAAGTCAGTATATTCTATAGTTTTAACAAGACCTAGACACACGGGCGTCTCTAGCAGTCCTATGTGGCACACGGGCTGGTACATGGGCTTTGTGGTCGGCCGTGTGACCCAAGTCAGTAACCTCCCTAATTTTCACATAGCCTGGCACACGGGCGTGTCTTGTGGCTGTGCAAACCAGTCAGTATATATGCCCTATTTTGCCACGGCCTAGACACACGGGCATGTCTAATGCCGTGTGAGGCACACGGACTGCTCACACGGGCGTGTGACCTTTGTAACTTTGAAAAATCTTTAAGTTTCAAAAAATTTTGTATGAGCTCGGTTTAGTCTCGACCCTTTTCTAAAGCATGTTTAAGGTCTCGTTGACCTACGTAAATGACTCTATAATGATGTGTGACTTTGATGCTATGTTGATTATGAAATGAATGTGAATTGTTCCAATATGTCTTGTAATGCCTCTTAACCCTTGTCTGGCGAAGGATATGGGTTAGGGGTGTTACAATCAGCACATTACTTTCAACATCATCAGCTTCAGCTCGATCAAGATCCATTTACTATATGAAAACAAAATTTAAAATTGTCAGGAGTCATCACACTATCATAGTTCAATTATGGCATGTATAGCTACACTCTTACACATGCTACACCAGTCCAAGAATTGACTAAATCGTAGCTCTAATACCACAAAATGTAACACTCCTTTCCAGTATTCAACGCTGAAATAGGGTACGAGGCATTACTGGAGTTAAACACAAACAAACATACATTTTCGAGCCATAAATTTTCATCCAAATTAAAACTTTTTGTATTCAGTGATAATGTCCCTAATACGAGCCTACGAAGCCCAAAACATGCTTTGAAAGTGGTTCGAGGAAGTGGTTGGGACTAAACCGAGAACTTGAGAAAATTTTGCAACACTTAGAAAACTTTTCACTAAACAAAGGTCATATGCCTGTGTGGTCAGGCTGTGTGGTCACACACGCCCGCGTCTCTACCCCGTGTAACTCTCTGTTTGTCACCTAAGAATAAAATAAAGACACACAGCCAAGCCACATACCCGTGTGCTAGGCCATATGGTTGATTTAGAAATTATAATTTTTCATAAAATAGGTGCAAACTTCACATGCCCAGGACACACGCCCGTGCTTGAGGCTGTGTCATCCACACGGCTGAGACACATGCTCATGTCTCTTCCCGTGTACTAAATGTTGAGCATACTGTTTCTCAAAATTAAGGTGCAAGGGACACACGGCCTGAACACATGCCCGTGGGACAAGCCATGTGTCATACGCTACCTAGCCAATCGCCCGTGTGCCTACCCATGTGGACAAAATAAGGCTATTTACCAAGCCATTTTGCCACCCTTTGATGCAAAAACCTATACAACATAACATAACACCAATTCAAGCATATACATACCACCAATTTAGCCACAACCAATACATCCACACAACGTTCACATGCTACCATTTATCATACACAAACATCACATACTTATCAACTTAAATCTTGTAAACTTCCACATCCCTGAAAAGCATCATCAGATAAATTACTTATACCAATTGTAGCCAATTTCAAATGGCCTTATACAAAATAAACTTTCAACCAATATAAGCCAACACATTTGGCCAAAATAATTATGACACATAACAAAATGACCAAGTCTCCTATACTTGCCATAACTCAAAATGTTGAAATCATTGGTACCAAAATAATTGTTGATAGTGTAAGTGGATCTTCGACAGTCTTTGGTTCCCGAGCTAGCTTGGTGACACTATAAGACAAGGGAAGGAAAAGAGAGTAAGCTATATAGCTTAATAAGTTCCTAAGAAAATAATAAGCATCATATCCAACATTTAACACACAATTAACATGGTAATAATTGGCATAAATATTATTAAGATCTTATAATCATAACTTACTCAATCATAACCTTACTGAGGGTTCATTACATATTGAGCTCATTACTTATGAGTTTTACGTACATACCTGAGTCATCTCGAATTAGATTTGCACATAATTCATCTCTGACATACTCGTTGAATTACCTGTTGAGCCACTTGGAATGCTAAAAGATACTCGAGAATCTCGGATACACAGTACCATACTAATTCCATATCCCAAATATGGTCTTACATGTGATCTCGTATGATGCTAATAGCCTAGCTATGGTCTTACATGAAGTCTCATATCAATACCATATCCTAGATATGGTCTTACACGTAATCTCGTAACCCTGATGTTATGACATTTGTATCCTCTTAAACCCCCCAACCCTAACATTTTTTGGCTTCTTCTTCACAAATTCCCCCCACAAGCCCTAGCCACTGCAGCCCCCTCTCCCTCTACACTGGCCACCACCTAGCTCCTCTCGTTGCTCTCCCTCTCTTCTTCTTTCCTTTCTATTTCTTTCTTCTCTTTTCTTTCTTTCTTTCCTCTTTCTTTCCCTTTCTTTCCCCCTTTTCTGTATTCCCCATTTTTCTCTTAACTGCACAGCTACCAGCCCACCCCCTCGCCACCGTAGCCCCGCCGTCTGACCCTTCGCCCGTCGATACTGCCATCCGTCCAAAGTTCGGTTACCAACCATCACCGTCGGGTTCCCCTTGATGCTCATTACTATTTTATTCCTATTATTTATTTAGTTAATTATCTACTTTATTATCCATTATTTACTGCATAAATAGTATTATTTTTAGTTATATAATCGGTTTTAGCATTATTGATTTACCCTCTGATTAGTTTGGGTACTATTTTAGACTAGTCTACCATATACTCATTGGCTGAATTCATTGTTCCTTATTCTATTCCAATTTGTTCCTATCATTAGGTTCATCCTCTCATTTAGGTATTGTTACTTATTTTTGTAATAATTAGCGTATTATGGTTCCTTTTTCCTATCCTTAGCTATTCTATCATGACTTATTTTCGTTTCGTATTATTTTATCTTGTTTTCCTACACCAATATCACCATATTATACTTGCATAATAGGATTTTAGTTCACATTGTTTAGAAATAAATTATTATTTAAGATTACCTAAATTATGCGTTATCAACTGTCGTTTAAATAACTCGTGATCATTTCCTTATTTACTGATAAACTCTTCTACTTTTACAAGAATACTATGATGAACACACGAGGCAAGACGACTACCGTCCCAGCTTCAAAAAAGTGGAAGGGTCCTGGCACAACCTCTTCGAGCGCCTCGACCGAAGCTCGTCATCCTCTGCTTCGATTTTCTTCAGGCCCACAGGATGACCTGTTTTAGGTTCTTTGAGTACAACCATTAGGAATGGGCTGGTGTATTGATTGGACAGCATTGGAGCAAGTCAGACTAGTTGATGAGGTCCGTGCTCTCATTACCACTGCCGTTGGACTAGTTCTTTGCGATTATCGATCCCACCTATTCAAAGCTAACCGTGGAGTTTTGCACTATGTTCCATCTACAATATGTGATGAATACCCATGACGAGGCTGGTACTATCACTTTTCGACTCGGTGGCTTAGTCCGACATATGAGCGTCCCCGAGTTTGGCAAAGCTTTAGGCATATACACTGATGAGTTTATAGATGCCGATAACTTTCTCTGCCCCCACTGTCACATCCATCACTCACTTTCATGCTGTTGGACCGATCTCACAGATAGTCAGATTTTTTATGACGCGAGTCGCTCAAAGGCGACATCTCTTTCTCCTACTTTATGATACATCCACGCCTTATTAGCTCACACGTTGACTATCAGGAGAGAGAGCACAGGAGTTGTAAGCACTACTGATGCATACTATCTTTGGAGCATGGTGACTGGTCACATCTTTGATTTGGCATACTTTATTGCCCTTGTTTTTTGCCACCAGACAGACCGCCATAGGAAGGGTCCCTTCTGCCTTGGTCCCTACGTGACTCGTATTGCTCGGCACATTGGCCTCTTCGACGCTCTAGAGATGTCATTGACACTCACACTAGTAGGCCAAATGACTCCTAAGGGAATTTCTAGTATGATCCACATGAGAATGATAGAGCAACGCTGTGGATTTGACCCTCCTCAGTACAGACTCGTTCACTTTGTTGACCAGGATGAGCCAGAGGATATTACTGATGATGTCCCTCCCCCTCACGAGGACCGACAACAACCGCCACCACCACCGAGTCATCGACCTCCTGCTACCACTTTGATCGATATATCCGAGTGACTTACTCACTTTGAGCAATAGTGTTTTGCAAGGTTTGACAGCATTGAGGCAACGCTGCAGCAGATTTGCTAGCACTTCCACATCTTGCAACCACCACCACCACCTCGTGACGCTGACGCATCCGATGATAAGGACCTTTGAGTCCATTTATTTTATTATTATTACTATTACTATTACTATTAATTTTAATTTTCTTTTATTTATTTTTGAAGACTTATGTTTTATATTATGAACTATATTTTTTTTATAGTTCTTATCAAGTAACCCTTAATTCTCTTCCACAGTTGTGTTTATTTTCTTACTAGTAACTCAGAATCATGCTTTTCATTAGCCTTCTTTACAATTCTAGCTTTCGGTATTCCAAGGATTTCATCCAAAAATTCAGGGCAGTTTCGCTTCTCTCCCTCTCTTCTGATATTATGATTATATTGTTATTATCTATCTTTGTACATTGAGGACAATGTACATCCTAAATGTGGAGAGGTTATTTATATGATTATTCTCAATTAATTTCCTCAGACTATTATTAGAATAAATTTTAATTGATTTATAATTTTTATTAATATGTTTTGAATTTAATCATAGGGAATTGTGCATTGACTGTTTAAACTTTAAAGGAATTAGAGAATCAAGCATGATAAGTTGACTTTTGAGAATTAAAATTACTACTTTGTTTCCCTGAATTGAGGTTTTATCTTGAAGTTTTGAATTTACTGGATTGACATCAAATACCTATAATTTTCGTGAGATTTTGAGCCTTTTAGAGCATATATCTTTCTTGCTCAATGATTTTATTAGTTATGACTGTGTCAACATTGATTTGTTATTCTAGAACTTGCTTCGATTATGCATGTCAAGACCACACCTTTGAGTTGATATATTGAGATGATAAAGGCACTTAGGTTTTTACACATTTACCCCATAAAAAGCCTACTTACATAATTGAACCCTAGTGAACCCTTTTGAGCCTTAACCATTGTTTCTTGGTTTTTCATTTAATGTTAACCCACAACTTAACCCTTTTTGATTCGTTAATAATTTCTTCTTTTTTTTATTTATTGACTCCCTTTTTATCGAGATTTGATTTGATTAGTTACCTAACTATGTTCATTCATTTCAGTTCCTGAATTATTTCTTATTATGTACTTTTTATTATTATACTTGTCTTATTCTAAAAAAAAACTGTATATTTATATTCATTCAGTTACATATTGTTCTAAAGAGCTTGGATAAGTAAAAGTCATTATATCGAGAGAAAAGCTCATTTCATTAGTTTTGGATAGTCTTAATTTTGACAATTATTTTTTTTAATTCAATAATTAGCTTTAATATTCTAAGTTTCGTAACTTATTAAATGAATCTCGATTCTAACCCTCTCTTTTTCAACCTTTATCCACACCTTTAACCCAAGCCCCATTACAACCTTGTTAAAGACCTTTTGATTTGTGTATCATCTCATTTATACTGGTGGAGATTTGATTTTCATGCAAGCCTATGGTAATAACTTTTCATGCTTGACTGTCGAGGGCTAATTACTAAACCTTAAACACTTTGAGTGATTTGAGTGAATCTTTAGTGAGGAGGTCAACCATCGTCGATTTGGAATTAAAGGTAATTACTTAGATAAAGGGGGATACCTATGATTTTATGATTAAAATACTCAACCTGGATTGTGTGAAACTTTGATGTTCTTTTAGTTAGACCCTCAATATATGATTACTTTAGACTCTCAATATATGATTACTTGTGGTTTACTTAGATACATTATTAATAACAATTATAAGTTGAGAAGAATTTACTTTAATTGAGAGTTGAGGATTTTGCTTGGGGACAAGCAAATGCTTAAGTGTGGGGATATTTGATAAACCATATTATATACATATTTTTTACCCCATGTTTAACATATTTATGGATGATTTTTCCTTATTTTCATTGAATTCAATGCTCCTAATCCTTTAATTTCATGTTTTATACTCAGGAGAGCTTAGGATAGCAAAAAGAGCATGAAATGGGCCAAAAATAGACAAATTGGGCCTAATTTAGTGTTTCACACGGCCTAGGCATTTTCACATGGGTAAACCACACACCTGTGTGTGACACACGGGTAGGCCACATGCCCATGTGTCAAGGCTGTGTCGACATTAAACCAAGTCAGAATTTCACACGGCCTGAGCACCTGCACACGGGCATGCTATATGGCTGTGTCCCTGTCGAGCCCAAGTCTAATTCTACTTAGAAAAGGCTAATTTTGAGGGTTTTGAAGCATTCCAAAGTCTATATAAACACCCTAGAAGAGGGTTAAAGGGGAAATCCAGAGTAGAAGGCAAAAAATACTCAAGGATAGCCATCGGAATCAGCTCGGAAGCAGGATCTACTTCAAGATTGAAGATCTCCACTCAATTTCCCTAAAAGTTCTTTGAGTTTATTTATGTTCTTTTGTTTTCCTAA
This sequence comes from Gossypium hirsutum, assembly GCF_007990345.1. Classification (NCBI taxonomy): domain Eukaryota; kingdom Viridiplantae; phylum Streptophyta; class Magnoliopsida; order Malvales; family Malvaceae; genus Gossypium; species Gossypium hirsutum. The sequence continues at coordinate 54,786,282 of NC_053426.1, read as the reverse complement.
TTTTGTGATGTTTTCCATTATTATGAACTAAACTCCCTAAATACCTGAGGGAGATGAAACCTAAGATGGATCTTATTACTATTTGAATTATATGATAAATACTTGTTCTTAATCTTAATTGTAAGTTTTAACCCTTGCTTTAATATTCCAGGATATTAATTTAGGTTTTTGATGTGCTTATTCTGTGGAGTAAAAGTCCCTATTTAAGAGTAGATCATTCATAATTAAGCAGAGTTGCATGCAATCCTAGAGATAGGATGACATAAATCTACCAGATTAGAGTCAAATCTAATAAGGGAATCCATAGATCGAGTTAATGCGACAATAGGGGTTTTAATTGGAAAGAGATTTCGATTAATCAACCTAAAGTTGATTGTTCTTAGTCTCGAGAGAGATATTAACATAAATCAGGGATTTCTACAGATTAAGTCAAGTGAATAAATCGTCTAATTCAGAAGTAATAAGTGAAGTCTAGGTGGATTCTTCCTTAGGTATATTGTCTTCTCCATCGGTTTTCTAAAAAGTATTATCCAACTTTATTCTCTGTTGTAATCTTAGTTAATTGGATAATTAGTTTTAGTTAAAAAAACATCATTTAATTCTTAGGCTAGATAATAAAAAGATAGTAATTACTAGAACTTTTAGTCCTCGTGGATATGATATTTCCGGTCTCACCATAACTATACTACTGTTCGATAGCTGCGCTTAACTTAGTCGAATTTTTAGTTAGTTTCTCGATCATCAAGTTTTTGGCACTGTAACTGGGGACTAAGATATTAGGAATGCTTGATGTTTATTACTTTATCCATTTTTACTTTTATTGCAATTTACTTTTTTCTTTTAGTTTAATTTTTCTTTTCTAAATTTTTCTTTTTAATTGCTTCTGGCAGGTGTCTCTAGTTTATGACTAGGAGGAACCCATCAGGACCTTTGCTTTTTAATAGTGAGATCGCACAGCTCGCAGAAACTGAAGAGAAATAAGGCGAAGCCTACAATACATAGAGGAAGGGCATAAGGACGACACCAATAAGATCGAGGAGATGGTTGATAATCAGAATAATCCGTTACCTCCTGTGGTTGCTGCAAATCCAGTAGATTAGAATCCTGCTCCTTGTACTATTTATGATTATGCTAAACCTACTTTAACAGGAATTGAATTGAGTATAGTTAGACCTACTGTTGTTGCAGATAATTTTGAACTGAAACCTAACACGATTCAAATGATACAACAATTTCTTCAGTTTGATGGTTTGCAGGACAAGGATCCAAACACTCATTTAGCAAATTTTCTAGAATTCTGTGACACCTTTAAGATTAATGGTGTTTTTGACGATGTCGTTCGCCTTCGATTCTTTCCATTTTTATTAAGGAATAAGGCTAAACAGTGGTTGAACTCGTTACCACGAGGGCCAATCACCACTTGGGAACAAATGACCGAAAAATTTTTACTTAAATATTTTCTGCCGACTAAAACGGCTAAATTGAGGAATGATATCTCTTTTTTTGTGGAAATGGATTTAGAAACTCTTTATGATGCATGGGATAGATACAAGGATTTATTGAGAAGGTGCCCTCACCATGGGTTACCTCTATAGCTATAGGTTCAGACTTTTTACAATGGTGTGAACCCCTCAACAAGACAACTTATCGACCCAGCCACCAGTGGAACTTTAAACAACAAAACACCTGAAAAGGCTTACGAATTTATTGAAGAGATGTCACTGAATAACTATTAGTGGCAAGTCATGAGAACGAAGCCGACAAAAGCAGCTGGTATTTTCAGCCTCGACGTCGTCACTATGCTATCTAACCAGGTAGAACTTTTAAATAAAAAAATTGATGGTTTGTATGGTTCTACTCAGGTACATCCAGTGATGAGGTATGATTCAAACGAAAGAGTACACAACACAAATTATCCATCCTTCAACTCTAGCACCGAGGAGGAACAAGTCCACTATATGGGTAATAATTCTAGACCTCAAAATAACCCGTACAGTAACACTTATAATGCAGGTTGGAGGAACCATCCCAATTTCTCGTGGGGTGGTCAAGGAAATCAAAGACCACAACATTCTACAGGTTTTCAGCAACCACCTTACCAATAAGAGAAGAAACCGAACCTTGAAGAGATGCTCACAAAATTCATCTCGGTGTTAGAAACTCATTTTCAGAATACTGAAATAGTGCTTAAGAATTAGCAAGAGTCGATTCAAAGGCTCAAAACTTAAATAGGACAACTTGCTAAGTTGATCTCTGAACGACCACAAGGTGGCCTACCAAGTAACACTGAAACTAACCCAAGGGAGCAACTTTATGCCATTACTGTGCACAATGATGAAGGGTTAGTTGAAGATGCACCGAAACTGAAACAAGACAATGTGGAAGATAACGATAAGGTTGTTGTAAGCAAAGAGTATAAACCTCGTGTGCCATACCCCAATACAACAAGGAAAGACCACACAAAGGAACAATTCAGTAAATTCCTTAAATTTTTGAAAAAATTATATATTAACTTACCGTTTATTGAAGCTCTTTCACAGATGCCAAACACAGTTACATTTTTAATGAAGCTTTTAGCAAATAAATGAAAGTTAGATGATTCGTCACATGTGGAGCTAAACTCAGTATGCTCAGCCATTTTACAAAATAAGCTACCCAACAAACTGAAAGATCCAGGGAGTTTTACTAGTCCTTATTTTATTGGTAGTTTAAATTTTAAGAATGTGTTGGCCGATCTAGGGGCGAGCATTAATGTCATGCAACTCGGTCTTCGGAAACCCAAACAAACTAGATGACCATTCAATTGACAGATAAAACAATTAGATTTCCTAGGGGTATTATTGAAGACGTGCTTGTCAAAATTGATAAATTTATATTCCCAGTTGACTTTGTTGTTCTAGACATGGATGAGGATAGTGACGTACCTTTAATTTTAGAAAGGCCCTTTTTAGCAACTGCTAGAACTATCATAGATTTTGGCACAGGTGAATTGATACTTCATGTAGGAGATGACATGATTAAACTTCAAGCTCGTGATTCTACTAATATATCTAGCAATCGAGGCAATTGTTTAGGTTCTGCTAACTTGAGTAATGTTAAGGCACAAACTTCTTTGTAGGAATCCCCTAGAAAAAATGTGATAGAGCCTCATCCTAATCCATGCAACAAAAATAGAGTGACTCACGAAGAACGAAGGCTTCAGATCAATGAACCAGATGAATGGCAAACACATGTCAAGGAAAAACCAAAAGCACACGATCAATCAAAGCGACACCACGATAAGCATAGGGATGAAACAAAGCAATTTAAGGTCAGGGACAAAGTATTGTTAGATGAAAAGGACTCTAGAATTGCTACTTCAGAGCTCATTACAAACGGAGTGACTCCTTTTACAGTACTTAATGTTTTCCCATACGACACAGTTGAGGTACATCATTCTGAATTCGACACTTTTAAGGTAAATATTACTCGACTTAGACTGTATGTCGATAATAGAATTGGCAATGAGAAAGAGGGGTCTAAACTCCTCGAACCACCATGACCGTGCAAATTTGAGGAAAGTCAAGCTTAGACTTTAAATAAGCACTTCTCGGGAGGCAACCCGAGTACTAACACCACTAACCCGTTTATTTTATCAATTTTTCGTGTTTTCATACAGGAACAGTAACCCACACGGCCTGGACACATGGGCGTGTCCTTGGTCGTGTGGAAATAGGGCTAAAAATCCCCAAGTATCGAGCCACGCGGCCATAAATTCAATCCACACGACCATATGACACGGCCATGTAAAGCACACGGCCAGTACACACGGGCATGTCTTAGGCCATGTGAAAACTGGAGCTAAATTTTCAAATTTTAAACAAGCCAGAGAGTTACACAGGTCAGGCGCACGGCCAAGTGTTCGTACACACGGGCGTTTGGGATACCACACGGGCGTGGGATAAGCGAACAACGTAGCACATAGCTGTACAGTTCACACGGCCTGGACACACGGGCGTGTCCCAAGCCGCGTGAAGAATGGACATTTAATATTAGCAATTAACACGGGCTAAACTCGAGCCACACGACTGTGTCCCTTTTAAACCCCCTAACCTTAACATTTTTTGTCTTCTTCTTCTCAAATTTTCCCCCCAAGCCCTAGCCACCGCAGCCCCCTCTCCCCCTACACCGGCCACCACCTAGCTTCTCTCCTTGCTTTCCCTCTCTTCTTCTTTCCTTCTCTTTTCTTTATTTCTTTCCTCTTTCTTTCCGTTTCTTTCACCCTCCTCTTTCCTCCCCATTTTCTCTTAACTGCACAGCTACCAGCCCACCCTCTCGCCACCGTAGCCTTGCTATCCTAGCCCTCGCCCGTTAACACTGCCTTCCATCCAAAGTCCGATCACCAACCATCACCGTTGGGTTCCCTTTGATACTCATTACTCTTTTATTCCTATTATTTATTTATTTAATTATCTACTTTATTATCCATTATTTACTGCATAAATAGTATTATTATTAGTTATATACTCGATTTTAGCGTTATTGATTTACCCTCTGATTAGTTTGGGTACTATTTTAGACTAGTCTACCATATACTCATTGGCTGAATTCATTGTTCCTTATTCTATTCCAATTTGTTCCTATCATTAGGTTCATCATCTCATTTAGGTATTGTTACTTATTTCTATTATAATTAGCGTATTATGGTTCCTTGTTCCTATCATTAGCTATTCTATCATGACTTATTTTCATTCCCTATTATTTCATCACATTTTCCCATACCAATATCACCATATTATTTTTGCATAATAGGATTTTAGTACACATTGTTTAGAAATAAATTATTATTTAGGATTACCGACACTTTGCGTTATCAGCTTTCATTTAAATAATTCATGATCATTTCCTCATTTACTGACAAACTCTTCTAATTTTACAAGAATACCATGATGAAGAAACGAGGCAAGAAGGCTTCCGTCCCCACTTTAAAAAAGCAGAAGGGTCCTGGCGCAACCTTCTCGAGCACCTCGACCGAAGCTCATCATCCTCGGCTTCAATTTTCTTCAGGCCAACAGGATGACCTGTTTCAGCTTCTTCAAGTACGACCATTAGGAGTGGGCTGATGTATTGACTGGACGGCATCGAAGCAAGTCGGACTAGTGATGAGGTCCGTGCTTTCATTATCACTGCCCCGTGGGATCAGTTCTTTGCGATTATCGAGCACACCTATTCAGAGCTAACCTTGGAGTTTTGCACTACGTTCCATCTACAACATGTGATGAATACCCATGACGAGGCCGGTACTATCACTTTCTGACTTGGTGGCTTAGTGCGACATATGAGCGTCCTCGAGTTTGGCTGTAATATCCTGATTTTGGGCCTAGTCAGAATGGTGGTTTTGAGACCACAAATCTGAGATAGAAATAATTATTTTATAATTATTTTTAGGTCTATGATATGATTTCATGATTGTGTGAAAATTTCGTGAAGAAATTCTATGCATAAAGTGCTTAATTTAAAATTAGGGACTAAATTGAATAACTTGTAAAACTTGTGTTTTAGAAGCATTTTGCATAAAATTGAATTAGATTATTAATTAGAGGTCCTTAAAGAGTAATTTTACCAATTTCTAAAAAAAATTTGGACAAAAATGTGCTTGGAAGGGTAAAAATTTAAAGAATAGTAAAAAGGGCATTTTGGTCATTTAGGGGTAAAATGAATTAAAACACAAATTTTAAAACCCAAATGTGTCCATCCTCAACCCCATGGCCGAATATAGCAAGGAGAAACCATGGATAGGGTTTTTCAAGCTTCCAAGCTCGATTGTAAGTCCGTTCTAGCCTCATTTTTAATGTTTTTTACGTTTTTGGAGTCCCGGTAACTTGATTTAGCTTATGCTAGCAATAATTTAACCTAGGGTTTATATTTGGAAAAATACCCATAGGTGAAATTTGTGTATTTTGGTGTTTTATGATAGAATATGAGGTTTTAAATTATGTTAGACAACTTGTGCTACTCGGTTTTAAGTGAAAACGAGCAAAAGGGCTTAACCGGTAAAAATACCTAATAGTCATAAGTACATGTTAGTGTGAGAATTTGATGTTGCCATAGAAGGGAAAAATGATCAGCATGTCATAAAACATAAGAAAATAGGCTGAATTTTAATTTACGAGCTTTGGGGCAAATGTGTAAATATGCAAAAGTTTAGGGGCAAAATTGTAATTTTTCCAAAATATGATTTTGGGTCAATTTGAATAATTTCAGTCCTAATTAGACTATATTTTAAATGATAGAGCAAGGAAAACTGAAATTCGGGCTAAAATGGGGAAAATACTAAGTTGTGGACGAAATGGTAAAAGTAGCCATTTTCGCATACCAGGTAAGTTCATATGTAAATGTTGGTAACATAGTTATTATTTTAAATGTTTTAATGTTATTTAAATGAGATGATAATTATTATGAAATATTATACTTGTGATAATTATTTGATAATATGTCAAATTATGTGATATACTTGAAAAATGTGAAATACTACCGAGTATCGGTATCTTCATTCCGTAGAAGATGGTTGAGACACATGATTGGGAAAAAGTTCTCGTTGAACCTTAGGAATGGATTAGGATACAAGTGACATGTCACTAGGATATTTGGGCATCCGAACTCGTTGAGTTGAGTCTGAGTTCACCTATGGATGCAAATGTCCGAACTCGTTGAGTTGAGTCCGAATTCGAGAGATGTAACTAGGCATCTGAGCTCGTTGAGTTGAGTTCGAGTTCACTTATGGATGCGAACGCCCGAGCTCATTGAGTTGAGTCTGAGTTCACTTATGGGCGGGTTACATGGTAGCTTGGCTACATATATGGCACTTATGTGCAAACTTTCCATGTATCCAAATTATATTCCGATGTGTTCAACGGGTAAAATTTTACTCAAATGGAGGAATACTCGAGATGAAAGGGACGTATTGGTAAGTGTTGTGAAATGGATACTTTGAACAGGTATGTACTTAACCCTCGGGTTGAAAACTCGATATAACAACAATATGGTAAGATGATAAATGAAAATGTGATATGAATATCTCGGTGATGATTATGCAAATGATGTTTTATGTTTGCTTATATAGTTGTGTTACTTGCTATTTGCATGTGAACTTACTAAGCATTACTCCATACTTTTCATTCCTTGTAGTTTTGACAAGCCAGCTCGGAAATCGGGAACGGTCGGAGGCTCGCTCACACTATCCGTGTATCATCTTGGCATAATGGCTTGTATATTTTGAGCATGGGATGTATAGCATTATAATCATTTTGTCTATATGGTCTTATGATATGGTTATTGAGTGGTATGGAAATGCTTGGTAATGATTAGCCATTGGAATGGTTAATCATGATCATATTTGGTGTTATGTAAGCTAAATTGCTAGCTAATCCATGGAAACCATGAAATAGGTAAAATTTACCATAAAATAGATTCAGACAGCAGCAGTGATGTGAGTTTGAAAAATCATTAAAAATAGTAGAGATATAATTAGATGATGAATAAAATATGGAATTGAAGAATTATGAGTCTATTTTCATATTAATGGAACAAAATAGGTATATGAATTATATTTTATGAGATGTTTAAATTTTTGTGAAACAAGGCCAGAGCAATTTATGGATCCCCTTTTCTAAATTTAAAAATTTATCATAAATTTTAAAAAAATAATTAGAAGTCATTCTTTATATGTAAAAATTCCTTATTGAGTCTAATTTTAGTAAAAACAAACAGAATAGTCATTGAAACTCTGTACAGGGAGATATCTGATTCATAATACACAGAGGTCAGAGCAGTCAAACCCTGAAACAGGGGAGACTTTAACTAATAAAATGTACTAATTGGCTTGACCAAAAATTCTAGAAAACAATTAGTAAATATATATATGAGTCTAGTTTCAAGAAAAATTTACGGAATTGGATTTCAAGTTTCGAAACTCGAGATAGAATTTTTAACCGACTGTGACGCAGATTGCTAGCTTGACTGGAAATTTTAAAAATAAATTGTTTAAGCTGTTTAAGTAATGAATTAAGTCTGTTAACATCTCGTTTTCGACTCCAGTGACAGTCTCGGGTACAGGGCGTTACATTTGGTGGTATCAGAGTAGGTTTAGTTGGTTCTCGGACTAACTTAGTATGTGTAAAAATTTAGCTATACATGCCACTGATCTGTGATAGTGTGATGTCTTCCGACACGTATAAGTACCGTCTTATTTAGACAGGGTACTCTCCAACCGAGCTGCGCTGACCATGTTCAATGTTATGTGAAGGTATTTGAGTAAAGTTATGATTATGATAAGTCTCGGTTCAGAAAAGTATGAATAAAAGTTTATGATACATATGTGATAATATGTGAGATGAAAGTTCATGTTATGATAAATATCCATATTTGCTCAATGCTCATATGATGTAGTGTATGTGGCTTACTTGATAAAATGAACAGAATAAATAGAAAGTAGTAGAGGTATGAATAAAGGTCATAATATCATGATACGAATGAAAATGTCCTTGTCTTGATTGGACGTTGAATGTTGATGAATGTTAGTGATATACAATTTTTATGAGATAAAGGATTATAATGAAATGAACTTACCTATGTTAAATTGTTGGACTGAATTATATGATTGTAGTGATATGTACATGATGATGCACGAAATGAAAGTTGTGATTGTGATGCAAATATCTATGTTTGTTTGGCCTTATATGATGTCATGAGCATGAATTAATTTAATTAAATGAATGGATAAGTAAAGCTATCTAGAAAACATAGAATGTATGCATAAGTATATTGTCTAAATGGGACAATAGGAAAATTGGTGTAAGCCAACATGAATGTTGCATTGCCTGAATGAATGACATGATTTTGATGATGTTGCAATGATGATGGAAGTTGTGTCATATGTGTATGTACAAGAAAGTCGAGTCAGAGGTCCTACAACCCCTCCCCCTTACCGAAGTGGTACTTATAATGGAATTTCATGAGATTTGTATTGAATAAGTTTTCGATTGAGAACCCAAAGAGTTTAGTGATAGAATAATTATAAGTATGATCAGAGATTGAGAATGAGCTGATAAGTAAAGTCAGAGCCAGTAAAGTATCGGATTGATATAAAGTTTATTGGAATTATGCATTATCCCAGTTAGAGAAGGAATTCTCTTTGGTAAATTGAATTACTCAGGTGCAAGGTCGAGAATAGTGTAAATCGAAATTTATTCAGAACTGGCCTTCTTTAGTGAATGGTTTAATATGAAATTTGTGACGGTAGAACTAGTTGGGGAAATGATATTTGAAATGTGAACTATCTGAGTGTGACAGTTATGACTGGACAGATTTAGCAGTCTCTTTTGAGATGTTCTATGTGTTTACCCGTTCTCAGAAATATTTCTATGGCTATTGATCTTCTGAAGAAATTCTTGTTATATGGGAATGTCTTCTAATTCTGGTGTTGGATGAAAGCATTGGTAGTATGACTGGTTTATAATTTATCTTGCTCCATTTCATCGGGTATTCTATTTCATTTCGTCTGATAAGAATTGATGAGAGAATACGTAAGATATTATGATTCTGTTTCTTCTACTTGATGCTTCATCTGATATATATGTATGGGAAGATATATTGTTCTTGTTATATTTCATTCCAGTGGGATTAAATGATGTTTTCTTTTGGACTTTCTTTCTTTGAAGAATTATCGGGGTATTCTGTATTTTCTCTATGAGTTTGGTTTTCGATTCTCCGGCATAGTATCGTATCTTGGGTTTCTTTATCCTGGATCTCTTTATTCTGGTTTTCTTTATTCTGGGTTTCTCTATCTTGGATTTCTTTATTCGGTTTTCTTATTATCTTTGTTCCATAATTTGTCAACTAAGACTCATGTTCGAAGTGCGTTTTTCAGCTCGTGATAATCATGTCAAATATGACTATACTTCTAATTTGATCTTGGTAATGTGATGATTTCAGTATTGGGATTTTTCTAATTTCTGTGTAAGGATTTGACATCAGTAAAGGCATAAGTGATAAAAGTGCGAGTTTCAGTCGGTATGGTGAATTATTTATTTGAAAGATTTCATGTGACAATTATGTCAGGACTATTTTTCTCAAGTCTGATAATAGAATTTCATTTTGTACGGATAAAAGAGTAAATAGTTTGAACGAGAAGTGTATATTTATTAGAAAGAGTTGGATATTAGTTAAAGTCACTACGAATGATAAGGTTTTCATCTTGTGAAAGTTGAAAAGTTTATTACATGTTGACAGAGTTCGAATAGATGAGAATATTGGTAACCGAAGCGTCTGAACTAGACTAGTCTACATTGAGGAAAGACTTCCTGACTTTCAGTAATGTACTGTTGTATGAATTGTGATGTGTTTTAAGACAGTGAGGTAATGTGATAGTTTAGAGCATTCGATGTTACATAAAATCTGAGTTGTTAAAGAGGTTAAAGCCGAGCATTGGGATCTATCAAAATTATCCTTGCTAGTGTTGATATTGGGATGGAAATGAGAAGGATTATTCTTGAGGCCATATAAGAATTATTTCCATGGCGGAAAGAGGAAAATGTGATGTATCCTATTGTTAAATGTTTGGCGAGATCTATAAATCATATCGGTATTGAATGAATTCCTACTCATCAGATTCATGGAATTTTAGGTCTCTTTGATTGTTGGATTTCTTGGAATTCTTGTCTCCATTAAATCAAGTTGAGATCCGGGTTTTATGTCATGATATCATGGGAAACTGAGAAGGGTTGAAAATTTAAAAACAGTTGAGAGTTGAGACTGTAAGCTTTCAGATCATATGAGGAATTAAAGAGATGTATTGGAGGTACAGCCTAAGTGAAATTTCTTCAGCACTGAATATGAGATTAAAAGTGAAGACCACTTTTCCGATAAGATTTTCGGGGATGAAAATCCCTAAAGGGGGGAGAGTTTTAATATCTTGATTTTGGGCCTAGTCGGAATGGTGGTTTCGAGACCATAAATTTGAGATAGAAATAATTATTTTATAATTATTTTGAGGTCTATGATATGATTTCATGATTCTGTGAAAATTTCGTGAAGAAATTCTATGCATAAAGTGCTTAATTTGAAATTAGGGACTAAATTGAATAAATTGCAAAACTTGTGTTTTAGAAGCATTTTGCATAAAATTGAATTAGATTATTAATTAGAGGTCCTTAAAGAGTAATTTTACCAATTTCTAAAAAAAATTTGGACAAAAATGGGCTTGGAAGGGTAAAAATTTAAAGAATAGTAAAAAGGGCATTTTGGTCATTTAGGGGTAAAATGAATTAAAAGACAAATTTTAAAACCCAAATGTGTCCATCTTCAACCCCATGGCCGAATATAGCAAGGAGAAACCATGGATAGGGTTTTTCAAGCTTCCAAGCTCGATTGTAAGTCCGTTCTAGCCTCATTTTTAATGTTTTTTACGTTTTTGGAGTCCCGGTAACTTGATTTAGCTTATGCTAGCAATAATTTAACCTAGGGTTTATATTTGGAAAAATACCCATAGGTGAAATTTGTGTATTTTGGTGTTTTATGATAGAATATGAGGTTTTAAATTATGTTAGACAACTTGTGCTACTCGGTTTTAAGTGAAAACGAGCAAAAGGGCTTAACCGGTAAAAATACCTAATAGTCATAAGTACATGTTAGTGTGAGAATTTGATGTTGCCATAGAAGGGAAAAATGATCAGCATGTCATAAAACATAAGAAAATAGGCTGAATTTTAATTTACGAGCTTTGGGGCAAATGTGTAAATATGCAAAAGTTTAGGGGCAAAATTGTAATTTTTCCAAAATATGATTTTGGGTCAATTTGAATAATTTCAGTCCTAATTAGACTATATTTTAAATGATAGAGCAAGGAAAACTGAAATTCGGGCTAAAATGGGGAAAATACTAAGTTGTGGACGAAATGGTAAAAGTAGCCATTTTCGCATACCAGGTAAGTTCATATGTAAATGTTGGTAACATAGTTATTATTTTAAATGTTTTAATGTTATTTAAATGAGATGATAATTATTATGAAATATTATACTTGTGATAATTGTTTGATAATATGTCAAATTATGTGATATACTTGAAAAATGTGAAATACTACCGAGTATCAGTATCTTCATTCCGTAGAAGATGGTTGAGACACATGATTGGGAAAAAGTTCTCGTTGAACCTTAGGAATGGATTAGGATACAAGTGACATGTCACTAGGATATTTGGGCATCTGAACTCGTTGAGTTGAGTCTGAGTTGGAGAGATGTAACTAGGCATCCGAGCTCGTTGAGTTGAGTCCGAGTTCACTTATGGGTGGGTTACATGGTAGCTTGGCTACATATATGGCACTTATGTGCAAACTTTCCATGTATCCAAATTATATTCCGATGTGTTCAACGGGTAAAATTTTACTCAAATGGAGGAATACTCAAGATGAAAGGGACGTGTTGGTAAGTGTTGTGAAATGGATACTTTGAACAGGTATGTACTTAACCCTCGGGTTGAAAACTCGATATAACAATAATATGGTAAGATGATAAATGAAAATCTGATATGAATATCTCGGTGATGATTATGCAAATGATGTTTTATGTTTGCTTATATAGTTGTGTTACTTGCTATTTGCATGTGAACTTACTAAGAATTTATTCTTACTCCCTCCTTTTCATTCCTTGTAGTTTTGACAAGCCAGATCAGAAATCAGGAACGGTCGGAGGCTCGCTCACACTATCCGTGTATAATCTTGGCATAATGGCTTGTATATTTTGAGCATGGCATGTATAGCATTATAATCATTTTGTGTATATGGGCTTATGATATGGTTATTGAGTGGTATGGAAATGCTTGGTAATGATTAGCCATTGGAATGGCTAATCATGATCATATTTGGTGTTATGTATGCTAAATTGCTAGCTAATCCATGGAAACCATGAAATAGGTAAAATTTACTATAAAATAGATTCAGACAGCAGCAGTGACGTGATTTTGAAAAATCATTAAAAATAGTAGAGATATAATTATATGATGAATAAAATATGGAATTGAAGAATTATGAGTCTATTTTCATATGGATGGAACAAAACAGGTATATGAGTTATATTTTATAAGATGTTTAAATTTTTGTGAAATAGGGCCAGAGTGATTTCTAGATCCCCTTTTCTAACTTTAAAAATTCATCATAAATTTTTAAAAAATAATTCGAAGTCATTGTTTATATGTACAAATTCCTTATTGAGTCTAGTTTTATTAGAAACAAACAACATAGTCATTGAAACTCTGTACAGGGAGATATCTGACTCGTAATACACAGAGGTCAGAGCAGTCAAACCCTGAAATAGGGGAGACTTTAGCTAATAAAATGTACTAATTGGCTCGACCAAAAATTCTAGAAAATAATTAGTAAATATATATATGAGTCTAATTTTAGGAAAAATTTACGGAATTGGATTTCAAGTTTCAGAACTCGAGATATGAATTTTTAAGCGACTATGATGCAGATTGCTAGCTTGACTAGAAATTTTAAAAATAAATTGTTTAAGCTTTTTAAGTAATGAATTAAGTCCATTAACACCTCGTTTTTGACTCCGACGATGGTCTCGGGTACGGGGTGTTACATTGGCGCAGCTTTGGGCATACACACTGAAGAGTTTATAGGTGCCGATAACTTTCTCCACCTCCACCGTCACATCCATCACTCACCTTCATGCTGTTGGACCGATCTCATAGCTAGTTAGATCCGTTATGACGTGAGTCACTCAGAGGCGACATCTCTTTCTTCGATTTTATGATACATCCAGGCCTTATTATCTCACATGTTGATTAGCAGGAGAGAGAGCACAGGAGTAGTAAGCACTACTGATGCATACTATCTTTGGGCATGGCGACTGGTCACATCTTTGATTGGCATACTTTATCGCCCTTGCTTTTCACCAATAGACGGACCGCCATAGGAAGGGTCCCATCTGCCTTAGTCCCTACGTGACTCGTATCGCTTGGCACTTCAGCCTCTTCGACACACCAGAGATGTCATCAACACTCACACTAGTAGGCCAGATGACTCCTCAAGGAATTTCTAGTATGATCCACATGAGAATGATAGAGCGACGCCATGGATTTTACCCTCCTCAGTACAGACTCGTTCACTCTGATGACCAGGATAAGCTAGAGGACATTACTGATGATGTCCCTCCCCCTCACGAGGACCCACACCCACCGCCACCACCACCGAGTCATCGACCTCCTACTACGACTTTGACCGATATATCCGAGCAACTCACTCATTTCAAGCAATAGTGTTTTGCCAGGTTCGATAGCATTGAGGCAACGCTGCAGCAGATCTACCAGCATTTCTGCATCTCGCCACCACCACCACCACCTCGTGATGCTACGCATCCGATGATGAGGACCTTTGGGTCCATTTATTTTATTATTATTATGATTATTACTATTTTAATTTTATTTTCCTTTTATTTATTTTTGAAGACTTATGTTTTATATTATGAACTATGTTTTTTTTTATGGTTATTATCAAGTAACCCTTAATTCTCTTCCACAGTTGTGTTTATTTTCTTACTAGTAACTCAGAATCATGCCTTTCATTAGCCTTCTCTACAATTCTAGCTTTCGGTATTCCAAGGATTTCATCCAAAAATTCAGGGCAGTTTCGTTTCTCTCCCTCTCTTCTGATATTATGCTTATATTGTTCTTATCTATCTTTGTACATTGAGGACAATGTACATCCTAAGTGTGGGGAGGTTATTTATATGATTCTTAGAAAACCCCTGAATTTTTATCTCATTCTCAATTAATTTCCTCAGACTATTATTAGAAGAAATTTTGATTGATTTATAATTTTTATTAATATGTTTTGAATTTAATCATAGGGAATTGTGCATTGATTGTTTAAAATGTAAAGGCATTAGAGAATCAAGCATGATAAGTTGACTTTTGAGAATTAAAATTGCTAGGTTATTTCCCTAAATTGAGGTATTCTCTTGAAGTTTTGAATTTACAGGATTGACATCAAAGACCCATAATTTTCTTGAGATTTTGAGCCTTTTAGAGCATATATCTTTCTTGCTCATTGATTTTATTGGTTATGAGTGTGTCAACATTGATTTGTTATTCTAGAACTTGCTTTGATTATGCATGCCATGACCACACCTTTGAGTTGATATATTGAGATGATACAGGCACTTACGTTTTTACCCATTTACCCCACAAAAAGCCTAATCACACAATTGAAGCCTAGTGAACCCCTTTGAGCCTTAACCATTGTTTCTTGATTTTTCATTTAATGTTAACCTACAACTTAACCCTTTTTGATTCGTTAAGAATTTCTTTTTTTTTATTGACTCCCTTTTTATCAAGATTTAATTTGATTAGTTACATAACTATGTTCATTCATTTCAGTTCCTGAATTATTTCTTGTTATGTACTTTCCATTATTGTACTTGTTCTTATTCTAAAAAAAACCGTATATTTATATTCATTCAGTTACATATTGTTCTAAAGAGCTTGGATAAGTTAAAATCATTATATTGAGAGAAAATCTAACTTCATTAGTTTTGGATAGTCTTAATTTTGACAATTGTTTGTTTTTTAATTCAGTAATTAGCTTTAATATTCTAAGTTTGGTAACTTATTAAATTAATCTTGATTCTAACCCTCTCTTTTTCAGCCTTTATCCACACCTTTAACCCAAGCCCCATTACAACCCTGTTAATGACCTTTTGCTTTGTGTATCATCTCATTTATACTGGTGGAGATTTGATTTTCATGCAAGCCTATGGTAATAACTTTTCATGCTTGACTGTTGAGGGCTAATTGCTAAACCTTAAACACTTTGAGTGATTTGAGTGAATCTTTAGTGAGGAGGTCAACCCTCGTCGATTTGGAATTAAAGGTAATTACTTAGATAAAAGGGGATACCTACGATTTTATGATTAAAATGCTCAACTTGGATTGTGTGAAACTTTGATGTTCTTTTAGTTAGACTCTCAATATATGATTACTTGTGGTTTACTTAGATACATTATTAATAAGAATTATAAGTTGAGAAGAATTTATTTTAATTAAGAGTTGAGGATTTTGCTTGAGGACAAGCAAATGCTTAAGTGTGGGGATATTTGATAAACAATAATATATACATTTTTTTACCTCATGTTTAACTTATTTATGGATGATTTTTCCTTAGTTTCATTGAATTCGATGCTCCTAATCCTTTAATTTTATGTTTTATACTCAAGAGAGATTAGGATAGCAAAAAGAGCATGAAATGGGCCAAAAACGGACAAATTGGGCCTAATTCAATGTTTCACACGGCCTAGGCATTTTTACACGGGTAAACCACACACCTGTGTCTGACACACAAGCAGGCCACACGCCCGTGTGCCAAGGCTGTGTCGACATTAAACCAAGTCAGAATTGCACACAGCCTAAGCACCTGCACACGGACGTGCCACACGGTCGTGTCCATATCGAGCCCAAGTCTAATTCTACTCAGAAAATGCTAATTTTGAGGGTTTTGAAGCACTCCAAAGTCTATAGAAACACCCTGGAAGAGGGTTAAATGGGGCATGCAGAGTAGAAGGCAGAAATACTTAAGGATATCAGAATCAGCTCAGAAGTAGGATCTACTTCAAAACTGAAGATCTCCATTCAATTTCCCTCGAAGTTCTTTGGGTTTCTTTATGTTTTGTTGTTTTCCTAATTTTGAGTTGTTTTCCATTATTATGATCTAAACTCCCTAGATACCTGAGGAAGATGAAACCTAAGATGGATTTTATTACTATTTGAATTATATGATAAATACTTGTTCTTATTCTTAATTGTGAGTTTTAACCCTTGCTTTAATATTCTAAGATATTAATTCATGTTTTTGATGTGCTTATTCAGTAGGGAAAAAGTCCCTGTTTAAGAGTAGATCATTCATAATTAACCAGAGTTACATGCAATCCTAGAGATAGGACGACATAAATCTGCCAGATTAGAGTCAAATCTAATAAGGGAATCCCTAGATCGAGTTAATGTGACAATAGGGGTTTTAATTACAAAGAGATTTCGATTAATCAACCTAGAGTCAGTTGTTCTTAGTCTCGAGAGAGATATTAACATAAATTAGGGATTTCTACGGATTAAGTCAGGTGAATAAATCGTCTAATTTAGAAGTAATAAGTGAAGTCCAGGTGGATTCTTCCTTGGGTATTGTCTTCTCTATCGATTTTCTAAAAAGTATTTTCCAACTTTATTCTCTGTCGTAATCTTAGTTAATTAGATAATTAGTTTTAGTTAAAAGAACATCCTTTAATTCTTAGGCTAGATAATAAAAAGATAGTAATTACTAATACTTTTAGTCCTCGTGGATACGATATTTTCGGTCTCACCATAACTATACTACTGTTTGATAGGTGCACTTGCCTTAGTCAAATTTTTAGTTAGTTTCACGAGCATCAAAGACCATGCCTAGGACATCAGCATTGTATTTGATTCGTGTAAGACCCTGTCTAGGACAGTGGCATCGATATGTCACAGCATGGAAGACCACATTTGAGACGTTGGCATTGTATGATATATGTGTGATTATCTGAGTATCCTGTTCAATTTAGAATGGTTCAATGGGAAATGATAAGTTGTGATCGAATGTGTAAATCGAGCTAAGTGATCAGGTATGAAATAGTTGATTACTTATTTGAAAATAAGGTAAATGGTTGGTGATTTTGGATGTGTTTTGTTTGAATCGGCCATGGTGTATACATAAGTATGAATTATGTTTGTTATGTTACTCACGGTTAAAATGATTCGTTTATGTTTTGTATTTGATAGTAATAGTTTAATTTGGTTGACGAGTGTATTCGGCTAAATGTTGAATTTGGGTAATGAATATGTTTGATTGATGATTCGGCATTTGCATATATATATATTTAGGCATATGATGTATTGGTTTGATATATATATTATCTCAAGGTATATAAGTTTGAGGTGTTGGTTATATGTTTCGGTAATGGGAAACGTCAAGTATGATTTTATAATTTGGCTTAGTAAGAGGTAGAATAATGAGTTTATAAATTGTATGTGAAATGTCTATAGAGATTCGTTTGTTAATTCAAAATTAAAAAATGTGTATAAGTTAATTTTGCTACTCGAATAGATAAGAGAAGAATTGTTCTTGTGTATGATATTTTGGTATGATGTATAACTTGTGAAATTGGCATGTTTTGATTTGGCATTAATATTTATAAATTTGGTTTATTAAGTCATATAGAAATGGTATGAAATATTTGTATGTGTATTAATGACCAAATAAATGATGTTCGAATGGTTAGTATTATGCATATAAATTTTAGTATGTTTTGATCTGGTAATTGTGTTAAAAAATGGTCCATATGAATATGGTAACATGCGCATGAAATTGCAATGTAGAAGAAGTATATTTGGCCATGTTGTAATGCTAGCTATTATCTGTTATGATAATGAATATTATGCTATAATATAAGGTGATATGGTATAATATACGAATGTGTATTGATTATGTTTTCAAAAGCCAATGCCGCATATATTTTATATGACTTTGAATTTTTATTGATATTTGTATTATGATTTAATTTGTGTTTAATGTTTAAATAGATTTATGTTTTATTTATGTGAGTATAACATATGTGTATATGTGAATGTTAGAAATTTTGTGTTTTGTCCGGTAATACCTCGTAACCCTATTTCGGTGACGGATACGATTTAGGGGTGTTACACTAAAGGTGTCTAATAGCTATAGAACTTTAAAGTGGAGGTCCTTATGTGGTAAATAGCCACATTTATGATAGTGGATAATAATGGCTTGGCAATTTTGTAATTTGAATTAATTATAAAGGTTAATTAAGTAAATAGGTAATTAAATGATAAATTCATAAAAACAAAAGCCATTTTATTTCATTCATCTTCTTCCTCCACCAAAATGGAAGAAGGAATAACCTAATTAGGGCTTTGAAGAATTCGACTCCTTTTCTAGCTTGCATGTAAGTGATTTTTGTCTCGTTTTTAATGATTTCTATGTTTTTGGAGTCACTGTAGCTTAATCCAATTAGCCTAGGGACTAATTTGCAAAATGGTTAAAGGTCTAGGGTTTTACCATTGATGAATATGTGTGTATTTTGATGTTTGATGATAGAAAATGAATGGTTGTTGTTAGATAAACAACATTTGTTAAGTGAATTTTGATTAAATTGTCAATTAGGGATTAAATTGAGAAATATGATAAATTGCATGGTAAATGTGTGAAATAATGAAAAATATGGGCTACTTTGAGTATAAGGGAAATTCAGCTAGCATAGGTGTGGAATTAATTTTATGAATTTGTATTTTTATGAGCTAGGGACTAAATTGTAAAAATGTTAAACTATTAGGGGAAAAGTGTAATTTTTCCATAATATGATTTTTGGGTTAAATTGAATAGAATGATAACTAAATAAGTTAAATTTGATTATATATAGGTCAAGAAAAGTGAAGTTCGGAATTAGATCGGGGGAAAAACAAGATAGTTGATTGATAGCTCGTTTCTCTCCATATCAATCTAACGTAAGTTGTTAATAAGCATTAATATAATTATGTTTTAAATACTTTATTAATGAATTAATTGTGAATACGACCTCATGGAAATGTTCGACGAAGATTCAGCAATGTGAAATCCCAGTTGAACCTTAGGAATAGATAGGATACAAATGACATGTCATTAGGGGTTACTATGTTATGTGTTGGTCCGTATTTTCTATCAGTGGCTGAATTTTTCGGCATGTGTTGTGGATTCTCCTCAGTTTGTGTGAGCAGCACCATATAGTTACGTCCTGACCGTTAGCTTGTGTGAGCAGACCTGTTGATAGCTTGAGAGTGAGCATTATATGTGATATGAGTTTGATATGACTTCGGCCATGTATTGGCACTTAGGGTGCAAGATTCCTAAGTATCTAACATTAGTCCACATGGTCAACAGGTATATCATTGAATTGGAAGAGTATGAAATTGATACAAATTAGTACATGCATGTACGTGATCTATACAATTATTAAATCGAAGAAATTGATGGAATTCATGTCTAACCTATGGATTGAATATGTGTTAAGTTTTGGATTTAAATTGAATTGTATTATGGGATGCTTAAGTACTTGAAATGTGGTTGAATGGTAAGTTTTACTTATTAAGCATACAAGCTTACTAAGCTTTATTGCTTACTTTGTTTATTCTTTCGTGTTTTATATTGTTCTTCGAAGCTTGCTCAGATTTGAAGTTGTCAAAGATCTCATCACACTATCAAGCTGTCATTTGGTATTTTTGAACTTGTGATTTTGGTTATATGGCATGTATAGGAGTTGTGGTTAATATGATCTATATGTTGATAATGGATTTAGCCGATTAATTTGGCTTGTAAATGAAGTATGTTTTGGTTATGTGTACAGCCATGTGATTTGGCTTATTTTGGTATATTTTGTTATGTATATATATATGTGCAAATGGCCTTTTGTTATGTGGTTGGTAATTTCCATGTGAATGCTTGTCATCGATTGGAATTTGAGAACCAAATAGTTGGATTGTAGGATATAGTATGCTTGTGATTTTAGGAAAAATAATGCATGTTTGAAAGTGACCATTTAGATGATTTTTGAATGTGAAATTGGTATATTTTGAATTGGCAAAACATGATCTTATGAGCATTGTAGTTGTTGATATTGGTATAGCATGATTTTAGGCTTGAATGAGATTGGTTTGAATGCCTATTGATGCTATGTTATTTTCCATTTGACTTGTTTAGGTTGATTCAAGTTTGGGTGGGAAAGATGGCTTGGTAAATAGCCTATTTTTGTCCACACGGGAAAAGACACGGGGGTGGGTCTCAACCATGTGTCCCCTGGTACATAATTAGAAATCAAGTCAATATGCTTCACATGGCCCAGCACACAGATGTGTAACTTGACCGTGTGGCATAAGTCAGTATACGCTACAATTTTAGCATAGCCTAGCGCACGGCCTGGCACATGAGCATGTGAGCTATTTCGAAGGGTACACGGGCTAGTCACAAGGGCGTGTGGTTGGCCATGTGACCAAAGTCAAAGAGTTACACGGGATAGGACATAGGATGGGACACGGCCATGTGATCCCAATTCGAATGTCCACACAGTTGGGCCACACGGGCATGTGTCCCTTGTATTTTGAAAAATTTTCTAAGGTTTCCAAAAATTTCCTGAGTTATTGGTTTAGTCCCGAAGCACTTATAATGCATGATTTGGGCCTCAAGGGCTCGTATTAGGGACAATATGATTAAATGTGAATGACTTTTATTTAGAAATGAAAAACGTATGTGAAATGTATGTTTGTTTAAGTAATTAATTGGTAATGCTATGTAACCTTATTCGGGCGACAAATACAGGTTAGAGGTGTTACATTTATTAGTATCAGAGCTATGGTTTAGTTGATTTTAGGACTAACGTAGTGTATGTGAGAGTCTAGCTATACATGCCATACACAACCTATGATAGTGTGATGTCTCCTGAGAGTTTTAATTCATGTTTTCATATAGCTATAGTTCCTAATCGAGCATTGGTTAATGATGTTCAAAAAGCAGTGTCGTCTAAATTTATACCTGTATCTAGGAGTCAAGGAGGACAGGCCAGGGAAGCTTTCTTCCAAATGATGAATGAATGGTTCACTGAGTTTTTTCGAACGAATCTGGCTGTTCAGCAACCTCTACCCCCACCTCTTGCCCAACCGGTTCCCATAGCTCCTCAAGGTTTGAAACTTTTACGTTTAAGTCAACCACCTGTTGATAAAAATAAAAAATATGGGGCTAAAGAGTTTAGAGCTACAGTTGATGATGATCCTAAGAGAACCGAATTTTAATTGAGAATACAATCTGGGTATTTGATAAATTGTCTTGTATGTCAGCAGAATGTTTAAAATATGCTGTATCACTCCTAAGAGATACTACATATCAGTGATGGCACACATTAATATCTGTGGTGCTGAGAGAAAGAGTCACATGGGAATTCTTTCAGACTGAGTTTAGAAAGAAATACATTAGTTAGCGGTTTATCGATCAAAAACACAAAAAAATTCTAGAACTGAAACAGGGTCGTTTAACTGTGACTGAATATGAAACAGAATTTGTGAGACTCAATAAATATGCTCGAGAATGTGTTTCTATTGAAGAGATTATGTGTAAAAGATTCGAAGACAGGTTGATTGAAGATATTAAGCTTCTAGTTAGGATTCTTGAATTGAAAGAATTTGTTGTGTTAGTTGATAGAGCTTGCAAAGCCGATGAACTTGGCAAAGAAAAGAGAAAAGTTGATTTTGAGGCTAGAGATTCGAGAAAGAGGCCAATGAGTAAACCCTATCACTCTTCTTTAAAGAAATCATGGGATTCGTATAATTGTTCAAATGCTTCAGTGGGGTATTCTAATAGACATTGTGGGAAGTAATATACGAGTCCTAAAGCTCAAGCCACCTCAGTATCGAGTGTTGGTAGTGTCAGAATCAACAAACCTAAGTGTCAAAAGTTTGGAAGACGGCATTTTGGAGACGACATTTTCCCTCTATGACACTGATGTAATTGCTTTGATTGATCCTAGATCGAGTCATTCATATGTTTGTAAGAATTAGTGCTTAAGTCTACCAAATTTGTGATTAAAGTATCGAGCCCCTTAGGCAAATATGTCCTAGTTGATAAAGTTTGCAGGAATTGTTCTTTGATGACTCGGGGTTATTGTTTTCTGGAAAATTTGTTGCTTTCACCGTTTGATGAATTCGATATGATTTTGGGTATGGATTGTTTGACTCTCCATGATGCTATTGTGAATTGTAGATGAAAGATTATTGAGTTGAAATGTCAAAATAGTGAAATTCTTCGTATTGAATCTGATGATTCGAATGGGTTGCCTATTGTGATATCGATGATGCGAGCTTAGAAATATGTAAGAAAAGGTTGTGATGCTTGCCTTACGTATGTACTAGATACAAAAGTGTCTAAATCGAATCTTGAATCAGTGCTAGTAGTTTGTGAATATTCGGATGTGTTTCCAGAAGAGTTACCTGGGTTACCACCAATCAGAGGAGTCGAGTTTTCTATTGAATTATTACCGGGAACATCACCGATAATGATAGCTCCATATAGAAAGGCTCCTATAGAATTGAAGGAATTGAAGGCTCAGTTGCAAGGGTTAACAGATAAAGGTTTTGTGCGACCTAGTTTTTCGCCCTAGGGTGTACCAGTGTTGTTTGTAAAGAAGAAATATGGATCGATGAGATTGTGTATCGACTATCATCAACTTAACAAATTTACAATTAAGAATAAGTATCATTTGCCAAGAATTGATGATTTGTTCGATCAGTTAAAAGGAGCAACAGTATTTTTAAAGATTGATTTGCGATCTGGTTTGTTATCAATTGATAGTTAAATATTCGGATGTGCCGAAAACTGCATTCAGAACAAGGCATGGGCATTATGAATTTCTTGTTATGCCATTCGGATTAAGAAATGCTCTTGCAGTATTTATGGATTTGATGAATCGAGTCTTTAGACCGTATTTAGATAGATTTGTTGTTGTGTTCATTGATGACATTCTAATCTATTCTCGAGACGAATCTGAACATGCCAAGCATTTGAGAATTGTATTACAAACCTTGAGAGATAAGCAACTATTTGCTAAATTCAGCAAATGTGAGTTTTGGCTTCGAGAGGTTAGATTTTTGGGACACATTTTTTCAGCGAAAGTTAGTCGAGTTGATACAAGTAAGATTTCAGCAGTTGTTGACTGGAAACCAGAAAGAAACGTGTCCAAAGTCAGAAGCTTTCTGGGATTAGCTGGCTAGTATCGGCTTTTTGTAAAAGGGTTCTCAATGATTGCTACACCGATGATTTGATTGTTACAGAAAGATGTGAAATTTGAGTGGTGCGAGAAATGCCAACCGATTTTTGAAAAGTTGAAAGCACTGTTAACCGAAGCACCAGTTCTAGTTCAACTGGAGTCGGGTAAAGAGTTAGTGATTTTTAGTGATGCGTTATTAAACGGTTTGTAGTAATTTTTAGTGATGCGTCATGAAACGGTTTGGGATGTGTTTTGATGCAAGAGGGCAAAGTGATAGCTTATGCTTTCAAAAAGTTAAAACCGCATGGAAAGAATTATTCGATGCATGATTTAGAGTTGGCTGCTATTGTTTTCGCATTGAAAATTTGGCGACATCATTTATTCCGTGAGCAATGCCTTATCTTTACAGATCACAAAAACTTAAAATATCTAATGCCTCAGAAAGATTTGAATTTGCGACAACGAAGATGGCTCGAGTTATTGAAAGACTATGAATTAATTACTGATTATCATCCAGGGAAAGCGAATGTAGTCGCTGATGCTTTGAGTAGAAAATCTTTATTTTCTTTGTGGGCATTGAACACACGGTTAACCTTGTTTGATGATGGTTCGATTTTAGCTGAGTTAAAAGCTAAATCATTATTTCTACAGAAAATTTGTGAAGCTCAAAAATCTGATAATGAGTTACAAGCTAAAAGATTACAATGCGGGTCGACTAATGATTTAGAGTATCAAATCGGATTCGATAATTGTTTACAGTTTCGAGGTAGAATTTGTGTACCGAGAAACACTGAGTTTATTCAAAAAGTTCTACACAAAGCACACAGTGGTTATTTATATGTTCATCCAGGGAGTACTAAGATGTATAATGATTTGAAACAATTGTACTGGTGGTCGGGCATGAAACCAAGCATTTTAGAATTAGTGTCAAGATGCTTGGTTTGTCAACAAGTCAAAGCCGACCATCAAGTGCCTTCGGGACTACTACTGCCAGTGATTATACCAGAGTGGAAATGGGATAGAATTACGATGGATTTCATATCGAGATTACCCATATTTTTGAAAAAGAAAGATGTTATCTGGGTTGTTATTGATTGTTTGACAAAATTGGCACATTTCATTCCGGTACATACAAACTTTCGCTTGATAGATTAGCTGAATTATATGTCTCTGAGATTGTCAAATTGCTCGTGGTGCTAGTTTCTATTATTTCGGATAGAGATCTGAGGTTTACGTCGTGATTTTGGAAGAAATTGCAAGAAGCTTTGGGTGTAGGATTAAACTTTAGTACTACTTTTCATCCTTAGACAGATGGTCAATCCGAGAGAATTATACAGATTCTCAAATATATGCTTCGTTGCTGTGTTTTAGAATTTGAAGGCAACTGGGAAAAATATTTACCATTGGTTGAATTTGCATATAACAATAGTATTCAATCATGTATAAAAATGGCACCGTATGAAGCTTTATATGGTCGTAATTTCGAACTCCATTGTACTGGACCAAGCTTAGTGAGAAAAAGAGTCACAGGATTGATTTGATCAGAGAGACCGAAGAAAAGGTGAAAGTAATTCACGACAATTTGAAAGCAATTTCAGAGTAATAGAAATCGTATGTGGATTTGAAATGTAAAGACATTGAATTTCAAATTGGCGACAGAGTATTTTTGGAAGTATCACCGTGGAAAAAGATTCTTCGATTTGGTTGCAAAGGAAAATTGAGTCCCGATTTATCAGACTGTACGAAATTATTGAAAGAATAAGACCAGTGGCATATTGACTAGCTTTACCATTAGAGTTAGAAAAGATTCACAATGTATTTCATGTGTCAATGTTACGCCAATATACATCAGATCCATCACACGTAATTTCTCCGATGGAGATTAAAATTTAGCCTGATATGACATATAGTGAAGAACCAATAAGAATTCTGGCTCGAGAGATTAAAGAGTTAAGAAACAAAAGCATAGCTTTAGTGAAAGCACTTTAGCAACGTCATGGGGTCGAAGAAGCTATGTGGGAAGCTGAGGAAGCTATGAGAAAATAGTACCCTAACCTATTTTCTGGTAAGATTTTCGAGGACGAAAATTCCTAAAGAAGAGAGTTGTAACAACCTGTTTTTAGTCAAATCAGAATAGTGCTTTGGGAACCAGAAATCCGAGGTCAAAATATTTATTTTATTATTAAATTTAGGTCTACAACATGATAGTATGATTGTGTAAAAATTCCTAAAGGGGAGAGTTGTAACACCCCTTACCCTTGTTCGACACCGGAACAGGGTATGAGGCATTGCCGGACATAAACACATGCAATCGTATAAAACTGGGTCAAGAATTTGCATTTAAATTTAAAACTTTTCACATTTCATCTTAAAGTCCCTAATATGGGCCTACGAAGCCCAAATCATGCTTTGAAAATAGTTCCGGATCAAACCGAGAACTTTACAAAACTTTGAAAAATTTCATGAAAAACAAGGGCACACTCCCATGTGATATTAGGACACGACCGTGTGGCTCGGATGGCCATGTCCCTAGCCCGTGCACTAATATGACTTGCCATTGCAAACAAATTTACATCACACATAGATATCACCACTCATTCATCCACATATATAAGCATACACATCCTTGAAATGCATCATCATGGACTTATAATATAGCCAATATACCAACATCAAATGGCCTTACACAATTATGAACTTTCAAATAGCATAGGCCAACATTTTAGGCCAAAACAATTATGACACATACAAAAATAACCAAGTCCCCTTACATGCCATGACCTTAAGTATAATAATTATCAATACCCAATTTGCTAGTTTGATAGTGCGATAGGTTCTCCGGTGACTTCCAACCCGAGCTAACCTAAGGAAATTATAAACACAAAATAAATGGAGTAAGCTATATAGCTTAGTAAGTTGGTATGTAAATAATAAGAAATTTATTAATATGCTTTTAAAAATTCTCACAATATGTTCTCAAGATAATACAATCATAATTGCACATTGTTCCACTATTTACTCTTGTTCATCTCAAGCTGTCTACTCGAGTCACAGTCACTAAATTATTTATATCTTAAGCTATGGAACTCAAAATTAAGATCCACTAATTTTCCCTAAAACTAGACTCACATATATTCTTATCATAAAAGTTTCATAATTTTTGGTGTAGCCAATAAGTACATTTTATTCATTAAAGTCTCCCCTATTTCGCTGTCTAATAGTTCTGACCCCTCTTCACTAAAAATTAATTATCTACTCATACGGGATTTGGATGATGTTTTTGTTTATTTATTTTTAAAATAGACTCATTAAGTATTTTAACATATAAATTATAACCCATAATTATTTTTTTACAATTTTTAGTGATTTTCCCAAATTAGAACAGAGGATTTCGAAATCATTTTGACCCTATCTCACAAAAATTCAAATATCTCGTAATATGAAATTCTTTTGCTTACACCGTTTCTTTTATGTGAAAATAGACTCAATAATATTTAATTTCATATCTTATTAAACCTCTAATTTGATTTCCACAATTTTTGATGATTTTTCAAATTCACACAACTGCTGCTGTCCAAGACTGTTTTATTGCTAATTTTACTCTTTCACGTTTTCTTTGTATTAACTTTCATTCAACATTCACATAGATTTTGTACGTACCTGTATCACTTAAATCAGTTATACTTTCATTTTTTTCATCTTGGCTATGTCAGTTGATACACTTAAACCTCAACGACAACATGTTATCTCAATTCAACATCAAATAATATTATTGGTTCATAACTCTTTCACATTTAATCATCACATAGTCATATTCATTTACACTTAGTCATTTCCTGTTGAACACATTGGAATAATAACGGATACATAGTGGCCTTCACATAGTACCACCTTTGTAGCCAAAGCTATTTTATTCAAAAAGTGGCCTTCACCTAGTACCACACTTGTGTCCAAAGCTATTTTAGTCATAAAGTGGCCTTCACATAGTACCACACTTGTGTCCAAAGCTATTTTATTCCTAAGGTTCAACCAAAAAATTTCTCACTTAGCATAATGCAATGGACTTATTTTACTTAGATGCCATGGGCCTATTTTACTTAGCACATTGCCATGAACTTAATTCATTTAGATGCCATGGTCTTATTTTACTTAGCACAATGTCATATTTTAGATATGGTCTTACATGCGAATCACTTATTTCACTTAGCACATTGACATGGTTTAACCATGGTCTTTTACCGTCAATTCATATTTCACTACGCAACGATCGTTATCGATCCTGTGTTTCTACTTAATTCGAATGTTTACTTAAAATTTCACAATTTAATCAAATATATAATAATATTGCATAATTAACACAAATCAATAATGTTTATTAACATACGAACTTACCTTAACCTAAAATGGCAAAAAGGACCAAATCTTCAGTTACTCATTTTTCTCCCGTTCTAAGTCCGAACTTCATTTTTCTTGATCTATAATATCACATTCGACTTATTAAATTATTTTACTATTCAAATCAATAAAAAAATCATATTATAGAAAAATTATATTTTTGCCCCTAAAGTTTCATATATTTACAAATTTACCCCTAAGCTCGTAAAATGAAATCTATTCATTTTTCTCAATACCCCAGCCTAGCTGAATCATATTCCCTCTTATAGCAGCCCACGTTTTTCACTAAATCACATTTCCTACACATATTTTATAACTTTTACAAATAGGTCCCTTAATGAGATTTCATAAAAAATCACTTAATAAAAGTTGTTTATCACACTGTATGTCATCCATGGTTAAATTCAAAACACATGTATGTCATCCATGGTTAAATTTTAAACACAATCCATGGCTTAAAATAATGGTAAAAATAGCTAAAATGAGTTACGAGGATCTAAAAAATGTAAAAATCATTAAAAACGGGGCTAGAACGGACTTACAATCGGGCTTAGAAGCTTGAAAACCCCTAGCCATGGTTTTCCCTTGTGAAATTCGACCATGGGATTGAAGATGGACAAAAATTGGCTTTTAACTTTGTTTTTAATTCATTTTAATTACTAAATGACCAAAATGCCCCTAACTTAAAAATATTTTATTTCACCTATTTCATGTCCATTTTTGTCCAACAAATTAACCAATGGCATAATTACCATTTAAGGACCTCCAATTTAAAATTTCATAACAATTGGACACCTCTAACTTGTAGAACTCAACTTTTGCACTTTTTACAATTTAGTTCTTTTGACTAAATTGAGTGCCCAAATGTCGAAATTTTCGAACAAAATTTTCACAAAATCATTCCGTGAAACCACAGACCATAAAAATATAATAAAAATAATTTTTTCCTAGTTGGATTTGTGGTCCCAAAACTACTGTTCCGACTAGAATTACATGGTTGTTAAATAAACAACATTTGTTAAGTGAATTTCGATAAAAATGTCAATTAAGATTAAATTGAGAAATGTGATAAATTGGGTGGTAAATGTGTGAAATAATGAAAAATATGGGCTACTTTGAGTATAAGGGAAATTCGGCTAGCATGGGTGTGGAATTAATTTTATGAATTTGTATTTTTATGAACTAGAGACTAAATTGTGAAAATGTTAAACTATAAGGGGTAAAAGTGTAATTTTTCAATAATATGATTTTTAGGTTAAATTGAATATAATGATAATTAAATAAGTTAAATAAGTTAAATTTGATTATATAGATCAAGAAAAGTGAAGTTCAAAATTAGATCGGGGGAAAAACAAGATAGTTGATTGATATCTCATTTCTCTCTATATTAATCTGAGGTAAGTTGTTAATAAGAATTAATATAAATATGTTTTAAATGCTTTATTATTGAATTAATTGTGAATATGACCTTACGAAAATGTTCGACGAAGATGCAACAATGTGAAATCCCAGATGAACCTTAGGAATAGATAGGATACAAATGACATGTTATTAGGGGTTATTGTGTTGGGTGATGGTCCATACGTTCTACCGGTGGTTGAGTTTTCTGGCATGTGTCGTGGATTCTAGTCAGCTTGTGTGAGCAGCACCGTGTAGTTACGTCTTGACCATCAGCTTGTGTGAGCAGACCCGTTGATAGCTTGAGAGTGAGCATTATACGTGATATAAGATTGAGATGGCTTCGGCCATGTATTGGCACTTAGGGTGCAAGATTCCCAAGTATCTGATATTATTCAAAATTGTTCAATGGGTATATCAATGAATTGGAAGAGTTTGAAATTGATATGAATTAGTACAGGTATGCATGTGATCTATACTGTAACACCCTGAACCCGAGGCCGTCACCGGAGTCGAACACGAGGTGTTAACAGACTTCAAACCACTTAAAAAAAATTCCCAGACAAGCTGCCAATCTGCGTGCTAGTCGCTTTAAAAATCATATCTTGAGTTCTGAAACTCGAAATCCAGTTCCGTACATTTTTCCTGAAACTAGACTCATATGCCCATCTACATTTTTTTTCTAGAATTTTTGGTTGGGCCAATTAGTACAGTTTATTAGTCAAAGTCTCCCATGTTACAGGGATCGACTACACTGACCTTTACGCATTACGACTTGGATATCTCCCTGTACAGGGCTTCATTACTGATGTCGTTTGTTTCTATAGAAACTAGACTCGAAGGGGAATCTATGCACATATGGCATGACTTCTAATTATCTCTGGTTAATTTATAATGAATTTCCAAAGTCGGAACAGGGAATCTAGAAATTGCTCTTGCCATGTTTCACAAGAGTTTAATTATCTCCTAACATACAGCTCATATGGTCGTTCCATTTCTTCTATATGAAAATAGACTCATCGAGCTTCGATTACATAATTTATTCATTCATTAATTCCACTCCTACTATTTTTAGTGATTTTTCAATCTCACGTCACTGCTGCTGCCAGCATCTGTTACTAAAGCAACTATGCCTATTTCGTGATTTCTCCTTGATCTAACTAGTAATTCATCATACATATCACAAATTATGATCATGACTAGCCATGCCAAGGGCTAATCATTGTCAAACATCTCCCTACTACACTATTGCCATATCATGAATTTTGACACCAAAAATAATCAACCATGACATATGGCATAAAAATCGAATTTCCAAGACTTACGACCTAACATTATAGAACCAAATCCAACCGAACATTTATGCCATTTTCGCATGGCTAAAAGTTTACATACCAAATTTCAACAAAACATATTAGCCTATACATGCCGAAATGTTCTCCTAGACCGACTAAAAAGAAGATACCAAAAGTTGCTAGCCGGTGTGATGACTTCGATGACGGCCCGATCACGCAAAAAGAGACGAGTCCAAGAAACCTAAAATAGGTGACAAGGAAACACCGAGTGAGTATATAACTCAGTAAGTCATAAGCAATGCACTACCATCCATTAATAACATTATCACAAGAGGAAACAAAATGGAATGAGGCTAGTTACTCCATCCATACCGAACCATACCATAGTTCCTTAGACCTATCGGTTCGATCTCATACCAAGTCATGCATTCACATTCTATATACTAATCAATAGGATATTTGAGGCATTTTCATACATCATTGTATTTTCGTTACAATCATACAACTAAACGACCTTTCACCTATTCCACGATAAATCTTATGTATGTGACTTCAATTATAATTGTCACATAGGTTCAAACTTACCAAGCTCAACTCCAAATATAAACATAGCGCCTATTACCCATGAACTCAAGGTACTTACCCGATCCGCTGTCCGTGATCAACTCAATAATGTCGCACACTTAGTGTCCATAGTGATTCAAAAGTATATATTAAGTCCGCACACTCAGTGCTATATAATCAACTCGCACACTTAGTGCTATATAATCAAACTCGCACACTTAGTGCTGTACAATTTAAACCCGCACACTTAGTGCCAATCTCATGATCATAAATGTTTATACCCGCACACTTAGTGCCGAGATCAACAACTCAATACATCTCACCTCTTTTCTTTTCATTCAACACTTTCATCACCACATGCATACATGTATATATATATATTTATCATTCCATTCAGCATCATTACATAGACGTTATGACCATTTAAATTAATACAAACTATATGCTTAATGACTTACTTTGTGTTGGGTAAGACGGTTCCAACTCGGCTACTCGATGATCTTTTCTTTGCCTTTGCTTGATTCTCCTCCTTTAACTCCTTGAGCTTAATCAATAAATCAACTAGTTTAACCATCTTGCTAAACATTCATAATTCAATTACACATACATATGTATGTCTGTATATTCGGCAACCATCCTCACTAATTACCCATTTAGTCGATTATACACATAATTAAAGGTAACATCACGAATGGGCATACTTATGTATATATATATGTATATATATATACTTTGGAATGGGCATCACAATTAGATTTAACACCACCTTCATACTCAATTAGATGGCCGAATGCATGTATATATGCACAATGTCAACTATAACATCATTTAAACACCTAATTTCATCTCATGAACACTCGACCCATTTTTACCCCATATGGCCGAATGTGTAAGATTACATTCAACACCACCGATGTACTTAATTAGGTTGCCAAATATACCAAGTTAGACTTGACATTATACGTCACAAGAACTCTAATTTAATTTGTCAATTGCTTGGCCAAGAACTCACAAGTGCCTTATCTACAACCTATTCGGCCTTACTACTTAAACTTAGCCTTTCATACACTTATCTCTATTGTTTTAGAAGGCCGAATCCTTATGTGTTCCAACATCTAGCTTACTCAATTCAACACATCAAAACGACATTTAGGCCGATTTTGCTAGCACACAAGCCTTTGACCGAATGTCCTTGACCTCTAGTCACCTAAATTTTTATTCTTTAAAACTCATCCAACTCATATTTTTCATTGACAACCTCCTTAACTTCAATTTATTCACATCTTTAATCATGCTACATTCGACCATTATTTAACAATAATTCATGTATCCTTTTTATTAAACACTCAAAATCAACCATCTTCATACCTCATCACCAAAGACATCAAAATACCAACCAAGAATGTAACATTCATGGCCGAATATCATCTCCATCAATTAACAAAATTTGAACCATGGCTAGGTAGATTTCAAACTTACAACTTAAAATATACATGAATCTCAAAGAATAATATCAAACATACCTCAATCTAGTTACATGCATGGCCAAACTTCTTAGAAACTTTTCCCCTAGGCACCGAATATTCAAGAGCTTCTTAATCAACTTAAAGGTGACCAAATGCCTTAACTTCAATTTCTTCTTTTTCTTTCTTTAGGTACGGCAATTGTGATAAGGAAAAGGATGAACACTCCTTCTTCCTCCCTTATTTTATTCATCCTTTTTTTTCTTTTTAATTCCCTTCTTTTATTTATTCTAATTTACTTACCAATATTAAATAATAAACAACATAAACTTGGAGGAATGGAACCATGCTTGGCCGGCCACTTATCATGAATTGGGCACTTTGACATGCAAACCCAAACTTTCCTATTTTAATACTATTTGGTCCTTACTTATTTACCTATCATAATTTTCTAAGTCTCTCAACTAGATCCTTTCAAGCAAAATTCACATTCCTAATATAAAATTAAAACATCAAATTTTTATACAAGTACTATCACACATATAAGATATGCAAATAAAATTTTAACTAAATTTTATGACTCGGTTTTGTGGTCCCGAAACCACATTCCGACTAGGGTCGAATTAGGGCTGTCACATATACAATTATTGAATCAAAGAAATTGATGGAATTCATGTCTAACCTTTGGATTGAATATGTGTTAAGTTTTCGATTTACATTGAATTGTATTATTGGATGTTGAAGTACTTGAATTGTGGTTGAATGGTAAGTTTTACTTATTAAGCATACGAGCTTACTAAGCTTTATAGCTTACTTTGTTTATTTTTCTGTGTTTTATAGTGTTTTTCGAAGCATGCTCAGATTTGAAGTCGTCAGAGATCTCATCACACTATCAAGCAGTCATTTTGGTACTTTTGAACTTATGATTTTGGTTATATGGCATGTATAAGAGTTGTGGTTAATATGATCTATATGTTGATAATGGATTTTGCCGGTTGATTTGGCTAGTAAATGAAGTATGTTTTGGTTATGTGTATAGCCATGTAATTTGGCTTATTTTGGTATATTTGGTTATGTATATATATGTAACACCCCTTACCCGTATTCGACATCGGAACAAGGTACGAGGCATTATCGGACTTAAATATAAGCAAACATACAAAACCGAGACGTAAAATTCCATCCAAATTTAAAACATTTCATAAACATTCATATTGTCCCTATAACGAACCTACAACGCCCAAAACGTGCATTGGAAGCAGTTCGGGACTAAACCGGGAACTTTGGAAAATTTCACAACACTTAGAAAAATTTTCATGTTTTAAGGGCCACACGCCCGTGTGGCTTGGGACAAGCCCATGTCAGCAGGCCGTGTGTTCACACACGGCCGTATCCCTAACCCGTGTAACTCTCTGTTTGTCATCCAAGAACGAATTGAAGTCACATGGCCAAGGCACACTCCTATGTGCCTAGGCCATGTGGTTGATTTAATTTTCTCAATTTTTCATAAAATAGATGCAGACTTCACACGTCCAGGGCACATGCCCGTGCCTGAGGCGGTGTCATCCACACAACTGAGACACACGCTCGTGTCTCTACTCATGTGCTCAATTCTGAGCATTCTGTTTTGAAAAAATTAAGGTGCAAGGGACACACAACTGGAACACACGCCCATGGGCAAGCCGTGTGTCACACACGGCCTAGACACATGCTTCTGTGTCTACCTGTGTAGAAAAAATAAGGCTATTTTCCAAGCCATAATGTCACCCTTCCATGCATAATCCTATACAACAAGACATAGCACCATTCCAAGTATATACATTCAACCAAATTAGCCACAACCAAGGCATCAATACCTCATTCACATGCTATCATTGTTCATACACAAACATCACATATATCTCAACTCAAATTATGCAATTTCCCACATCCATGAAAGGCATCATCATATGCATATATACTTGGATCAATATTAGCCAAATTCAATAGCCATTTACAAAATGAATTATCAATCAACATAAGCAAATGCCTTTGGCCAAATCAGTTATGATACATAACAAAATGAACAAGTCCCTATACATGCCATAACTCAAAATATTGAAATCATTGGTACCCAAAATATTAAGTTGACAGTGTGATTGGATCCCCGACAA
The DNA here is from genome assembly GCF_007990345.1 of Gossypium hirsutum. NCBI lineage: Eukaryota > Viridiplantae > Streptophyta > Magnoliopsida > Malvales > Malvaceae > Gossypium > Gossypium hirsutum. The sequence continues at coordinate 54,751,156 of NC_053426.1, read as the reverse complement.
TCTCCGAGCCCCAAGCTGGCTTGGTGACAATATAAGACAAGGGAAAAGAAAGGGGGATAAACTATAAAGCTTACTAAGTTCTCATGCAAATAATAAGCATTATAAACTCACATTTAACATACAATTAACTTGAAGTAAATTAACATAAATGTCATTATAAATCACATAATCAGACTTACTCCATCACAAACTTACTGAGGGATTCATCACATGTCGAGCTCATTAAGTCTGAGTTTTACGTACATACCTGTACCAATTTACCACATACCATAGTCTTTCACAACTTTGTCATTCTCTTTGCATTTCCCGTTAAACCACTTGGAATACTAAAAGATACTCGGGTATCTCGCACACATAGTACCACACCAATACCATATCCCAGATATGGTCTTACATGGGATCTCGTATCGATGCTAATAGACCAGCTATGGTCTTACATGAAATCTCATATCGATGCCATATCCCAGAAATGATCTTACACATAGCCTCGATAACCCTAATGTCATGACATTTGTATCCTATCTATTCCTAAGGTTCAATCGGGATTTCACACTTGTCGTGACTTTATCAAACAAGCTCAATGGTCGATCATAATTCATACAATAGTAAATCATTTAAAATATAATTAAAACAATGCATTATTTACATAAGAACTTACCCCGATACGAAAATAGTAGGAAATGGACCTAATCGTCAAATACTTTATTTTTCCCCTGATCTAGGTCCGAATCTCATTTCTCTTGATCTATAATAGCAAAGTTAACTCATTTATTAATCACATTACTTAATTCAGTCCATAACTTACATTATGGAAAAATTACATTTTTACCCCTAAACTTTGACATATTTATATTTTAGCCCCTAGGCTTGTAAAATGAAATCTATTCAATTTCATCAACACCCAAGCCTAGTCGAACCTCTTTCATGCTTATAACAGCTCACATTTTCCATTTAATCACACTGTTATACACATTTTAAAATCTTTTTACAAATAAGTCCTTTTGAAATTTTCATCAAAAATCACCTAGCAAAAGTTGTTTATCTAACATTAAACTTGCATAATCTACCATTAGACATCAAAATACACAAATATCTAACATGGTTCAAACCCTAGACCTCAATCATCTCTCAAATTAATGGTAGAGATAGATAGATCGGGTGATAACGACTTTAAAAATGTAAAGAACATTAAAAACGGGGCAAGAACGGACTTACAATCGAGCTTGAAAACTGATAAAACCCTAGCTATGTCTTCCTTTCAAATTTCAGCCAAGCATGAAAAAGATGGACTAAATTTTGGCTTGATGTTTTTGTTTTTAATTCATTTAATTACCAAATAACTAAAATGCCCTTTTCTCAAAACACTAAAATTCTCTTACCTCATGCCTATTTTTGTGAAACTTAAAGTAAAATGATCTAATTATCAACTGAGGACCTTCAATTTAAAATTTCATAACAATTAGACACCTCTAGCATGTAAAACTCATGTTTTGCACGTTTTACAATTTAGTCCTTTTTATAAATTGAGTGCTCAAAAGTCAAAATTTTTGAAAGAAATTTTCACAAAATCATTCCATAAAACTTAGACCAAGAAAATGTAATAAACCAAGTTTTTCTACATCAGATTCGTGGTCTTGAAACCACTGTTCAACCTAGGCACAAAATCGGGCAGTTACAAGATATATGTACAAATGGCTTTTTTTTATGTTGTTGGTAATTTCCATATGAATGCTTGTTGTGGATTGGTATTTTGATAACAATTGTAACAACCTGTTTGAGGGTCAAATTAGAATAGTGGTTTCGGGACCACAAATCTGAAGTAGAAATGTTTATTTCATTATTTCTTTAAGGTCTACAGCATGATAGCATAATTGTGTGAAAATTTCGTTAAGAAATTTTATCTATTGAGTGCTCAATTTGATTAGAAGGACTAATTTGCAATAGGTGAAAATTTTGAGTTCTATAAGTTAAAGGTGTCTAATTGCTATGAAATTTTAAATTGTTAAATGGTAATAAAACCATTATACTTCAGGATGGACAAAAATGGACATGGTTAGGTGAATTTTTAAAGTTACGCATTAAGGGTAAATTGGAAATTTGGCAAATAAAGATAAAATTAACTAAATAAAAGATGTCCATCTTCTTCAATTTAGTCCCCTAGCAGAATTTTTGAAGAGAAACCATAGCTAGGGTTTGGGCAAGCTTTCAAGCTCGATTGTAAGTCCGTTCTTGTCCTGTTTTTAATGATTTTTATATTTTTGAGATTGTTGTAGCTTGATCTACCTATTTCAAGGACTAATTTGAAAGAAATTTAAAGTTTAAGATTTTATCCATGTTGGATGTGCTTTTATTTTGATGTTTGATGGTAGAAAATACATGTTTGTTGTTAATTAGACAACATTTGTAAAGTGATTTTTGGTAAAAACGATAAATAGGGACTTATTTGTAAAAGATTATAAAATGTGTAGAAAATTGTGAATAAATGAAAAATGTGGGCTGTTATGAGTACAAGAAATGTTCGACTAGGCTTGGGTTGTGATGAAATTGAAAGAAATTCATTTTACGAGCCCAGGGACTAAATCGTAAAATGTTGAAAATGGAAGGGGTAAAAATGCTATTTTTGCAATAATGTGATTTTAGATTGAATTGAATAGAGTGATAATTAAATAAGTTAATGTGGTGTTATAGATCAAGAAAAATGAAGTTCGGATCTAGATCGGGGGAAAAACAAAGTAATTGACGAATAGATCATTTTTGTCGTTTTGTAACCGACGTAAGTTCATATGTTAATAAGCTTTGTTAAAATTATATTTTAAATTCTTTAATTTATGCATGAATTGTGTAATCGACTCCATGGACACATTTGATGACATTCTAGCAAGCAAGAAATCCTAATCGAACCTTAGGAATAGATTAGGATACAAGTGACATGTCACTAGGGTATTATGTTATGTGATCCGGGCGCTGGTCCTGTGCGTCCTACCGTTGGCTGACTCTACCAGCATATGTTGCATTTACTTGATAGCTTGTGTGAGTAGCACAGTGTAGCTACGTCTTGACCAAAAACTTGTGTGATTAGGCCCGTTGATGCCTAGAGAGTGAGCATATATGTGTTATGAGATAGAGGTAGCAATGGCTACATATGTGACACTTTGTGTGTAAGGTTTCCCGAGTATCTGATATTGTTATTCCGAGTGATTTATTGGGTATGTCAACGACGAGAATAAAAATGAATTATTACGAGATGGTCCAGGTATGTACATAAAGCTTATGATTATTGAATTTGTGAAATGATGATTTCAAGGTAAGTTTGTAATGGAATGAATTATGGTTATGAGATTATGGTAAAATTACATTATCTTATATCATATTACTTGAATGTTAAATGTATGGTAAGATTTGCTTATTTCTTTTATACGAGCTTACAAGCTATATAGATTACTCCGTTTTACTTTTCATGTTTTATAGTGTCGCCAAGCTAGCTCGGATTGGAGATCGTCAGAGATCGCATCACACTATCAAACTGTTATTTTGGGTATCAATGATCTTAAACATTTTGAGAATATGGCATGTATGGGGACTTGGTAGCCCAAAATTGACCCTAGTCGGGAAGTGGTTTCGGGACCGCTAAACCGAGTCACCGAAATGTTTGAATGTGATATTTATTGTCTAGAATATGTAATTATGAATGTGTGAAAATTTCAAGCTTTGATTTAGTCGATTGCATGTGAATTCAGTTAGTAGGATTTGTGTGACACTTTTGAAATGTGATAGGCTAATCTATAAGGATCTAATAGTGCATGTAATAAAAAGGGAGGACTTGCATGTCAAATTTCCCCCCTAATTAGTAGTGGCCGGCCATGCTATGAGTGGAAACATGTCACAAACATGTTATGTTAGTGAGGTATGTTAGGAAAAATAAAATAAGGAGTATGGGTAATAAAGAAATGGAAAAACAAGAAAGAATGTGTGTGAGTGTTCCCCCCCCATTGCCGTGAGTTGAAGAAAAGAAAAAAAATTTATTCATCCTTTTTCATTTCTTTTGGCCGAAAATTCTAAGGAAGGAGGAAGGAGTTCTTGCTTCATGTTTGGTTTGGAAGAGGATTAGGAGGAGGTTTGGCCATACTTGTATCTAGATTAAGGTATGTTTGAGGTTGTTCCATGAGATTCATGCATGTTTTTAGTTGCTAGCTTGAGTTCTAATTAGCCCGTGGCTCAAATCTTTGCTATGTCATGGGGATGATATTCGGCCTAGGTGGATTTTGTGTTAATGCCATTGCATGCTAAATATGAAGCTTGTTAATGATACATGTGATGGTGGATTGATGACTCTTGGATTTTCTTTTTAGCATTTTTGAGTGAGACATTAAGTTCTTTGTTTAACCATGACCAAAATTGAAATGGTATGGTGTTGTGATGTATTCGGCCATGGTATATCCATAAGTATGATTTATGCTTATTGCATGGTAGGTAAGATTTGTGTTTTGGATTTATGTTCATGTTTAGTTATAATCAACTTTGAGATTCGGCTCTTGCACATATATATATATGTTTGCACATGACGTATTGGTATGACATATACAATATCTCAAGGTATATATTTACATATGATGGTGTTTCGGTTATGGAGTACATGATGGATGCGTATTGAGTTATAATATGTAATGCATTAGTTAGTAAAAGGTATGCCATTTGTGTGTGGTATTGAGTATATAATTGGCCTCAACATAGACATGCATAATCGGCCAAATGAATGAGTACATAGGTTGATGTGTTGTTCGGCCATAGGTAAGCATATTGAAGGCTTTATCTTGACTTAGAAAATTCGGCTAATAGCCATTTACAAAATGAATTATCAATCAACATAAGCAAATGCCTTTGGCCAAATCAGTTATGATACATAACAAAATGAACAAGTCCCTATACATGCCATAACTCAAAATATTGAAATCATTGGTACCCAAAATATTAAGTTGACAGTGTGATTGGATCCCCGACAATCTCCGAGCCCCAAGCTGGCTTGGTGACAATATAAGACAAGGGAAAAGAAAGGGGGATAAACTATAAAGCTTACTAAGTTCTCATGCAAATAATAAGCATTATAAACTCACATTTAACATACAATTAACTTGAAGTAAATTAACATAAATGTCATTATAAATCACATAATCAGACTTACTCCATCACAAACTTACTGAGGGATTCATCACATGTCGAGCTCATTAAGTCTGAGTTTTACGTACATACCTGTACCAATTTACCACATACCATAGTCTTTCACAACTTTGTCATTCTCTTTGCATTTCCCGTTAAACCACTTGGAATACTAAAAGATACTCGGGTATCTCGCACACATAGTACCACACCAATACCATATCCCAGATATGGTCTTACATGGGATCTCGTATCGATGCTAATAGACCAGCTATGGTCTTACATGAAATCTCATATCGATGCCATATCCCAGAAATGATCTTACACATAGCCTCGATAACCCTAATGTCATGACATTTGTATCCTATCTATTCCTAAGGTTCAATCGGGATTTCACACTTGTCGTGACTTTATCAAACAAGCTCAATGGTCGATCATAATTCATACAATAGTAAATCATTTAAAATATAATTAAAACAATGCATTATTTACATAAGAACTTACCCCGATACGAAAATAGTAGGAAATGGACCTAATCGTCAAATACTTTATTTTTCCCCTGATCTAGGTCCGAATCTCATTTCTCTTGATCTATAATAGCAAAGTTAACTCATTTATTAATCACATTACTTAATTCAGTCCATAACTTACATTATGGAAAAATTACATTTTTACCCCTAAACTTTGACATATTTATATTTTAGCCCCTAGGCTTGTAAAATGAAATCTATTCAATTTCATCAACACCCAAGCCTAGTCGAACCTCTTTCATGCTTATAACAGCTCACATTTTCCATTTAATCACACTGTTATACACATTTTAAAATCTTTTTACAAATAAGTCCTTTTGAAATTTTCATCAAAAATCACCTAGCAAAAGTTGTTTATCTAACATTAAACTTGCATAATCTACCATTAGACATCAAAATACACAAATATCTAACATGGTTCAAACCCTAGACCTCAATCATCTCTCAAATTAATGGTAGAGATAGATAGATCGGGTGATAACGACTTTAAAAATGTAAAGAACATTAAAAACGGGGCAAGAACGGACTTACAATCGAGCTTGAAAACTGATAAAACCCTAGCTATGTCTTCCTTTCAAATTTCAGCCAAGCATGAAAAAGATGGACTAAATTTTGGCTTGATGTTTTTGTTTTTAATTCATTTAATTACCAAATAACTAAAATGCCCTTTTCTCAAAACACTAAAATTCTCTTACCTCATGCCTATTTTTGTGAAACTTAAAGTAAAATGATCTAATTATCAACTGAGGACCTTCAATTTAAAATTTCATAACAATTAGACACCTCTAGCATGTAAAACTCATGTTTTGCACGTTTTACAATTTAGTCCTTTTTATAAATTGAGTGCTCAAAAGTCAAAATTTTTGAAAGAAATTTTCACAAAATCATTCCATAAAACTTAGACCAAGAAAATGTAATAAACCAAGTTTTTCTACATCAGATTCGTGGTCTTGAAACCACTGTTCAACCTAGGCACAAAATCGGGCAGTTACAAGATATATGTACAAATGGCTTTTTTTTATGTTGTTGGTAATTTCCATATGAATGCTTGTTGTGGATTGGTATTTTGATAACAATTGTAACAACCTGTTTGAGGGTCAAATTAGAATAGTGGTTTCGGGACCACAAATCTGAAGTAGAAATGTTTATTTCATTATTTCTTTAAGGTCTACAGCATGATAGCATAATTGTGTGAAAATTTCGTTAAGAAATTTTATCTATTGAGTGCTCAATTTGATTAGAAGGACTAATTTGCAATAGGTGAAAATTTTGAGTTCTATAAGTTAAAGGTGTCTAATTGCTATGAAATTTTAAATTGTTAAATGGTAATAAAACCATTATACTTCAGGATGGACAAAAATGGACATGGTTAGGTGAATTTTTAAAGTTACGCATTAAGGGTAAATTGGAAATTTGGCAAATAAAGATAAAATTAACTAAATAAAAGATGTCCATCTTCTTCAATTTAGTCCCCTAGCAGAATTTTTGAAGAGAAACCATAGCTAGGGTTTGGGCAAGCTTTCAAGCTCGATTGTAAGTCCGTTCTTGTCCTGTTTTTAATGATTTTTATATTTTTGAGATTGTTGTAGCTTGATCTACCTATTTCAAGGACTAATTTGAAAGAAATTTAAAGTTTAAGATTTTATCCATGTTGGATGTGCTTTTATTTTGATGTTTGATGGTAGAAAATACATGTTTGTTGTTAATTAGACAACATTTGTAAAGTGATTTTTGGTAAAAACGATAAATAGGGACTTATTTGTAAAAGATTATAAAATGTGTAGAAAATTGTGAATAAATGAAAAATGTGGGCTGTTATGAGTACAAGAAATGTTCGACTAGGCTTGGGTTGTGATGAAATTGAAAGAAATTCATTTTACGAGCCCAGGGACTAAATCGTAAAATGTTGAAAATGGAAGGGGTAAAAATGCTATTTTTGCAATAATGTGATTTTAGATTGAATTGAATAGAGTGATAATTAAATAAGTTAATGTGGTGTTATAGATCAAGAAAAATGAAGTTCGGATCTAGATCGGGGGAAAAACAAAGTAATTGACGAATAGATCATTTTTGTCGTTTTGTAACCGACGTAAGTTCATATGTTAATAAGCTTTGTTAAAATTATATTTTAAATTCTTTAATTTATGCATGAATTGTGTAATCGACTCCATGGACACATTTGATGACATTCTAGCAAGCAAGAAATCCTAATCGAACCTTAGGAATAGATTAGGATACAAGTGACATGTCACTAGGGTATTATGTTATGTGATCCGGGCGCTGGTCCTGTGCGTCCTACCGTTGGCTGACTCTACCAGCATATGTTGCATTTACTTGATAGCTTGTGTGAGTAGCACAGTGTAGCTACGTCTTGACCAAAAACTTGTGTGATTAGGCCCGTTGATGCCTAGAGAGTGAGCATATATGTGTTATGAGATAGAGGTAGCAATGGCTACATATGTGACACTTTGTGTGTAAGGTTTCCCGAGTATCTGATATTGTTATTCCGAGTGATTTATTGGGTATGTCAACGACGAGAATAAAAATGAATTATTACGAGATGGTCCAGGTATGTACATAAAGCTTATGATTATTGAATTTGTGAAATGATGATTTCAAGGTAAGTTTGTAATGGAATGAATTATGGTTATGAGATTATGGTAAAATTACATTATCTTATATCATATTACTTGAATGTTAAATGTATGGTAAGATTTGCTTATTTCTTTTATACGAGCTTACAAGCTATATAGATTACTCCGTTTTACTTTTCATGTTTTATAGTGTCGCCAAGCTAGCTCGGATTGGAGATCGTCAGAGATCGCATCACACTATCAAACTGTTATTTTGGGTATCAATGATCTTAAACATTTTGAGAATATGGCATGTATGGGGACTTGGTAGCCCAAAATTGACCCTAGTCGGGAAGTGGTTTCGGGACCGCTAAACCGAGTCACCGAAATGTTTGAATGTGATATTTATTGTCTAGAATATGTAATTATGAATGTGTGAAAATTTCAAGCTTTGATTTAGTCGATTGCATGTGAATTCAGTTAGTAGGATTTGTGTGACACTTTTGAAATGTGATAGGCTAATCTATAAGGATCTAATAGTGCATGTAATAAAAAGGGAGGACTTGCATGTCAAATTTCCCCCCTAATTAGTAGTGGCCGGCCATGCTATGAGTGGAAACATGTCACAAACATGTTATGTTAGTGAGGTATGTTAGGAAAAATAAAATAAGGAGTATGGGTAATAAAGAAATGGAAAAACAAGAAAGAATGTGTGTGAGTGTTCCCCCCCCATTGCCGTGAGTTGAAGAAAAGAAAAAAAATTTATTCATCCTTTTTCATTTCTTTTGGCCGAAAATTCTAAGGAAGGAGGAAGGAGTTCTTGCTTCATGTTTGGTTTGGAAGAGGATTAGGAGGAGGTTTGGCCATACTTGTATCTAGATTAAGGTATGTTTGAGGTTGTTCCATGAGATTCATGCATGTTTTTAGTTGCTAGCTTGAGTTCTAATTAGCCCGTGGCTCAAATCTTTGCTATGTCATGGGGATGATATTCGGCCTAGGTGGATTTTGTGTTAATGCCATTGCATGCTAAATATGAAGCTTGTTAATGATACATGTGATGGTGGATTGATGACTCTTGGATTTTCTTTTTAGCATTTTTGAGTGAGACATTAAGTTCTTTGTTTAACCATGACCAAAATTGAAATGGTATGGTGTTGTGATGTATTCGGCCATGGTATATCCATAAGTATGATTTATGCTTATTGCATGGTAGGTAAGATTTGTGTTTTGGATTTATGTTCATGTTTAGTTATAATCAACTTTGAGATTCGGCTCTTGCACATATATATATATGTTTGCACATGACGTATTGGTATGACATATACAATATCTCAAGGTATATATTTACATATGATGGTGTTTCGGTTATGGAGTACATGATGGATGCGTATTGAGTTATAATATGTAATGCATTAGTTAGTAAAAGGTATGCCATTTGTGTGTGGTATTGAGTATATAATTGGCCTCAACATAGACATGCATAATCGGCCAAATGAATGAGTACATAGGTTGATGTGTTGTTCGGCCATAGGTAAGCATATTGAAGGCTTTATCTTGACTTAGAAAATTCGGCTAAGGAGAGTATTAACTAATGTGTTGAGTTTGATTCATGATTCCGTACATATGTGACTTTAATGTCTAATGAATATATGTGGGCCAAGTACCTTGAGTTCCTCTTTTCGATGCTCAAATGATTAAATCAATTTATTTGTTAAATTAAGCTCAAGAGCAAAGGGGAACTAAATCTGATAAAGGGAAAGAAAAAGTGGTCGAATAGCCATCGGAATCGTTCGACAACATCCGAGGTAAGTTTTCGAGTAATGGGACTTAAATTATGATTCGATTAGATTATGTCTTAAGTAAATCAAAATCATGCTCTTGTATGTGGCTATTGAGCCGAAATTGTAAATGTGATAAGTGTCTTGTGTTTGAGCTTTGGTAATGAAAATGAAATATGAATGTGTCATGATTTATTGATATATGTGCATGGTTACTCGAATGATATCCGGGCTAAGTCCCGAAGGCTTTTGTGCTAAGTGACTACATCCGGACTAAGATCCGAAGGCATTTGTGCTAGCGACTATATCCGGGCTAAGTCCCGAAGGCATTTATGCCAGTGACCATATCCGGGTTAAGACCCGAAGGCCTTGTGCGAGTGGTTATATCCGGCTAAACCCGGAAGATGCTTGATTTGGGAACGAGCGATCTTGCTGTAAAAATTTAAATTAATACGCTCGTAAAATCCCAGCGATGAGGTATGTTTCGTGTGTGCTTTGAATTAGTTGATCCCTTACAAATCATTATTCGCTCAGTCGATAAATGAGCTACCGGCCTTTGGCTAAGTTGATCTTTTGTGTATGAACATAAGGGTTGGTAATGTGAAGTAAGTATGATATTGAGAATTTGTGCATATGAAATTATCCGTTTAGCTATATGAATGCTATACTTTTGTTGTGCTGGAATCCCTTGCTCAAAACTTACTAAGCATAAATTGCTTACTCCGTTTCTTTGTTTCTCTGTTTTATAGATTTTGGCTCGTCAGCTATCGGACTCGGGATTTTTGGAAGTCGAAGTCTCCCACACTATCAAAGCCCCCTTTTGGTACAATTTTGGTTGAACCTTGAAATGGCATGTATAGGACTACCCTTCTTGTTGTTGGTCATGTACCCATGGATTTTGTGTAAATTTGGATAGCCATGCGAAAATGGCTTATATACGTTTTTAGCATAGTACTATAATCGTTTTGTATGTTGATCACTAAGAGGTATGGAAATGTTTGGAAACGATTAGCCATTGGAATGGTTAATCATGATTATACTTTGTGCTATGTATGCAAAAAAAAGGGCTAATTGAATCATGGAAACTATGAAATAGGTAAAGTCTACCTTAAAGGCAGATGCTGACAGCAGCAGCGATGTGGATGTGAAAAATCACTAAAAATAGTAAGAATGGAATTAAATAGTTAATAAATTATGTAAATGAACCTTGATGAATCTACTTTCATATGGAAGAAACGAAACGGTCATATGAGTTGTATGTTAAGAGATATTTAGGTTTTCGTGCAACAGGGCCAGAACGGTTTCTGGATTCCCTGTTCCGACTTTGGAAATTCATTATAAATTAACCAGAGATAATTAGGAGTCATGCCATATATTTATAGATTCCTATTTGAGTCTAGTTTCTATAGAAACAAACAGCATCAGTATTGAAGCCCTGTACAGGGAGATATCCAAGTCGTAATGCGCGAAGGTCAGTGTAGTTGATCCTTGTAACATGGGAGACTTTAACTAATAAACTGTACTAATTGGCCCGACAAAAAATTATAGAAAAATATTTGTAGATGAATATATGAGTCTAGTTTCAGGGAAAAATCACAAAACTGATTTTCGAGTTGTGGAACTCAAGATATGATTTTTAAGGTGACAGTGACACAGTTAGCCAGTTGTCTAGAAATTTTTAAAATGAACTGTGCAAGTAAATGAATTAAGTCGGTCAACACCTCGTGTTCGACTCCAGCAACGGTCTCGGGCACGGGGTGCTACATGTTATATGCGTCATCATGATTTTGGCCAAATGTATTGGCTTGTAATTGTCAAAGGCTTGATTTGGTATTTGGCCATGTAAATGGGCTCATTTTGGTTAAATTGATTGTAAGCTCATATATATATGCATGTATGTGCTAAAGCCTTTTGGTGATATGATTTATATTGATTTGCTAAATGTTGATTGTGGCTTAATGACTTGTTGTGAAATGGATGAGGTTGATTCATTTGTATGCTAGAGTATCTTGATAAGATAATGCAAGTTGAAAGTAGTTTTAGTGGTGTTTTTGAAAGTGAAATTGGTATGTTTGATTAGCATAATGAAATGTTATGAGCATGATAGATGATGGTATTTCTTTGACATGTATTGGCCATGATTGTGGATGTTTTTGTTGCCTAAGTATACCATGATTTATGCCATTGAATTTGTGTATATGTATGGGAAAATTAGGGTGGCAAATTGCTTGGTAAATAGACTTTATTTTTTCCACACGGGTAGACACACGGGCGTGTGTCTTTGCCGTGTGTGACACACGGCTTGTCCCATGGGCATGTGTTTTGGCCATGTTTCCCCTGCACCTTAATTTTTAGAAACAGAATGCTCAGAATTGAGCACATGGGCAGAGACACGGGTGTGTGTCTCAGGCCTGTAAGGGACACGGCCACGGACATGGGCATGTATCCTGGCCATGTGAGGTCTGCACCTATTTTATGAAAATTAATTAATCACAGGGCCTAGCACACGGGCGTGTGGCTTGGCCGTGTGGCTTCAGTTTATTCATGCATTGCAAAACAGAGAGTTACATCGGTTAGGGACACGAGCATGTGTGACCACATGGCCTACCCACACGGGACACGGGCGTGTGACAGCCCAAAATTGACCCTAGTCGGGAAGTGGTTTCGGGACCACAAAACCGAGTCTTATAAATAATTAAAGATTATATTCTGTGTTTATGATGTGCGTAAATGCTTGTGTGATAGTTCCATACTTTAATTTGGTCAGTGTATGTGGAATTTATTAGTAGGGACTTATGTGAGACAATTTAGAAATATGCTAGGCAAGTGTTCAAGTGGCCCATTAATATATGTGGGAAAGTGTTTGTCCTTGCATGTCAAATTAGCCAAATTAAAGCATAGTGGCTGGCCATGCTATGGGTGGAAACATGTCACCAACATGTTATGCTAGTGATGTATGCTAAGAAAAATAAAATAAAGAGCATGGTAATTAAACAATGAAAAGGAAGGGTGATGAAAAAAAAATGGTCTCATCCATACCCCCCCTTGTTGCCGTGAGTTGAGGAAAGAAAACAAAAAAAAAATGTGTTCATTCTTGAACACCTTTGGCCGAATAGAGGAAAGAAAGGAAGGGGAAGAGCTTGAGAAAATCGGCTATGGTGGTTTGCTAGACTAAGGTATGTTTGATGTTGTTCTTGAGATGCATGCATGTTTTAGTAGTTGACTTGAGTTCTAAAAACCCATGGTTCAATTTTGTGGATTGATGATGATTTTGTGTTTTGCCATTGATGAGTGCTTGAGCTTTTTGATAGTTGTTGATGAAAAGTGAAAGATATGTTAAAGATTAATATGTTAAATTAAGGCTTGGTAAGCTAGCTATTAAGGTGAAATGCTAATGTTAGTATTTGATTTGGTAATAATCTGTTTGGGGACAGCAGCAGTAAGGTGATTTTGGAAAATCGCCATAATTTGTAGGAGTTGAATTAGAAGCTGAGTGAATTATGCCATTAAAGCTTGAAGAGTCTATTTTCTTACAAAAGAAACTATAAAAACAAAAGAGTTACCGATCTTGAGATATTTGAAGTATTGTGGGGCTGAGTCAAAATGACTACTAGATTCCCTGTTCTGTTTTTAGGAAATCATTATAAATTGTACAAAAATGATTATAAGATAAAATTTATATGCTTAGACTCCTTAATGATTCTAGTTTCAAATGAGATCAAATACAACACATTTTGAATTCTGTAAAATGAGAAATTTGATTCGTAGTGAAGAGTGGTCAGAATAGTCAAACAGTGAAACAGGGGAACTTTAAGAAAAATCTGGTATTGATTGGCCAAGTCAAAAATTCTGAAAATTTTATGGATGGAAGATATACGAGTCTATATTCAGGGAAAATTAACGGCTAGTGATTTGGAGTTTTGTAGCTCCAGTTATAAACAATTTAGCGACTACTGCTCAGGAAAACAGCTCGTAGTGAATATGTGATTTTGTTGTAAACATTAATGAAAATTTGCCAATGAGTTATTTATTGACTATTATAAAGCTTACTATAATCTATGTGTGTGAAGGTCAAATCAATATATATATTATTCTGAAAGTAATACTTGAATAGTCGATTAATGACTATTTTAAATTTTGTTGAACTTAAGCTCAAGAGCAAAAGGGAACTAGATCCGATAAAGGCAAAGAAAAGATCACTGAGTAGTCGAGTTGGAACCGTCTTACCCAACACAAGGTAAGTCATTAAGCATGTAGTTGGTATTATTTCAAATGGTCATAATGTTTATGTATTGATGCTGAATGGAATGAATAAATATACATATATATATGCATGTACGTATGTGATGATGAAATTGTTGAATGAAAAGAAAAGAGGTAAGATGTACTGAGTTGTTGATCTCGGCACTAAACGTGCGGGTATAACCATTTATGACCATGAGATTGGCGCTAAGTGCGCGGGATTAAATTGTACAGCAGTAAGTGTGTGATTTGACTATGTTGCACTAAGTGTGCGAAATGAATATGATGCACTAAGTGTGCGAATTGACCATGCGGCACTAAGTGTGCGAGTTTGACTATGTAGCACTAAGTGTGCGATTTGATTACGTAGCACTAAGTGTGCGAGTTGATTATATAGCACTGAGTGTGCGGACTCAATATACATTCGTGAATCATTATGGACACTATGTGTGCGACACTATTGAGTCGATCGCGGACAGCGGATCGGGTAAGTGTCTTGAGTACATGGCTAATAGGTGCTATGCTTATACTTGGTGTTGAGCTCGGTAAGTTTGAACCTATGTGACAACTATACTTGAAGTCACGTACATAAAATTTATCGTAGGATGGGTGAAAGGCCGTTTAGTCGTTTGATTGTAACGAAAATAAATTGATTTATGAAAATGCTTCAATGTCCTATTGATGAGTATATGGAATGTGAATGAATTGATATGAAATTGAATCGATAGGTTGGAGGAACTATGGTATGGTTCGGAATGGATGGAGTAATTAGCCTCGTTCCATTTTGTTTTCTCTTGTGATAATGTTATTGATGGATGGTAGTGCATAGCTTATGACTTACTGAGTTATAAACTCACTCGGTGTTTCCTTGTCACCTATTCTAGGTTTCTTGGACACATCTCTTTTTGCGTGATCGGGCCGTCATCGAAGTCATCACACCGGATAGCAAGTTTTGGTACTTTCTTCTTAGTTGGCTTAGAAGAACATTTTGGCATGTATAAGCTATTACGTTGTGTTTGAACTTTGGCATGTAAACTTTAAGCCATGCGAAAATGGCACGAATGTTCGATTGAGTTGGATCAAGGGTAGGCATGAAATGGACCTAGTTACTTTCGTAACAGATGCTGGCAGCAGCAGTGTCATGAGATTGAAAAATCACTAAAAATAGTAGGAGTGGAATTAATTGATGAATAAATTATGTAATCGAAGCTCGATGAGTCTGTTTTCATGAGGAAGTAACGAAAAGATCATATGGGCAGTATATTAAGAGATAATCAGATTTTTGTGGGACAGGGCCAGAACGGTTTCTGGATTCCCTTCTCCGACTTTGGAAATTCATTATAAATTAACCAGAGATAATTAGGGGTCGTACCATATATGTATAGATTCCTCTCTGAGTCTAGTTTTCATAGAAACAAACGGCATCAGTATTGAAGCCCCGTGCAGGGAGATATCCAAGTCGTAATGGGCAAAGGTCAGTGTAGTCGACCCCTGCAACATGGGAGAATTTGACTAATAAACTGTACTAATTGGCCCGACCAAAAATTCTAGAAAAAAATACATAGATGGGCACATGAGTCTAGTTTCTGGGAAAAATTATGAAACTGATTTTCGAGTTAGGAAACTCAAGATATGATTTTTAAAACGACTAGTACACAGATTGGGCAGTGTCTGGAAAATAAATTTTATAAGGGGTTAAAGTCAGTTAACACCTCGTGTTCGACTCCGGTGTCTGTTTCGGGTTCGGGGTGTTACATTTGATTGGTATCAGAGCTATGGTTTAGTCGGTTCTAGGACTACCATAGCACGTATGAGTCTAGCTATACATGCCTTAATGTTAATGTTTAAAAGGGTGATGACTTCTGACGGTTGAAATGTTTTTGTTTTGATTAGTAAATGGATCCCGGTGTAGAAAGAACCCTAGCGGATGACGTTGAGAGCGTAGCGGCTGCTCCTGCACAAGGGACGCCGCCTGTTGAACCTCAGTCATCTGCGAATAATCAAGGTGAGGGGGCTAAACAAGCCTTCTTTACCATGATGAATGAGTGGGTCGCGCAATATGCCCGAACCAACCCGGCTGTCCAACAATTCCCAAATTTGAATAATCCACCCCAAGAGCCTGTAATGCCATCAGTCGCTGATCCTGTGAGGCTGAGTAAGCCACCTGTAGACTTGATTAGGAAGCGTGGGGCCGAGGAGTTCAAGGCCATAGTAACTGATGATGCCGAAAGGGCCGAGTTCTGGCTTGATAACACCATTCGGGTGTTCGATGAATTGTCATGCACACCTGACGAATGTCTAAAATGTGCTGTATCTTTGTTGTGAGACTCAGCCTACTATTGGTGGAGGACCTTGATTTCCATAGTCCCGAACGAGCGAGTAACTTGGGACTTCTTTCAAACGGAATTCCGAAAGAAATTTATTAGCCAACGGTTCATTGATCAGAAGCGTAAGGAGTTCTTGGAACTCAAGCAAGGCCGTATGACTGTATCTGAATACGAACATGAATTCGTAAGACTCAGTAGGTATGCCCGGGAGTGTGTAGCTGATGAGGTTGCTATGTGCAAAAGATTCGAGGAAGGATTGAATGAAGATTTAAAGCTACTAATGGGTATTTTGGAAATAAAAGAATTCGTAACACTAGTCGAACGAGCCTGCAAGGTGGAAGAACTTGGAAAGGAGAAGAGGAAGGCTGAATTTGAAGCTAGAGATTATCGTAAAAGATCGACGGGTAAAGCTCCGTTCTCAGCTGTAAAGAAGTTCAGGGAGGACATTAATAAGTCGAGGGCGACTGCGGGAATTTCCATCAGGGCAAGACCATCGATGGGCTCCCGAGCTACTTCGGTAGCTAGTGTGGGCAATAATCGTCACGAGAAACCTGAATGTCCCCAATGTGGAAGACGACACCTAGGTGAATGTTGGGGCAAGTCTACTAGCAGGGCCTGTTACGGATGCGGTTCGAAGGACCACTTCATTAGAGATTGCACGGAGCTGGATGAGAAGAATAAGATTCAAGGTGCAAGACCTAGTGGAGTGACATCTAGAGGTAGACCACCGAGAATTTTAGGAGGCAGGGGTGGTAGTCAGAGGGGGGCCTCTGATACGGCCGATCGAGCCGAGAACCGTACTCCTGCTAGAGCATATGCCATTCGCGCACGAGAGGAGGCATCCTCCCCCGACGTCATCACTGGTACCTTCACTCTCTTTGATACTAATGTGATTGCATTGATTGACCCTGGTTCTACTCATTCATATGTATGCGAAACCTTAGCAACCAGTAAGACTCTACCTGTTGAGTCTACTGAGCTCGTAATTCGAGTATCAAACCCTTTGGGTCAATGCGTACTTGTTGATAAAGTGTGTAAGAGATGCCCTCTAATAATCCGAGAATCCTGTTTTCCGGCCGATTTGATGCTTTTTCCGTTCGACGAGTTTGATGTTATTCTTGGTTTGGATTGGTTAACCGCGCATGATGCGGTTGTGAATTGCAAAAGCAAGACTATCGATTTGAGGTGCGCAAATAACGAAATAATCCGAGTTGAGTCTGCGGACTTAAGGGGGTTGCCAGCTGTAATATCAGCAATGTTGGCCCAGAAATATGTAAGGAAAGGGTGCGAAGCATACCTCGCGTATGTACTTGATGACAAGGAGTTAGAAAAGAAACCCGAATCGGTGCCGGTGGTTTGTGAATACCCGGATGTTTTTCCTGAAGAGTTACCGGGTTTGCCACCTGTTCGGGAGGTAGAGTTTGGTATTGAGCTTGTACCTGGTACTACGCCAATTTCGATCGCTCCGTATCGTATGGCACTAACCGAGTTAAAAGAGTTGAAAGCTCAGTTGCAAGAATTGACGGATAGAGGTTTCGCTCGACCGAGTTTCTCACCTTGGGGTGCACCAGTATTGTTTGTGAAAAAGAAGGACGGAACCATGAGGTTGTGCATTGACTATCGTCAACTGAATAAAGTGACGATAAAGAATAAGTATCCGTTACCGAGTACTGATGATCTGTTCGATCAATTAAAGGGAGCATCGGTGTTTTCAAAGATAGATTTGAGATCGGGTTATTATCAGTTGCGGATTCGAGATTCGGACGTACCCAAAACTGCTTTCAGAACGAGGTACGGTCACTACGAGTTCTTAGTGATGCCGTTCGGGCTCACTAATGCCCCTGCGGTGTTTATGGATTTGATGAATCGGATCTTCAGGCCGTATTTGGATCGGTTCGTAGTTGTGTTTATTGATGACATCTTGGTCTATTCAAGAGATGAGACCGAACATGCTGAGCATCTGAGGCAAGTGTTGCAAATTTTGCGGGATAAGCAGTTATATGCTAAGTTCAGTAAGTGTGAGTTCTGGTTAAGAGAGGTTAGCTTCTTGGGTCATGTGGTATCCGCATCGGGTATTCGAGTTGACCCGAGCAAAATTTCAGCCATACTTAACTGGAAGCCTCCGAGAAATGTTACCGAAGTCCGGAGCTTTCTAGGGCTCGCCGGTTATTACCGACGATTTGTCAAAGGTTTCTCGATGATAGCCACACCAATGACGAAGCTACTTCAAAAGGATGTTAAGTTCGAATGGACGAAGAAATGTCAGAAAAGCTTCGATCAACTGAAAACTCATTTGACTGAAGCTCCAATTTTGGTGCAACCCGAATCGGGTAAAGAGTTTGTCATTTATAGTGACGCATCCCTACTTGGGTTGGGTTGCGTATTGATGCAAGAAGGTCGAGTTGTGGCCTATGCGTCAAGACAATTGAAGCCACAAGAGAGAAATTATCCTACCCATGATCTCGAACTAGCCGCCATTGTGTTTGCATTGAAAATATGGCGACATTATTTGTTTGGTGAGAAGTGCCATGTGTTTTCGGATCACAAAAGTCTCAAATATTTGATGACTCAACGAGACTTGAATGTGCGACAAAGACGTTGGCTTGAGTTGTTGAAAGATTACGAGCTTGTCATTGATTACCACCCGGGAAAGGCTAATGTGGTTGCGGACGCCTTAAGCCGGAAATCACTGTTTGCTTTGCGAGCGATGAATGTACACTTGTCTGTTCTACCTGACAATGTGTTAGTAGCTGAATTAAAAGCCAAACCATTATTGACTCATCAAATTCTTGAAGCTCAGGAAGTCGATGATGAATTGGTTGCAAAACGAGCTAAGTGTGTTCCGAACAAGGAATCGGAGTTTCAGATTGATGATGATGGTTGTTTGAGGTTTAGAAGTCGTTTGTGTGTTCCAAGGAATTCGGAACTCATTCCGATGATTCTGAACGAAGCCCATTGTAGCCGAATGTCAATTCACCCGGGGAGCACGAAAATGTACAACGACTTGAAACGTCGGTTTTGGTGGCATGGTATGAAACGAGACATCTCCGACTTTGTTTCGAGATGTTTAATATGTCAACAAGTGAAAGCGGAACATCAAGTGCCTTCAGGGTTACTTCAGCCGATCATGATACCCGAGTGGAAATGGGACCGAGTCACAATGGACTTTGTGTCCGGACTGCCATTGTCGGCAAGTAAGAAGGATGCGATTTGGGTTGTTGTTGATAGGCTGACTAAGTCGGCTCACTTTATCCCCGTGCGTACGGATTTTTCATTGGATAAACTAGCCGAATTGTATGTTTCTCAGATTGTGAGATTACATGGAGTACCTATTTCTATCGTGTCGGATAGAGATCCGAGATTCACCTCGCGATTTTGGAAGAAATTGCAAGAAGCTTTGGGTACCAAGCTGCATTTTAGCACCGCTTTTCATCCCCAAACCGATGGTCAATCCGAGCGGATAATTCAGATACTCGAGGATATGCTGAGATGCTGCATCCTTGAGTTTAGTGGTTCATGGGAACGGTATGTACCTTTGATTGAATTCGCTTACAACAATAGTTTTCAATCAAGTATTAAGATGGCACCTTACGAGGCTTTGTACGGTCGTAAATGCCGTACACCATTGTTTTGGACCGAGCTCGGTGAAAGTAAAATTTTCGGAGTTGATTTGATTAAAGATGCCGAACAGAAAGTAAAGGTAATCCGTGAAAGTCTGAAAGCAGCCACAGATCGTCAGAAATCGTATGCGGATTTGAAACGAAAAGACATTGAATATCAGGTGGGAGATAAAGTGTTTCTTAAAGTTTCGCCTTGGAAAAAGGTACTTAGGTTTGGCCGTAAGGGCAAGTTGAGCCCGAGATTCATTGGGCCGTACGAAATCTCCGAACGAGTGGGGCCTGTTGCGTATAGATTGATTTTGCCCCCTGAGCTTGAAAAGATCCATGACGTCTTTCATGTTTCGATGCTTCGACGCTATAGATCTGATCCATCGCACATAATTAGCCCATCAGAGGTTGAAATTCAAGCCGATATGAGTTATGAAGAAGAACCGATGCGTATCCTAGCTCGTGAAGTGAAGGAGTTACGAAACAAAAGAGTTCCGCTAGTAAAGGTGTTATGGCTCAAACACGGGATCGAGGAAGCTACTTGGGAAACCGAGAGCTCGATGAAAGAACGATATCCAAACCTATTTACCGGTAAGATTTTTGGGGACGAAAATTTCTTAAGTGGGGGAGAGTTGTGACAGCCCAAAATTGACCCTAGTCGGGAAGTGGTTTCGGGACCACAAAACCGAGTCTTATAAATAATTAAAGATTATATTCTGTGTTTATGATGTGCGTAAATGCTTGTGTGATAGTTCCATACTTTAATTTGGTCAGTGTATGTGGAATTTATTAGTAGGGACTTATGTGAGACAATTTAGAAATATGCTAGGCAAGTGTTCAAGTGGCCCATTAATATATGTGGGAAAGTGTTTGTCCTTGCATGTCAAATTAGCCAAATTAAAGCATAGTGGCTGGCCATGCTATGGGTGGAACATGTCACCAACATGTTATGCTAGTGATGTATGCTAAGAAAAATAAAATAAAGAGCATGGTAATTAAACAATGAAAAGGAAGGGTGATGAAAAAAAATGGTCTCATCCATACCCCCCCTTGTTGCCGTGAGTTGAGGAAAGAAAACAAAAAAAAAATGTGTTCATTCTTGAAAACCTTTGGCCGAATAGAGGAAAGAAAGGAAGGGGAAGAGCTTGAGAAAATCGGCTATGGTGGTTTGCTAGACTAAGGTATGTTTGATGTTGTTCTTGAGATGCATGCATGTTTTAGTAGTTGACTTGAGTTCTAAAAACCCATGGTTCAATTTTGTGGATTGATGATGATTTTGTGTTTTGCCATTGATGAGTGCTTGAGCTTTTTGATAGTTGTTGATGAAAAGTGAAAGATATGTTAAAGATTAATATGTTAAATTAAGGCTTGGTAAGCTAGCTATTAAGGTGAAATGCTAATGTTAGTATTTGATTTGGTAATAATCTGTTTGGGGACAGCAGCAGTAAGGTGATTTTGGAAAATCGCCATAATTTGTAGGAGTTGAATTAGAAGCTGAGTGAATTATGCCATTAAAGCTTGAAGAGTCTATTTTCTTACAAAAGAAACTATAAAAACAA
Source organism: Gossypium hirsutum (assembly GCF_007990345.1). Taxonomy (NCBI): domain Eukaryota; kingdom Viridiplantae; phylum Streptophyta; class Magnoliopsida; order Malvales; family Malvaceae; genus Gossypium; species Gossypium hirsutum. Next base: position 54,729,385 of record NC_053426.1, on the reverse strand, counting down.
AAGAGTTACCGATCTTGAGATATTTGAAGTATTGTGGGGCTGAGTCAAAATGACTACTAGATTCCCTGTTCTGTATTTAGGAAATCATTATAAATTGTACAAAAATGATTATAAGATAAAATTTATATGCTTAGACTCCTTAATGAGTCTAGTTTCAAATGAGATCAAATACAACACATTTTGAATTCTGTAAAATGAGAAATTTGATTCGTAGTGAAGAGTGGTCAGAATAGTCAAACAGTGAAACAGGGGAACTTTAAGAAAAATCTGGTATTGATTGGCCAAGTCAAAAATTCTGAAAATTTTATGGATGGAAGATATACGAGTCTATATTCAGGGAAAATTAACGGCTAGTGATTTGGAGTTTTGTAGCTCCAGTTATAAACAATTTAGCGACTACTGCTCAGGAAAACAGCTCGTAGTGAATATGTGATTTTGTTGTAAACATTAATGAAAATTTGCCAATGAGTTATTTATTGACTATTATAAAGCTTACTATAATCTATGTGTGTGAAGGTCAAATCAATATATATATTATTCTGAAAGTAATACTTGAATAGTCGATTAATGACTATTTTAAATTTTGTTGAACTTAAGCTCAAGAGCAAAAGGGAACTAGATCCGATAAAGGCAAAGAAAAGATCACTGAGTAGTCGAGTTGGAACCGTCTTACCCAACACAAGGTAAGTCATTAAGCATGTAGTTGGTATTATTTCAAATGGTCATAATGTTTATGTATTGATGCTGAATGGAATGAATAAATATACATATATATATATATGCATGTACGTATGTGATGATGAAATTGTTGAATGAAAAGAAAAGAGGTAAGATGTACTGAGTTGTTGATCTCGGCACTAAACGTGCGGGTATAACCATTTATGACCATGAGATTGGCGCTAAGTGTGCGGGATTAAATTGTACAGCAGTAAGTGTGTGATTTGACTATGTTGCACTAAGTGTGCGAAATGAATATGATGCACTAAGTGTGCGAATTGACCATGCGACACTAAGTGTGCGAGTTTGACTATGTAGCACTAAGTGTGCGATTTGATTACGTAGCACTAAGTGTGCGAGTTGATTATATAGCACTGAGTGTGCGGACTCAATATACATTCGTGAATCATTATGGACACTATGTGTGCGACACTATTGAGTCGATCGCGGACAGCGGATCGGGTAAGTGTCTTGAGTACATGGCTAATAGGTGCTATGCTTATACTTGGTGTTGAGCTCGGTAAGTTTGAACCTATGTGACAACTATACTTGAAGTCACGTACATAAAATTTATCGTAGGATGGGTGAAAGGCCGTTTAGTCGTTTGATTGTAACAAAAATAAATTGATTTATGAAAATGCTTCAATGTCCTATTGATGAGTATATGGAATGTGAATGAATTGATATGAAATTGAATCGATAGGTTGGAGGAACTATGGTATGGTTCGGAATGGATGGAGTAATTAGCCTCGTTCCATTTTGTTTTCTCTTGTGATAATGTTATTGATGGATGGTAGTGCATAGCTTATGACTTACTGAGTTATAAACTCACTCGGTGTTTCCTTGTCACCTATTCTAGGTTTCTTGGACACATCTCTTTTTGCGTGATCGGGCCGTCATCGAAGTCATCACACCGGATAGCAAGTTTTGGTACTTTCTTCTTAGTTGGCTTAGAAGAACATTTTGGCATGTATAAGCTATTACGTTGTGTTTGAACTTTGGCATGTAAACTTTAAGCCATGCGAAAATGGCACGAATGTTCGATTGAGTTGGATCAAGGGTAGGCATGAAATGGACCTAGTTACTTTCGTAACAGATGCTGGCAGCAGCAGTGTCATGAGATTGAAAAATCACTAAAAATAGTAGGAGTGGAATTAATTGATGAATAAATTATGTAATCGAAGCTCGATGAGTCTGTTTTCATGAGGAAGTAACGAAAAGATCATATGGGCAGTATATTAAGAGATAATCAGATTTTTGTGGGACAGGGCCAGAACGGTTTCTGGATTCCCTGCTCCGACTTTGGAAATTCATTATAAATTAACCAGAGATAATTAGGGGTCGTACCATATATGTATAGATTCCTCTCTGAGTCTAGTTTTCATAGAAACAAACGGCATCAGTATGTCGACCCCTGCAACATGGGAGACTTTGACTAATAAACTGTACTAATTGGCCCGACCAAAAATTCTAGAAAAAAATACATAGATGGGCACATGAGTCTAGTTTCTGGGAAAAATTACGAAACTGATTTTCGAGTTACGAAACTCAAGATATGATTTTTAAAACGACTAGTACACAGATTGGGCAGTGTCTGGAAAATAAATTTTATAAGGGGTTAAAGTCAGTTAACACCTCGTGTTCGACTCCGGTGTCGGTTTCGGGTTCGGGGTGTTACAGGGCGTGTGACCTCTGTTTATAGCAAAAAAAATTTAAGTTTTTTTAAAAATTGCCTAAGTTATCTATTTAGTCCCAAACCACTTCCAAAGCATGTTTTGAGCCTCATAGGCTCGTATTAAGGTCTTTATGGTAGAATACAAATGGTTTTTAATTTGGTTGAAATTTATGACTCAGAATTGTATATTTGCTTGCGATGTAAGTCCAGTAATGCCTCGTGTCTTGTTCTGGCATTGAATACGGGTAAGGGGTCTTACATTGATGGTTTAGTTGATTCTCAAACTAATCTAGTGTGTGTGTGAGTCTAGCTATACATGCTATATATAAATTGTGATAGTGTGACAACTCCTGACAATTTAAATTGTATTTTCATATAGTAAATGGATCCAAATGGAGAGGTAACTGATGACGTTGAAAGAACTGCGCTTGTAACACCCCTCACCCTACCCGACGCCGGAATAGGGTTTGAGGTATTACTAGGACTTTACATTTTGAAACGTACCAAATTGGGTCACCAAGTTTTACTCAAAATTTTAAGCTTTTCATCCATGAACAACTCGTCCCTTATATAGGCCTTCGAGGCCTATAACATACCTAGAGGCAGTGTGGGACAAATTCGGGTACATTCGATAAACCTTGGGCTCCTTAGGAAATTTTTCCTTATCATAAAGTGTCACACGCCCGTGTAGGTGGGCCGTGTGGACTCACACGCCCGTGTGACTTGGGGCATGCCCATGCCCTTCAGCCGTGGGCAACACTGACTTATCAACATGGCCATGGCACACACCCGTGCTGCCTGCCCGTGGACGACACTGTCTTTTTAACACGACCATGGTGCATGCCCGTGTGGCCTACCCGTGTACAACTTTGAGTTAAAATTTTAAGTGAAAGAAACACACGACCATAGCACACGCCCATGGGAGGGAACATTGTGTCACACACGGCCTAGACACACGCCCGTGTGTCTAACCATGTGGACTCTAATAGGCTATTTTCCAAGCCTGTAGTCACCCCTTTCTACTACTTGTGCTTAGTGGTTACCAAATTCAAAGTAAAACACAATTATACACTTCTAAATAATCTTGATTAAACTAGATGTATGGAAACCTCATATTATTGGTTTCATACATGATAGGTCATTTCCCACTTAGTGTCTATGGGTTCCCATGTCACTTTAATTCATCTGAAATTGGCCAGTTCATGTGACTCATTGCCAATTGGTAACGACCTATCACTTGTAAATAAAATCGTGCATAAATTCATAGGTCATAGCCTACTCCAATTAAGCCAACTTTCGTGACCATATACAAAGAAATAAACATATTTTTATATGCCTTCATTTGGCAAATCAAATGACACATATAACAAAATAGTCAAAAATTGTGACAACCCAAAGTTGACCCTAGTCGGGAAGTGGTTTCGGGACCGCTAAACCGAGTCACCGAAATGTTTGAATGTGATACTTATTGTCTAGAATATGTAATTATGAATGCGTGAAAATTTCAAGCTTCAATTTGGTTGATTTCATGTGAATTTAGTCAATAGGACTTATGTGAGAAAATTCTAAAATGTGATAGGTCAATGTGTGAGGACCTATTAGTGCATGTGGACAAAGGGGGGACTTGCATGTCAAATTCCCCCCTACTAGTAGTGGCCGGCCATGACAAGCATGGTAGACCAAGTTTGATGGCCAAGACATGTCATAGACATGTTTTGTTGGTGCATCATGGGTGGAAAAAAATAAAATAATAGGCATGGAAATTAAATAATGAAAAGGAGTATGATGAATACTCAAAAAAAAAAGTGTGTAGTTGATTCTTTTCCCCCCATTGCCGTGAGCTAAAGAAAAGAGAGGAGAAGATCTTTGTTCATCCTTTTCTCACCTTCATTTAGCCTAAATTAGAAAGAAAAACAAAGAAAAAATTTTCTCATCCTTTGGTTCATCCTTGGCCAAAAATTTTAAGGAGGAAAGAAGAAGAAAGGTGAAGAGATTCGGCCATGCATGTAGCTAGGCTAAGGTATGTTTGATGATGTTCCATGAGATGCATGCATGTTTTAGTTGTTAGCTTGAGTTCTACCTAGCCCATGGTCTAAATCTTGCTATGTGATGGAATTGGCACTTGACCATGGATGCATCATTCTTGGTTGGTGTTTGATGTTGTGGTGATGAGGCATGAGGATGAGTTAAGATTCGGCCTAGGTGGAGGTTGTGTTAATGCCATTGCATGCAAAATATGAAGCTTGTTAATGATGCATGTGATGATGGCTTGATGATTCTTGAACCTCCTTTTTAGCATTTTTGTGTGAGCACATATGTGCATTGGTTGCTAAATGGAGAAGAATCGGCTAGCAAGATGTGTGCTAAGGCCGAATGTAACTTTGCATGTTAATGAGCAATGCATGTGTTAAATTGATGAAAAGGGGGAGGATGCTTTACTAGTGTGTATATGTGTGTATTAAGTGTTGAAATCGACCCCAAAAATAGACATGCATATTCGGCCAAGGGGAAAGAAATTAGCTAATATGTTGTGTTGATGCATGATTTTTGCATGTATGAGACTTTAATGTCTAATGTATAAATATGGGCTAAGTGCCTTGTGTTCATCTTTTTGATGCCTAAATGATGAAATCAATTTATTTGTTTAATTAAGCTCAAGAGCAAAGGGGGAAATAAATCCGATAAAGGGAAGGAAAAAGTGGTTGAATAGCTAGTGGAATCGTTCGACAACACCCGAGGTAAGTTCTTGAGTAAGAGAGCTTAAATTACGATGCGATTAAATCATGCTCTATGTGTGGCTATTGAGCCGAATGTGCAAGGACGATATGTGCCTTGTGTTTGAGTTTCGCAAATGAAAATGAAATATGAATGTGCCATGAATTATTGTTAGATGTGCATGATTAATTGAATGCTGTCCGGGCTAAGTCCCGAAGGCTTTGTGCTAAGTGAATATATCCGGACTAAGATCCGAAGGCATTTGTGCGAGATACAAATTCCGGGTTAAGCCCCGAAGGCCTTTGTGCGAGATACTAAATCCGGGTTAAGTCCCGAAGGCATTCGTGCGAGTTATTAAATCCGGGTTATGTCCCGAAGGCATTGTGTGAGTTACTAAAACCGGGCTATGTCCCGAAGGCATTTGAACGAGGAGCTCTATCCGGTTAAATCCCGAAGGTACGTGATTTGGTAATGAATGAGCTTGCTGTAAAATTCCAGCGAATACTCGAAAAACATCCCAATATGGGGATATGTTACGTATGTGTTGAATTTAATCGAGCCCTTACAAATAAATGTTCGCTCAGTTGATAAACGAGCTACCGGCCTTCGGCTAAGTTAGTCTATTGTGTATGTACATAAGGGTTGTTAATGTTGTGAAGCAAGTTTGATATCGGTAAATTGCGTATTATGAAATATTCCGTTTATCTAAATGTGTGTTATTCTTTGTTTATGCTGGAATTCCTTGCTCAAAACTTACTAAGCATAAATTGCTTACTCGTTACACTGCTCCTCTGTTTTATAGATTTTTGGTTCTCCAGCTATCGGACTCGGGATCTTGAAGTCGAAGTCGCCCACACTATCAAAGGCTCTTTGGGTACTATTTTGGTTGAATTTTGATATGGCATGTATAGGACTACCCATTGTTGTTTTTCGAGTACTTTATGAAATGTATAAGTGTACAGCCATGCGAAAATGGCTTGTAGAAGTGGAGTATGGCATTAGACCATTCGTGTTTATGATTGTATAGATGGTTTCATGATGTAACTATAGTTGGAATGGAAGTGTTGAGCAAATGATCAGCCATTGGAATGGCTAAGTATGATCATATGTGGGCATATGTATGACAAGGCCCTAGTTGGTCCATGAAACCCCGAAAATAGGTAAGGTTTACTTTGAAAACAGAGGCTGACAGCAGCAGTGATGTGGATTGGAAAAATCACAAGAATTCGTAGGAGTGGAATTAAATAGTGAATAAATTATGTAATCGAACCTTGATGAATCTACTTTCATATGAAAGTAACGAAACAATCATATGAACAGTACAGTAAGAGATATTCGGGTTCTTGTGGAACAGGGCCAGAACAGTTTCTGGATTCCCTGTTCCGACTTTGGAAATTCACTATAAATTGACCAGAGATAATTATGGGTCATACCATATATGTATGGATTCTTCTCTGAGTCTAGTTTCCATAGAAACAAACGACATCAGTATTGAAGCTTTGTGCAGAGAGATATCCAAGTCGTAATGGGAAAAGGTCAGTGTAGTCGACCCCTGTAACATGGGAGACTTTGACTAATAAACTGTACTAATTGGCCTGACCAAAAATTCTAGAAAAAAATACATAGGTGGGGACATGAGTCTAGTTTCAGGGAAAAATCACAAAACTGATTTTCGAGTTGTGAAACTCAAGATATGATTTTTGAAGCGACTAGTACTCAGACTGGGCAGTGTCTGGAAAAATTTTTCAAAGTTTGTTAACATCTCGTGTCCGACTCCGGTGTCGGTCTCGGGTTCGGGGTGTTACAAAAATACTATACATGCCATTGAACAAAACAAAAAAAAAGTCTTTATACCAAAGCTTGTCTAGTTGATAGAGTGTTGACTCTCCAATCGTCTTCTAGCTCTTATGAGTCCTCGAGCTCTGTGAGACAGGGAGAAAGAGTGGGGTAAGCATTTACATGCTTAGTAAGCTCGAATAACACGAAAGTAAACTTACCAAGTGTTTAACATGCATCCATGATAGATAAGGAAACCAACAATTATTAAATGGTTCCCTATTACATGCACTCAATCAATAAGTTAGTAGCATAATCAAGCATCAAATAATTTAATTAGATGAGGTCATCATTCAACATCTCATTTACACAACATCTCATGTTAGTCTCGTTGAGTTTCTAGGAAATCTCGATGGAATACCCATTAGCCGTCAATTCATACGCATGATCATTTCATATATACATTCCCGCGAACCTCACATCTTATGGCGGGATTACTAGTGTAATAGCCCAAATTGGGTCTAGTTGGAATAATAGGTTTCAGGACCACAAAATCTAAGATATAAATAATTATTTTATGATTATTTTTAGGTCTATGATATGATTGCATGATTGTGTGAAAATTTTGTGAAGAAATTCTATGCATAAAGTGCTTAATTTGAAGTTAGGGACTAAATTGAATAAGTTGCAAAACTTGTATTCTAGAAGTTTCTAGTATGAAATTGATTTGAAATATTAATTAGGAGGTCCTAAATAGCAATTTGACTAATTTCTAAGTTATGGACAAAAATTGGACATGGATGGAATTTTTGGAAAGTTTAGTAGTAAGGGTATTTTGGTCATTTAGGGGTAAAATGAATTAAAATACAAAATTAAAAGCCAATTTTGCTCATCTTCTTCCCCATGGACGTGTATACCAAGGGAGACTCCATGGCTAGGGTTTTCAAGCTTCCCAAGCTCAATTGTAAGTCCGTTCTAACCCCGTTTTTCAAGTTCTTTACATTTTTGGAGTCCCGGTAGCTCGATTAAGCTTATGCTAGCAATAATTCAACCTAGGGTTCATATTTGGAAAAATACCCATAGGTGAAATTTGTGTATTTTGGTGTTTTATGATAGAATATGAGGTTTTAAATTATGTTAGACAACTTGTACTACTCGGTTTTAAGCGAAAGCGAGCAAAAGGGCTTAATCGGTAAAAATACCTAATAGTCATAAGTACATGTTAGAGTGAGAATTTGATGTTGCCATAGAAGGGAAAAATGATCAGCATGTAAATATGTGAAAGTGTAAATACCAAGTAGGCTGAAGTTTAATTTACGAGCTTTGGGGCAAAAGTGTAAATATGTGAAAGTTTAGGGGCAAAACTGTAATTTTTCCAAAATATGAGTTTGGGTCAATTTGAATAATGTGAGTCCTAATTAGACTATATTTTAAATGATAGAGCAAGGAAAACTAAAATTCAGGCTAAAATGGAGAAAATACCAAGTTGTGGACGAAATGGTAAAAGTAGCCATTTTCGCATACGAGGTAAGTTCATGTGTAAATAATGTAGTATAATTGTTATTTTTAAGTTATTGATATTAATTATATGATATGCTGATTTTTATCATGAAATATATGCTTTGTAGTTATTTTCGAATAAAATACAAATTTTGTGAATTATTTGTTAAATATAAAATGCTACCGAGTATTGGTTTCGGTATTTTACGGAAGATGGCATGGAGATGTGTTCGAGGAAAATCCCGTTTGAACCTTAGGAATAGATTAGGATACAAGTGACATGTCACTAGGATATTTGGGCATCCGAACTCGTTGAGTTGAGTCCGAGTTCACTTATGGATGCGAATGTCCGAACTCGTTGAGTTGAGTCCGAGTTCACTTATGGATGCGAATGTCCGAACTCGTTGAGTTGAGTCCGAGTTCGAGAGATGTAACTAGGCATCTGAGCTTGTTGAGTTGAGTCCGAGTTCACTTATGGATGCGAACGCCCGAGCTCGTTGAGTTGAGTCCGAATTCACTTATGGGCGGGTTACATGGTAGCTTGGCTACATCTGTGGCACTTATGTGCAAACTTTCCATGTATCCGAATTATATTCCGATGTGTTCAATGGGTAAAATTCTACTCAAATGGAGGAATACTCGAGATGAAAGGGACGTATTGGTAAGTGATGTGAAATGAATACTTTGAACAGGTATGTACTTAACCCTCGGGTTGAAAACTCGATATAACAACAATATGGTAAGATGATAAATGAAAATGTGATATGAATGTCTCGGTGATGATTATGCAAATGATGTTTTATGTTTGCTTATATAGTTGTGTTACTTGCTATTTGCATGTGAGCTTACTAAGCATTTATGCTTACTTCCTCCTTTTCATTCCTTGTAGTGTTGACAAGCCAGCTCAGAAATCGGGAACAATCGGAGGCATGCTCACACTATCCATATACCATCTTGGCATAATGGCTTGCATATTTTGAGTATGGCATGTATAGTATTATAATCATTTTGTATATATGGTCTTATGATATGGTTATTGAGTGGTATGGAAATGCTTGGTAATGATTAGCCATTGGAATGGCTAATCATGATCATATTTGGTGTTATGTATGCTAAATTGCTAGCTAATTCATGGAAACCATGAAATAGGTAAAATTTACCATAAAATAGATTCAGACAGCAGCAGTGACGTGAGTTTGAAAAATCATTAAAAATAGTAGAGATACAATTAGATGATGAATAAATATGGAATTGAAGAATTATGAATCTATTTTCATATGGATGGAACAAAACAGGTATATGAGTTATATTTTATGAGATGTTTAAATTTTTGTGAAATAGGGCCAGAGCGATTTCTGGATCCCCTGTTCTGACTTTGGAAATTCACCATAAATTTCTCAAAGATAATTAGAAGTCATAATTTATATGTACAGATTCCTTATGGAGTATAGTTTGATTAGAAACAAACGACATAGTCATTGAAACTCCTGTACAGGGAGATATCTGATTCGTAATACACAGAGGTCAGAGCAGTCGAACCCTAAAACAGGGGAGATTTTAACTAATAAACTGTACTAATTTTCTTGACCAAAAATTCTAGAAAAAAATTAGTAAATAGATATATGAGTCTAGTTTCAGGGAAAATTTACGGAATTGGATTTAGAGTTTTGGAACTCGAGATATGAATTTTTAAGCAACTGTGATGCAGATTGCTAGCTTGACTGAAAATTTTAAAAATAAATTGTTTGAGCTGTTTAAGTAATGAATTAAGTCTGTTAACACCTCGTGTTCGACTCCGGCGACGGTCTCGGGTACGGGGCGTTACAACTAGTCCAGGTAAAATCCCCCATTTTATGAACTCATAAGGTGATGTCGGGATTACCAGTCCAGGCTAAATCCGTTACTATGACAAATTACAAGTCCAGGCTAAATCCCTTAATATTACAAACACCCTTAATGAGCTCGAATATGAACTACCAGTGTAGGCTAAATTAAGATCCTAATCGAATTACCCGTCCGGGCTAAATCCATAATGCACACATATTCTTTGGGAGGCTTAATCATTCAAAGGAACACCCGTCCAGGCTAGATCCTTTCTATACTTGAGAACATGGATTACTCGTCCGGGCTAAATCCTTACTGCAACACATGCAGGACCTCATTACACATGTCAATAAGGGTTTATCCATCAAATTCCCTTTTTTAACCTCAACTGAGACATTTATCACAATTCACCATCAATTATGCATTTATATGATATTTCATGCCAATAATAAATGCAATCATCATGCATTCATAAATCATAAAATTATGCATTTTAGGGGTTTACTTTAAGTTATCCGAACTTACCTGGTATTTGTTTCGGAGTTGAGTTTCGGTTATTCCGAAACCTTGCGGTTACCTCGATCGACCTCCAGAATTTGTTCCTTGGGGTCTATAACAATAAAAATAGATCATTAACACTCCACATCATACATTACAAGTCTAATTCTCACCCCCGGTCCAAATGACCGTTTTGCCCTTATCCTTTAACATTTTTACGATTTAGTCCCCAAGCTCGTATAATGAAACACATGCAATTCCTATCTTACCCAAGCCTAGCTGAACACTTTTCTCTCTTATGGCAGCCCACATTTCCCATTATTTCTCATTTCTACCGCACATTTTATAATTTTTCCAAAATGGTCCCTACAAGGGTTTTTCATGAAAATCAACTAGGAAAAGATATTTAATACACATTCATCTTTCATATTCCTCCATAATCCATTAAAATACAAGCAAATCATGCATGGGTAAATTTTTAAACATGAACCCTAGCATGAAATATGGGTAGAAATGGACAGAATAAGCTACCGGGATTCCAAGAATACAAAGAGCATGAAAAATGGGGCTTGGGAGCACTTATTATTGAGCTTGGAAAGCTTGAAAACCCTAGCTATGGAAACCCTTAAAGTTTCGACTGGACAAGGAAGAGAATGGGCTGATTTTGGTTCATTTTTCCCATTTTATTTCATTTAAAAGCCAAATGACCAAAATGCCCTTAAGCCCTTTCTTTGAAATTTCATCCATGCAAGCCCATTTTTGTCCAAAAATTTAAAAATTGGGCAAATTTATCCCTAAGACCTTCTATTTTATAATTTAAAGCAATTCCATGCAAACTGCTTCTAGAATCCAAGTTTTGCAATTTATTCAATTTAGTCCCTAATTTTCCAATTGGGCACTTACACAAAACATTTCTTCATGAAACTTTAACACATGCATATACTCATATTTTAGGCCTTATAATAATCATAAAATTCATATTTTTAGGTCAAACTTTTGGTTTTGAAAGCACTATTTTTGACTAAGCCCTATTTCGGGATGTTACAACGCTAGCTCCCGCCCATGGGACAGCACCATCTGAAAGTAAACCAGTAAAGGTTAGTCGGGGAAGAGAGGCTAGAGAAGAATTTTTCCAAAGGATGAATGAGTGGTTTTATGAGTTTTTTGGAACAAATCTGGCTGCCCAACATCCTCCACCCCCACCTAACCCCTAACTGGTTCCCCTAGCTCCCCAAGGTGTGGAGTTGTTAAGACTAAACAAGCCTCCAATTGATAAAATTAGAAAACAAGGGGCTAAAGAATTTATAGCCAATGTTGACGATGATCCTGAGAGAGAGCAGAGTTTTGGCTTGAGAACTCTATCAGGGTATTTGATAAGCTTTCTTACGCACCGGATGAATCGGGTGAGTTGCCTATTATGATTTTGTCGATGTCGGCTCAGAGGTATGCAAGAAAAGGTTGTGAAGCTTATCTTGCATATGTATTGAATATGAAAGTGTTTGAATAGAAGATTGAATCTGTTCCAGTTGTCTATAAATACCTGAATGTGTTTCCGAAAGAGTTACCTGGTTTGCCACCGATCAGAGAAGTTGAGTTTGCTATTGATTTAGTACTGGGGACTTCACCGATATCGATAGCTCTGTATAGAATGACTCTGACCAAATTGAAAGAATTGAAATCTCAGTTACAAGAGTTGACAGATAAGGGATTTGCAAGACAAGTTTTCTGCCCAATGGTGCACCAGTATTATTCGTCAAGAAGAAAGACAGATCCATGAGACTTTGTATCGATTATCGTCAACTTAACAAGGTTACGATAAAGAACACGTATCATTTACCTAGAACCGATGATCTATTTGACCAGTTGAAAAGGGCAACAGTGTTCCGAAAGATAGACTTGAGATCAGGCTATTGCTAGTTGAGAGTTAAAGATTCAGATGTGCCGAAGACCGCATTTAGAACAAGGTACGGGATTTATAAACTCCTTGTTATGCTGTTTGGATTAACAAATGCTCCTGCAATTTTTATAGACTTGATAAATTGAATTTTCCAATCGTATTTAGATAAGTTTGTGGTTGTATTTATTGATGACATCCTGATTTATACTCGAGATGAGTCTGAGCATGCCGAACATTTAAGAATTGTATTACAGACTTTGAGAGATAAGAAATTGTTTGCTAAATTCAACAAAAGTAAGTTTTCGCTCTGAGAAATCACATTTTTTGGACACATTGTTTTAGCAGAAGATATACGGGTTGATCCGAGTAAATTTTGGTAGTTTTTGATTGGAAACCACCGAGAAATGTATCCGAAATTAGACACTTTTTGGGTTTGGCTAGTTATTATCGACGTTTTGTTAAAGGATTGTCAATGATTGCTACACCTATAACCAGATTGTTACAAAAAGATGTGAAATTCAAGTCATCTAAAAAATGTCAACAAAGTTTCGAATAGTTTAAAGTGTTGTTTAATTATCTCGACGTGTCATTGAACAATCTTTGTTGGTGTTGATGCAAGAGGGTAAAGTTATAGCTCATGCCTCGAGATAATTAAAACTACACGAAAAGAATTATCCAACGCACGACTTGGAATTGGCTGCTATTGTGTTCACCTTAAAATTTTGGGGACACCATTTATTCGGTGATAAGTGTCACATCTTTACCGATCACAAGATTTTAAAGTTTTTTATGACTCAAAAAGATTTGATTCTGTGACAATGAAGATGGCTCGAGTTGTTGAAAGATTATGAGTTAGTGATCGACTATCACCTGAGGAAAGCAAATGTAGTCGCAAATGCTTTAAGTAGAAAGTCCTTGTTTACTTTGAGAGCGATGAATACGTGGCTAACCTTATCCAATGATGGATCAATTTTGGTCTAGTTGAAAGCTAAGCTAGTATTTCTTCAACAGATTTGCGAAGCTTAGAAAGGTGATAATGAATTGCAAACTAAAAGAGTTCAGTGCAAATCGAATAAAAATTCTGAATATCAGATTGGATCGGATTATTGTTTGAGGTTTTGAGGTAGGATTTGTGTACCGAGAAAAACTAAACTGATTCAGGAAATTCTTCACGACGCACATAATAGTTGTCTACTTGTTCACCCTAGATGTACAAAGATGTATAATGATTTGAAGGAATTGTATTGGGGGTCAAGCATGAAACGATACATTTCAGAGTTTGTAATGAGATGTTTGATTTGTCAAAAAGTGAAACCCAAACATCATGTGCCTTTAGGTTTACTTTAGCATGTGACTATACTCGAATAGAAATGGGATAGAGTTATGATGGATTTTGTATCGGGGTTACCTCTGACTCAGAAGAAGAAAGATATTGTTTGCGTTGTTGTTCATAGGTTGATGAAATCAGCTCATTTTATTCCAGTACGTACCAATTATTCACTTGATAAACTAGCTGAATTGTACATTGTTGAGATTGTGAGATTGCACTGGCTGCGTACTTCTATTATTTCGGATAAAGATCCAAGGTTCACGTCACGATTTTGGAAGAAACTGCAAGAAGCGTTGGGTACAGAGTTGAGTTTTAGTACTGCATTTCATCCACAAATCGACGGTCAATCTGAGAGAGTGATTCAAATTCTCGAAGATATGCTTCGATGTTGTGTTTTAAAGTTCGAAGATAGTTGGGAGAAATATCAACCGTTGGTCGAATTTTCTTATAATAGCAGTTTTCAATCGAGTATAAATATTGCATTGTATGAAGCATTGTATGGTCGCAAGTGTCAAACTCCATTGTACTAGACCGAGCTTAGTGAGAAACAGATTCACGGGGTTGATTTGGTTAGAGAAACTAAAAAAAGTGAAAGTAATTCGTTATTATTTAAAAGTAGCTTTGGATCGACAAAAATTTGATATGGATTTGAAATGGAAGGATATCGAATTTCAGGTTGGTGATAAAGTGTTTCTGAAAGTGTCACCGTAGAAGAAAATTCTTAGATTTGGTCGGAAAGGTAAGTTGAGTTCGCGTTTCATTGGACTGTATGAGATTATTGAAAGAATAGGGCCAGTGGCATATCGACTAGCTTTGCTATCAGAATTAGAAAGGATCCACAATGTATTTCATGTGTTGATGTTGCGACAATATCGATTAGATCTATCACATGTAATCTCACCATCAGATATATAGATTCAACCCAATATGACATATGGTGAAAAACTGCTCAAAGTGTTAGCTCGAGAGGTTAAACAGTTGAGAAACAAAGCATAGCTCTAGTGAAAGTTTTGTGCCAACGACACGAGGGCGAAGAGGCTACGTGGGAACCTGAGGAAGCTATGAGTAAATAGTACCCTAACATCTTTTCAGGTTAGATTTTTGGGGATGAAAATCCCTAAAGGGGGGAGAGTTGTAACAACCCGTTTTAGGGTCAAATCAGAACAGTGGTTTTGGAACCACACATGCGAAGTAAAAATATTTATTTTATTCTTTATTTAAGGTCTACAGCATGAAAGAATAATTGTGTGAAAATTTTGTTAAGAAATTTTATCGATTAAGTGCTCAATTTGACTAGAAAGACTAAATTGCAATAGGTGCAAAATTTGAGTTCTATAAGTTAAAAGTGTCTAATTGCTATGAAATTTTAAATTGGAGGTCCTTAAATGGTAATTAGAGCATTATAAATGGACAAAATGGACATGGTTAGGTGAAATTTTAAAGTTATGCATTAAGGGTAAATTGGTAATTTTGCAAATAAAGACAAAATTAACTCAACAAAAGATGTCCATCTTTTTCGATTTAGTCCCCTAGTAGAATTTCGGAGGAGAAACCATATCTAGGGTTTGACCAAGCTTTCAAGCTCGATTGTAAGTCCGTTCTTGTGTCATTTTTAATGATTTTTATATTTTTTAGATTGTTGTAGCTTGATCTACCTATTTCAATGACTATTTTGAAGGAAAGTTAAAGTTTCAAATTTTACCTATGTTGGATGTTCTTATGTTTTGATGTTTGATGGTAGAAAATGCATGTTTGTTGTTAGTTAAACAATATTTGTCAAATGATTTTCGGTAAAAAGTCAAATAGGGACTTATTTGTAAAAGATTATTAAATGTATAGAAAAGTGTGAATAAATGAAAAATGGGGGCTATTATGAGTACAAGCAATATTCAGCTAGGCTTAGGTTGTGACGAAATTGAAGGAAATTCATTTTACGAGCCTAGGGATTAAATCGTAAAATGTTGAAAATGTTAGTGGCAAAAACATAATTTTTGTCATAATGTGATTTTGCACTGAATTGAGTAGCTTGATGATTAAATAAGTTAAGTGTGGTATTATAGATCAAGAAAAACGAAGTTTGGATCTAGATCAGGGGAAAACCAAAGTAATAGACGAATAGATCCTTTTTGTCATTTTTGTAACCGAGGTAAGTTCGTATGTTAATAAGCTTTGTTAAAATTATATTTTAAATGTTTTAATTTATGCATGAATTGTGCAATCGACTCTACGGACACATTTGACGACGTTCTGGCAAGCAAGAACTCCCAATCGAACCTTAAGAATAGATTAGGATACAAGTGACATGTCACTAGGGTATTATATTATGTGATTCGGGTGTTGGTCCTGTACGTCCTACCAGTGGATGAGTATACTGACATATGTTGCGGTTACTTAACAGCTTGTGTGAGCAGCACCGTGTAGCTACGTCTTGACTGACAGCTTGTGTGAGCAGGCCCGTTCATGGCTCGAGAGCGAGCATATATATGTTATGAGATAGAGGTAACAATGGCTACATATGTGACACTTTGTGTGTAAGGTTTCCCGAGTATCTGATATTGTTATTTCGAGTGGCTCATTGGGTATGTCAACGACGAAAATAAAAAAGAATTATTACGAGATGGTACAGGTATGTACATAAAGCTTATGATTATTGAATTTGTGAAATGATGATTTCAAGGTAAGTTTGTAATGGAATGAATTACGCTTATGAGATTATGGTAAAATTACATTATCTTATATTACATTACTTGAATGTTAAATGTATGGTAAGATTTGCTTATTTCTTTCATCCGAGCTTACTAAGCTATATAGATTACACTGTTTTATTTTCCATGTTTTATAGTGTCCCTAAGCTAGCTCGGATTGGAGATCGTCAGAGATCGCATCACACTATCAAACTGTTATTTTGGGTATCAATGATCTTAAACATTTTGAGAATATGGCATGTATGGGGACTTGGTCATTTTATTATATGTGTCATCATGATTTTGGCCAAATGTATTGGCTTGTAATTGTCAAAGGCTTGATTTGGTATTTGGCCATGTAAATGGGCTCATTTTGGTTAAATTGATTGTAAGCTAATATATATATGCATGTATGTGCCAAAGCCTTTTGGTGATATTGATTTGCTAATTGTTGATTGTGGCTTAATGACTTGTTGTGAAATGGATAAGGTTGATTCATTTGTATGCTAGAGTATCTTGATAAGATAATTCAAGTTGAAAGTAGTCTTAGTGGTGTTTTTGAAAGTGAAATTGGTATGTTTTATTAGCATAATGAAATGTTATGAGCTTGATAGATGGTGTTATTTCTTTGACATGTATTGGTCATGATTGTGGATGTTTTGGTTGCCTAAGTATACCATGATTTATGCCATTGAATTTGTGTATGTGTATGTGTAAATGAGGGTGGCAAATGGCTTGGTAAATAGCCTTTAATTCGTCCACATAGGTAGTCACACGAGCGTGTGTCGCGTCCGTGTGTGACACACGGCCTGTCCCATGGGCATGTGTTTTGCCCGTGTGTCCCCTGCACCTTAATTTTGAGAAACAGAATGCTCAGAATTGAGCACACGGGCAGAGACACGAGTGTGTATCTCAGCCGTGTGAGGGACACGGCCCCGGACATGGGCGTGTGTCCTGGTCGTGTGAAGTCTGCACCTATTTTATAAAAATTAATTAATCACACAGCCTAGCACACGAGCGTGTGGCTTGGCCGTGTGGCTTCAATTTATTCATGCATTGCAAAATAGAGAGTTACACGAGTTAGGGAAACAGACGTGTATGACCATAAGGCATGCCCACAGGGGCATGCCACAAACTACACGGGCGTTTGACCTCTGTTTATAGCAAAAATTTTCTAAGTTTTGTAAAAATTCCCTGAGTTATCGGTTTAGTCCCAAACCACTTACAAATTAGGGACTTTGTGGTGGAATACAAATGGTTTTTAATTTGGTTGAAATTTATGACTCGAAATTGTATGTTTGCTTGCGATGTAAGTCTGGTAATGCCTCGTATCCTATTCCAACATTGAATATGGGTAAAGGGTGTTATAACCAAATAGCTAAATTATAAGATATAGTATGCTTGTAGTTTTAGGAAAAATAATGCATGTTTGAAAGTGACCATTTAGGTGATTTTTGAATGTGAAATTGGTATGTTTTAAATTGGCAAAACATGATCTTATGAGCATTATAGTTATTGATATTGGTATAGCATGATTTTAGGCTTGAATGAGATTGGTTTGAATGCCTATTGATGCTATGTTATTTTCCATTTAACATGTTTAGGTTGATGCAAATTGGGTGAGAAAGATGGCTTGGTAAATAGCCTATTTTTGTCCACACGGGCGTGTGTCTCGGCCGTGTGTGAAACACGGTTTGGTGACACAGCTGTGTGTCCCCTGGTACATAATTAGAAACCAAGTCAATATGTGTGTGACTTGGCTGTGTGGAATTAGTCAGGATACCCTATATTTTTGGCACAACCTAGCACACGGCCTGGCATACGGGCGTGTGAGGGCATTTCTAAGGGTACACGGGCTAGTCACAAAAGCATGTGGTTGGCCGTGTAACCCAAGTCAGAGAGTTACACGAGGTAGGACACGTACTGGGACATGGCCATGTGATCCCATTTCGAATGTCCATAAGGCCTGTGACGTGGGCGTGTCTTTGGCCGTGTGAGACACACTGCAGGGCCACACGGGCATGTCTCCCCTGTATTTTGAAAAATTTTCTAAGTTTTCCAAAAAATTCTTGAGTTATCAGTTTAGTTCTGAAGCACTTCTAATGCATAATTTGGGACTCAAGGGCTCGTATTAGGGACAATATGATTGAATGTGAATGAATTTTATTTGGAAATGAATATGTTTATTTAAGTAATTAATTCGGTAATGCTCTGTAACCCTATTCTGGTGACGAACATGGGTTAGGGGTGTTACTGTACATCTTTATTTTGATAATTTTAGGACGATTATTTTAAAATATGTTTTCTATGTACTAAGTTTCAAAATAAACTTAATTTCTGCTGTATGTTTATATAAAGACAGCTTGACCGTGACTTTTAATAATAAAATTGAAATATTTAGAAATCCCAATCTTATTTGTAATGGGTGGATGTCAAACAATCTTTATTTTATCAAACTAAAGATATACACACTGCCAGAGACTGAAATATTTAGAAAAGGACTTAAAACTTCTCACTCTAATGAGTCATACCTTTGGAATTTGACAATTGGTCATAGTAACTGAGAAGGAATCACTAGACTTGTGAAAGATGACATCCTAAGTTCACTTAAAGAAGTTAATCTTCCACAATGTTAGTCTTGCTCAAAAGGTAAGATGCTTAAGTGATCTTTTAATGTAAAAGGAATGAGGGTCGAAAAACCCCTAGAACTTATGCACCCTAATATGGCCTCATGCACGCTAATTGTAATATCCTGATTTTGGGCCTAGTCAGAATAGTAGTTTCGTGACCACAAAATCCGAGATAGAAATAATTATTTTATGATCATTTTGAGGTCTATGATATGATTGCATGATTTTGTGAAAATTTCGTGAAGAAATTTTATGCATAAAGTGCTTAAATTGAAATTAGGAACTAAATCGAATAATTTGCAAAACTTGTATTCTAGAAGTTTCTAGTATGAAATTGTTTTGAAATATTAATTAGGAGGTCTTAAATAGCAATTTTACCAATTTCTAAGACTATGGACAAAAATTGGACATGGATGGAATTTTTGGAAAGTTTAGTAGTAAGGGCATTTTGGTCATTTAGGGGTAAAATGAATTAAAATACAAAAGTAAAAGCCAATTTTGCTCATCTTCAACTCCATGGCCGAATATAGCAAGGAGAAACCATGGCTAGGGTTTTTCAAGCTTCCAAGCTCAATTGTAAGTCCATTCTAGCCCCGTTTTTCAAGTTCTTTATGTTTTTGGAGTCCGGTAGCTCAATTAAGCTTGTGCTAGCAATAATTTAACCTAGGGTTTATATTTGGAAAAATACCCATAGGTGAAATTTGTGTATTTTTATGTTTTATGATAGAATATGAGGTTTTAAATTATGTTACACAACTTGTGCTACTCGATTTTAAGTGAAAACTAGCAAAAGGGCTTAATCGGTAAAAATACCTAATAGTCATAAGTACATGTTAGAGTGAGAATTTGATGTTTCCATAGAAGGGAAAAATGATCAGCATGTCATAAAACATAAGAAAATAGGCTGAAGTTTAATTTACGAGCTTTGGGGCAAAAGTGTAAATATGCAAAAGTTTAGGGGAAAATTGTAATTTTTCCAAAATATGATTTTGGGTCAATTTGAATAATGTGAGTCCTAATTAGACTATATTTTAAATGATAGAGCAAGGAAAACTGAAATTCGGGCTAAAATGGCGAAAATACCAAGTTGTGGACGAAATGGTAAAAGTAACCATTTTCGCATACGAGGTAAGTTCATATGTAAATGTTGGTAACATAGTTATTGTTTTTAATGTTTTAATGTTATTTAAATGATATGATAATTATTATGAAATATCATACTTGTGACAATTGTTTGATAATATGTAAAATTATGTGATATACTTGGAAAATGTGAAATACTACCGAGTATCGGTATCGACATTCCATAGAAGATGGTTGAGACATATGATTGGGAAAAATGTCCCGTTGAACCTTAGAAATGGATTAGGATACAAGTGACATGTCACTAGGATATTTGGGCATCCGAACTCGTTGAGTTGAGTCCGAGTTCGAGAGATGTAACTAGGCATCCGAGCTCGTTGAGTTGAGTCCGAGTTCACTTATGGATGCGAACGGTCGAGCTTGTTGAGTTGAGTCCGAGTTCACTTATGGGCGGGTTACATTGTAGCTTGGCTACATATGTGGCACTTATGTGCAAACTTTCCATGTATCCGAATTATATTCCGATGTGTTCAACGGGTAAAATTCTACTCAAATGGAGGAATACTCGAGATGAAAGGGATGTATTGGTAAGTGTTGTGAAATGAATACTTTGAACAAGTATGTACTTAACCCTCGGGTTGAAAAATCGATATAACAACAATATGGTAAGATGATAAATAAAAATGTGATATGAATGTCTTGGTGATGATTATGCAAATGATGTTTTATGTTTGCTTATATGGTTATGTTACTTGCTATTTGCATGTGAACTTATTAAGCATTTATGCTTACTCCCTCCTTTTCATTCCTTGTAGTTTTGACAAGTCAGCTCGGAAATCGGGAACAATCGGAGGCATGCTCACACTATCCGTATACCATCTTGGCATAATGGCTTGTATATTTTGAGTATGGCATGTATAGCATTATAATCATTTTGTATATATAGTCTTATGATATGGTTATTGAGTGGTATGGAAATTCTTGGTAATGATTAGCCATTGGAATGGCTAATCATGATCATATTTGGTGTTATGTATGCTAAATTACTAGCTAATCCATGGAAACCATGAAATAGGTAAAATTTACCATAAAATAGATTCAGACAGCAGCAGTGACGTGAGTTTGAAAAATAACTAAAAATAGTAGAGATACAATTAGATGATTAATAAAATATGGAATTGAAGCTTGATGAGTCTATTTTCATATGGAAGAAGCAAAACATGTATATAAGCTATATTTTATGAGATGTTTAAATATTTGTGAAACAGGGCCAGAGCGATTTCTGGATCCCCTGTTCTGACTTTGGAAATTCACCATAAATTTTTCGAAGATAATTAGAAGTCATGATTTATATGTACAGATTCCTTATTGAGTCTAGTTTTATTAGAAAGAAACGGCATAGTCATTGAAACTCTGTACAGGGAGATATCTGATTCATAATAAACAGAGGTCAGAGCAGTCAAACTCTGAAATAGGGGAGACTTTAACTAATAAACTGTACTAATTTTCCTGACCAAAAATTCTATAGAAATATTAGTAAATAGGTATATGAGTTTGTTCTCAGGAAAAATTTACGAAATTGGATTTCGAGTTTCCTAACTCGAGATATGAATTTTTAAGCGACTATGACGCAGATTGTTAGCTTGACTGAAAATTTTAAAAATAAATTGTTTGAGCTGTTTAAGTAATGAATTAGGTCTGTTAACACCTCGTGTTCGACTTCAGCAACGGTCTCGGGTACGGGGCATTACATTTGGTGGTATCAGAGTAGGTTTAGTCGGTTCTCGGACTAACTCGAGATATGAATTTTTAAGCGACTATGACGCAGATTGTTAGCTTGACTGAAAATTTTAAAAATAAATTGTTTGAGCTGTTTAAGTAATGAATTAAGTCTGTTAACACCTCGTGTTCGACTTCAGCAACGGTCTCGGGTACGGGGCATTACATTTGGTGGTATCAGAGTAGGTTTAGTCGGTTCTCGGACTAACCTAGCATGTGTAAAAGTTTAGCTATACATGCCACTGATCTGTGATAGTGTGATGTCTTCCAACGCGTATGAGCACAGTATCGTCTTATTTAGACAGGGTACTCTCCAACTAAGCTGGACCGACCATGTTCAATGTTATGTGAAGGTATTTTAGTAAAATTATGATTATGATAAGTCTCGGTTCAGAAAAGTATGAATAAAGGTTTATGATACATATGTGATAAATATTCATATTTGCTTAATGCTCATATGATGTAGTGTATGTGGCTTACTTGATAAGATGAACGGAATAAATAGAAAGTAGTAGAGGTATGAATAAAAGTCATAATATTATGATACGAATGAAAATGTCCTTGTCTTGATTTGCATGTCGAATGTTGATAAATGTTAATGATATATAATTTTTATGAGATAAAGGATTATAATGAAATGAACTTATCTATGTTAAATTGTTAGACTGAATTATCTGATTGTAATGATATGTACATGATGATGCACGAAACGAAAGTTGTGATTGTGATGCAAATATCTATGTTTGTTTGGCCTTATATGATGTCATGAGCATGAATTAAATTAATTAAATGAATGGATAAGTAAAGCTATCTAGAAAACATAGAATGTATGCATAAGTATATTGTCTAAATGGGACAATAGGAAAATTGGTGTAAGCCAACATGAATGAATGACATGATTTTGATGATGTTGCTATGATGATGGGAGTTGTGTCATATGTGTATGTATAAGAAAGTCGAGTTAGAGGTCCTACAACCCCTCCCCCTTACCAAAGTGGTAATTATAATGGAATTTCATGAGATTTGTATTGAATAAGTTTCCAGTTGAAAACCCAAAGAGTTCGGTGATAGAATAATTATAAGTATGATCAGAGATTGAAAATGAGCTGATAAGTAAAGTCAGAGCCAGTAAAGTATCGGATTGACGTAAAGATTATTGGAGTTATGCACTGTCCCAGTTAGAAAAGGAATTCTCCTTGGTAAACCGAATTACTCAGGTGCAAGGTCGAGAAAAGTGTAAATCGAAATTTATTCAGAATTGGCCTTCTTTAGTGAATGGTTTAAAATGAAATTTGTGACGGCAGAACTAGTTGGGGAAATGATAATTGAAATGTGAACTATCTGAGTGTGACAGTTATGACTGAACAGATTTAGCAGTCTCTTTTGAGATGTTCTATGTGTTTACCCGTTCTCAAAAATATTTCTATGGCTATTGATCTTCTGAAGAAATTCTTGTTATATGGGAATGTCTTCTAATTCTGGTGTTGGATGAAAGCATTGGTAGTCTGACTGGTTTATAATTTATATTGCTCTATTTCATCGGGTATTCTATTTCATTTCGTCTGATAAGAATTGATGAGAGAATACGTATGATCTTATGATTCTGTTTCTTCTACTTGATGCTTCATCTGATATATATGTATCGAATGAATTCCTACTCATCAGATTCATGGAATTTCAGGTCTCTTTGATTGTTGGATTTCTTGGAATTTCAGTCTCCATTAAATCAAGTTGAGATCCGGGTTTTATGTCATGATATCATGGGAAACTGAGAAGGGTTGAAAATTTAAGAACAGTTGAGAGTTGAGACTGTAAGCTTTTAGATCATACGAGAAATTGAAGAGATGTATTGGAGGTACAGTCTAAGTGCAAGTTCTTCGGCACCGAATATGAGATTAAAAGTGTAGACCACTTTTCTGGTAAGATTTTCGGGGACGAAAAAACCTGAAGGGGGGAGAGTTGTAATATCCTTATTTTGGGCCTAGTCGAAATAGTGGTTTCGTGACCACAAAATCCGAGATAGAAATAATTATTTTATGATTATTTTAAGGTCTATGATATGATTGCATGATTGTGTGAAAATTTCGTGAAGAAATTTTATGCATAAAGTGCTTAAATTGAAATTAGGGACTAAATCAAATAATTTGCAAAACTTGTATTCTAGAAGTTTCTAGTATGAAATTGTTTTGAAATATTAATTAGGAGGTCTTAAATAGCAATTTTACCAATTTCTAAGTCTATGGACAAAAATTGGACATGGATGGAATTTTTGGAAAGTTTAGTAGTAAGGACATTTTGGTCATTTAGGGGTAAAATGAATTAAAATACAAAATTAAAAGGCAATTTTGCTCATCTTCAACCCCATGGCCGAATATAGCAAGGAGAAACCATGGCTAGGGTTTTTCAAGTTTCCAAGCTCGATTGTAAGTCCATTCTAGCCCCGTTTTTCAAGTTCTTTACGTTTTTGGATCCCGGTAGCTCGATTAAGCTTCTGCTAGCAATAATTTAACCTAGGGTTTATATTTGGAAAAATACCCATAGGTGAAATTTGTGTATTTTTATGTTTTATGATAGAATATGAGGTTTTAAATTATGTTAGACAACTTGTGCTACTCGGTTTTAAGCGAAAACTAGCAAAAGGGCTTAATCGGTAAAAATACCTAATAGTCATAAGTACATGTTAGAGTGAGAATTTGATGTTTCCATAGAAGGGAAAAATGATCAGCATGTCATAAAACATAAGAAAATAGGCTGAAGTTTAATTTACGAGCTTTGGGGAAAAAGTGTAAATATGCAAAAGTTTAGGGGAAAAATTGTAATTTTTCCAAAATATGATTTTGGGTCCATTTGAATTATGTGAGTCCTAATTAGACTATATTTTAAATGATAGAGCAAGGAAAACTGAAATTCGGGCTAAAATGGGGAAAATACCAAGTTGTGGACGAAATGGTAAAAGTAGCCATTTTCGCATACGAGGTAAGTTCATATGTAAATGTTGGTAACATAGTTATTGTTTTAAATGTTTTAATGTTATTTAAATGATATGATAATTATTATGAAATATCATACTTGTGACAATTGTTTGATAATATGTTATTTAAATGTTTTAATGTTATTTAAATGATATGATAATTATTCTACTCAAATGGAGGAATACTCGAGATGAAAGGGACGTATTGGTAAGTGTTGTGAAATGAATACTTTGAACAGGTATGTACTTAACCCTCGGGTTGAAAAATCTATATAACAACAATATGGTAAGATAATAAATGAAAATTTGATATGAATGTCTTGGTAATGATTATGCAAATGATGTTTTATGTTTGCTTATATGATTATGTTACTTGCTATTTTCATGTGAACTTATTAAGCATTTATGCTTACTTCCTCCTTTTCATTCCTTGTAGTTTTGACAAGCCAGTTCGAAAATCAGGAACGGTCGGAGGCTCGCTCACACTATCCGTATACCATCTTGGCATAATGGCTTGTATATTTTGAGTTTGGCATGTATAACATTATAATCATTTTGTATATATGGTCTTATGATATGGTTATTGGGTGGTATGGAAATTCTTGGTAATGATTAGCCATTGGAATGGCTAATCATGATCATATTTGGTGTTATGTATGCTAAATTGCTAGCTAATCCATGGAAACCATGAAATAGGTAAAATTTACCATAAAATAGATTCAGACAGCAGCAGTGACGTGAGTTTGAAAAATCACTAATAATAGTAGAGATACAATTAGATGATTAATAATATATAGAATCGAAGCTTGACGAGTCTATTTTTATATGGAAGAAGCAAAATAGGTATATGAACTATATTTTATGAGATGTTTAAATTTTTGTGAAACAGGGCCAGAGCAATTTCTAGATCCCCTATTCTGACTTTGGAAATTCACCATAAATTTTTCAAAGATAATTAGAAGTCATGATTTATATATACAGATTCCTTATTGAGTCTAGTTTTATTAGAAAGAAACGGCATAGTCATTGAAACTCTGTACAGGGAGATATCGGATTCGTAATACACAGCGGTCAGAGCAGTCAAACTCTGAAACATGGGAGAATTTAACTAATAAACTGTACTAATTTGCTTGACCAAAAATTCTATAAAAAAATTAGTAAATATATGTATGAGTCTAGTCTCAGGAAATATTTACGGAATTGGATTTTGAGTTTCCTAACTCGAGATATGAATTTTTAAGCGACTATGACGCAGATTGTTAGCTTGACTGAAAATTTTAAAAATAAATTGTTTAAGCTGTTTAAGTAATGAATTAGGTCTGTTAACACCTCGTGTTCGACTCCGGCAACGGTCTCGGGTACGGGGCATTACACTAATACTCTAAACAAGGGAAAATTTAGAGTATTTATATCGCAAAGAAACCTTAAAATCAAAATTTTGGAGGGAAAGGATTAAATGGTAAAGTAAGGGAAATGTGGGACTGGCCATTAGGCAAATTTCACAATTTTTAAATTTCTGGTGGGTGGTTTTTGTTTTAAAACTAATGTATCTAGCCCACTTTTCACACATTTTACATAAGATTAGAGAGCTCTAAAATTTTTTTTCTTTGGATGATTTTAAAGACCTATAATCAAAGAATAGATCCAACCCATTTCCTTACCAAAATACTCTCCCAATTCACTAGAAATTATTCTTAAAAGTAGCAAAAAATATTCTAAAATTTCTTAATTTTCTTGAATCAAGATTTTCAATAAACAAATTTAGAGCAAATAAAAGGTAATCTTCAATCCTAAACTCGTTTTTGTGATGATTAGAAACATTTTTTACATGATTTGGGAGTCAATTAAAGGATTTTTATCAATGTCATCTTCTTCAAAGAACACATGGTTCTTTAATGGTCGATTTTGAATTTTGAGAGGAAATCCGCAAATCAATGGATGTTCCAACTCAAAATGGATTTATTAAAAGATTTGTGGTCTTATTTATCAAGATTAAACATGATATATGAGGTAATTTAAAGAAATCTAAATTTCATCATCTTCATGAACCAATTTTCTAAAATTTTGTAAAATTGATTTAAAGATGAAATTAATGCTTAGTATAAGTATATTTGGTCTAGTATTGGTGATTGAAAGTGCTTAAGAGGGTTGGAGAGATTGATTTTGTGAGGAATCGAGTTTTCAACTTGACGTTACAAATATAGTAAGGTATCTTTGTGAGAGGATTTTGATTAGTATAGTTAATTAAAATTCATGTTTATTATAGCATTAAAAAGGTGGTATGTCTACTTTATATCTACGGAAGTTCCAAATCTTGAAGAGAACCAAGCTAACTGAAATTGAAGTTTGGATTTGCTTGGTTGATCACTTGTTTGTGGTAGAATAAATTGTGTGGTGAGTGTTTCTAATGGCGATTTGGTAAATTAACTCTCATTTATGTTTAATTAGTAGCTTAATTGATTATTTAAATTGATTAATTATGGTTGAATGGCTGATTTTTGCAAGATTGAAATTATGTGTAGAAGAGTTGAATTTTTATTAAATAATGGTAAGTAAGCATTTAGGTGGATTTGTGCAATTTAATTAGGCTAATTATATTGATGATTAAAGCATGGTTACTGGAGTTTTTTTATCATAATATATTGGTGTTACAATTGGTAATTAAACATTGGGAAATGGAAAATGGAAAATGAAATGCTTAATTTAATTGGATGTTAAATAGCTATGTTACGTGTTACACATATGAATTTTATCACACTAAATTGAGCACAATAATGGCAGATTTATATGCTATGTTTAACTGAATATATTGGCAAGATGGGTGGTGGATTCATTGGATATAGTTGACATGTCAAAGGATTTGTGAGTACTCACCTTGTGAGCATATGGCTCTAGGTTGACTAATTTGTTTGGAGTAGATAAGGGAGTTTTGAGCATGAGTCTCCATTCATTGGATTATTTGTGGTGCTATTAGGGAGCGTGTGCTTCGGCCTACTCAACTTAGTGGATTGTATTTGATATTTGTGGGAGTTTGAAAATTCGTTTATCCGATGTATGATCACCAGATTAAGCCATGAGAAGTGTATGCCAATATATTTATGTGTGATTATTGTTATATCATTCAATATTTGTAAGCCACTAATAATTGATTCTTGATATTGATAAAGCGTATGGAAATTAAATTGACATGTTTCGTTATTATGGTTGATAATTTGTGATTGATTGGATATGATTTAAGCATGATTTGGATGTTGATTTACTTGTCATTTTTATTAACATTCACTGAGCTTTTTAAAGCTCAGACCCTCACAATTCGTGCAGATAATCGTCAGGCTTGAGGAGCTAAGGAGCTGAGCAAGAGAGTTCCAAGAGATTTAGGCTTGGTAGAGACTTTGTTACACATTTTAGAGACTATAATCGGGCATTGTGGAACTCCTGAGAATTTGTTTTATTTTAGTTGTAATTGGACTTTAGACATTGGACATTGAACATTTTATTTTGGATGGTTTTATAAGAATTTTGAGTCATGTTTGATTTTAATTATTGAATGATTTTTGATGTATTGTTGCTTGATAACATGGTGATTAATAACACGGTGTTTAAGGCATGAAATTTATAGTAACGATTGTTTAAATGAAGCTTCCATAGAGTGGGTTACTAGCGACTAAGGTACGCCACTTGTTTCATTTATTCAATGTTTGTTATGCATGAAATTGATTGCTTAATTCTATATAATTGAGGCTTAATTTATGTCAATAAATTCAATTGAAGGTGTATGTATATTTATGTTAATTAATTGTAGTAAAATCGAGTTTAATTGGCCATTAAAATATGCAAAATCGGGTTTTAAAACAAGTTTCTGCAAAAATAGGTGCAGTGGTTTTCACATGGGCGTGTGCCTATCCACACGGGCATGTGGGGGGGTTTTGTAATGTCCCAATTTTTAGGAATTCTGTGGATGTTGGCAAATTTTAAATTTTTGGTGTTCTGTCTGCTTGGCGTAGATTTAAAAAGGTTAGTGGGCCTCTAGAAGGACCAAGATTAAGTTAAAATCCGGTAATTTTAATTAGTTTTGATTCCATAGGAAGAAGGGGTTCTGGTTAATTGGGCTTTTAAGTATTAATTGGGTAAAAATTGAACACAAGGAAGCAGGTGGCAAAGTGGCATGTGATGCCACTGGGAAGGCTATAAAGGTGGCGTGTGGATGCTAGGGAGAACCAAGGTTCAAGTCACAATGAAAGCATATTAAGGGAATTATTTTTATGGTTGGAAAGGGTAAGTAATGGAACTCAAGTGAAAGACTGTCAGGAGGAGTTTAAATTGCTCAAGGGATTGAGTAAGGAGGGGATAATGGAGAGGATTTAGAAGCTAATTAGGGAGAGTAGTATTAGCCGAATGGTGGACTCTTGAGGAGCAAGAGTTGGCCGGCCAAGGGTTTGCTTAGGGGGTAAACTTCGGCTAGGTTAAATGCCAAGGATAAATTCGGCATTTAGGGGTAAGTGTGCCGTTTTTCTGACCATCTTTCCTCCTCCTCCTTTCTTTTATTTTTCTCTTCATCTACCTTCTCCTCTTCTTTTCTCCATAGCTGAATCCTTCTACCACTCTTCCCTACACCACTTCCTTACTATTATTTTTAAGCCTTATAGCCGAATATCATAAAAGCCAAAATCCCGAAGGTTCATATTGTCTGTGCCGAATTCTCCTACCAAAACCTACTGATCTTTCTTCATCCTTTTTGATCAATTCTTTCTTTTTCTGAACCCCAAACCTCTGTTGACAAAGCCACTACAAAACCCTCACCTTTTCTTCACTGTTGCAAAAAGTCGAAAACGCATAGCCTTAGGGACATAGCCGAATTCTGAGATCTCTAAGGGCACGACTTTTGTTATCATTTGAGGGGTTAGATCTGCGTTAGAATCGAGTAGGAGTTAATTGGAATCATTGACCGAAGGAACCGGTGGTAAGTTTTCAAACCTAATCTTTATTTTAGGTTTTAAAAAAAGCCAAAACCCCCTAAAGGTTAGGGAGGCTGTCGATTTGGGCTTGTAGCTCTAAGGGTTGTTATAATTGTTTTATTTTGGTAATAGTGTGATCTAGAGGCTGCTGATCAAAGGCTTGGACAAGTGGAACGACTGGATCTAAACCTAGTCGCTAATTTCGGCAAAGGTAGGATCGCTAGTGCCTAAGGTGTTTTTGGCCGAATATGGTAAGGGGTTAATATGTAGTTCATTTTAATAGTTAGATTAATGTGTTAGTAATCCAATTGTAGGCAGTTCGTGTGTGGATCCCGTCAGCATATCGTCCAAACAGGTGTGTAACTGACACCCTTTCATAGTCTAGATCGGCAAAAGCTGAAATGCCGAAAAATCAGTATTTTGTGGACTTGCGAGTGTGCGAATGCTCGTGAGGTAAATCGATTAATGTTTTTGGTAAACTACAATGTTTAGACTGCAGAGTGCATGATTTCTGTGCCTTCGATATTTTTGGGCTTTACGGGCCAAAATTGGGATGGTGGGCCAACGGGCCCAATTCGGTAAGAACCCTCGGTAAGTGTTTCTGTTAGTATGTGAGAGGTGGGAATATGCATGAAAACCCTTAAAACTGATAAAATTACTGAAATACCTTTATAGGTGGACAATTTATAGATTAACCCTTAGGAGTAAAATTACTGATATACCCCTAGGGTTAAGGTTGACCTGAATGCATGTTTGACTGTTATTATTTACTGCATGCCATGTTATTATTATCTGATGCATGGGACTGGGATACTGATGGAGGAAGTACTGAAAGTGGCTTGTCCACGTACTGGAGGCTTTGCCTCAACTTACTGATAACTGAGCAGCAATGCTGCAACTGTGGAGTGTAGGGCTGGGTGGGTTGAGCTATTCCCCACATGGAGTGTAGGGCTGGTACGGGTGGAGTTTAGCGGTTGGTTATAGGCTGGGTTGGGCTCGCATACACGAATATGTTTGATCTATTCTGGAATGGGCCTCTGGGCCATACTGTTATCTGAAAATGGGGCTAAGGTCCAGTTTATTGTATTCTGAAAAGGGCTTCGACCCAATACCCACTATTATCTGAATGGGTTTAGGCCCAATGGGCTTGAGCTGACTTGGGCTTTGGATGGGTTTTCCTTACACACTGAGTTTTCCAAACTCACCCCTTTCTCTTCCATCCTTGCAGGTAAGCCCTAGTTGGTGGACTTGGAGCTGGGCGGGATTCAGAGTGGCCACGAAGATTAATTTCTATTTTTTTCAAGTTTCGCATTTATTATTTTGACTATTTTAATTCTGGTTTAAGTTGTAATAAGGCCACTCTTCTTATTATTTTTATTATTTTGGGTTATTAAATTGGTTAGCTCTAGGGTGCGGTTTATAAAAGTTACTTATTTTCAAAATAACACGATAACTGAGCAAAGCTTCCGCAGTGTAAACATTTTCAAAGGAAATGAATATTTTAAATAGACTTAAACTTAATTAATTATTCGTGGACTAGTAACAGGCTTAAAGTGTGGCAACGGATGTGTGCATGTCTAGGATTGGATCCATGAAGAGCTTGGTACTTAAGCAGTCCAACAGACTCACCTCCTCTTTTCTGGCTTCCTACCTGGTGCACAGCTTCCATTCACTTTAACTTAAAACAAAACATTCTTCAAACCCTAAGAAAGATTTTTGGATAAAACATAACTTCTTTAGTAACATTCTCCATGTGACACGCTGAATTCGACCGTAACGTCTAGGCCGGGTTTGGGGTGTTACAGGTTTGAATTTTTATCTTTTTAAATTGGTATTCTAATTTGTTTAAGTTACAATTTAATCCTAAAAATTGATTAGTCTAATTAGAGCCTTAGAGGACAAGGAAACTCGGTAAAATTTTAGGATTAGTCTTGTAATGGGTAAAATTCGATAGGAACGCACTTAAATTATAATTCAGAATAGGTCCTGATAGTTTGTATTTGTTACAATTTAGTCCCTAGTAATAAAACTTGAATTAGACATAGTAAACGAACTCAAATTAAGCTAAAATTTTTAGGCTTGCATAATTTGACTAAAAGAAGGTCATTAAACACTTAGATTTAAAATTGGGTTGGTTTTACCATAGGTGTTAAAATGACAAAAATGCCCCTAGGTTAAATTACCTAGGAAAAGGTTAAAATTGGCTCATAGTTTGCTTCTGCATTAATAAATAACTAATAATTAGATAAATTTGAGGTGTTATAAGGTTGGGATGTGTCTTGGGTGGTCGTTAGCCGGAGAGTCACTTCGGTGGCTATAATGCTTCGAATTTGGGCCGATTCATCCCTGTCGGGTTTGGGGTGTCACAATCTTACCTCAGCTTTATCATTTGACTTACTTAAGGGTCATACTGGAAACTTACTTTCCATTTCACCTTCCTACTGGTGGTCAAGGTAGATTTCGTCAACTTCTTATCATCATGCATTTCTCATCATTCTTTCATTGTCTCAAGCTAGACAGTTGTTATTTATTCAGAGTTTGCCACTTTGGTGTCACCAATGAATCTTTGTCCTGAGTTCATTTCACAGACTACGCCACTAAGGCATATTCTTGACTTCTAATGTCTTCTCTTTTCTCCAGAAGCTTCAGACACTCGCTTGATCAACAAATAGCCATAAAGGCGTCCACTTGACTTGGATAGCCACGAAAGTACCCATTCATCCTTAGATAGCCACAAAGAATTCCATACATCATTAGATAGCCACAAGGGCATCCAAATACATACAATAGACTTCACCACGAAGGAACTTTCAACATAATCAGCCACAAGGCTTCCCTTGTCAATCACAATAGTTCACATGTAATAGAGAATAGCCACAATGGTTTCCTCATATAACAATGCTCACATATAACAGAGAATAGTCGGAAATGCTCACACATAATATCCATTAATAAGGCTCACATATAATAGAGAATAACCACAAAGGCTTGCACATAACAAATTTCACCACTAGGGCTCACATGTAATAGAGAATAGCCAAAAAGGCTTCCACATATAAAAGGTTTTGTAAAAAAGGCTCACATATTATAGAGAATAGCCACAAAGGCTCACACATAATAGGTTTCACCACCAAGGCTCACATATAACAGAGAATAGCCACAAAGGCTCACACATAACAGGTTTTGCCACTAGGGCTTACATATAACTGAAAATAACCATAAAGGCTTCCACATATCTGAGAAAAGCCATAAAGGCTTCCACATATTTGAGAAAAACCACAAAGGCTTCCACATTTCAGTAAATGGCATTTTTGGTTATAGAGATTTGCCTAAACTCAATGTCTTGAGGTTTGCCCCTCATTGCCTATGCAATAGCCCGATTTTAGGCCTAGTCAAAAATAGTGGTTTCAGAACCTCTATTCTCAGGGCAGGAGAAATTATTTTAATGTTATTTTATGTGTTATAGCATTATTATATGAGTGCATGAAAATTTTGGTGAAATAATTTTAGCGATTTCATGCTTAATTGCGAAAAAAGACTAAAACGCATAAAGGGCAAAAGTTGTGACTTGCTAGCTAAATACGTTAAATTGCTAGAGAGCCATAATTGAGGGTGTTTAAATTGAAAATAGACCCATTTTATAGGCTTGTCCGGCCATAGAGACAAATAGGAGTAGAAAAGTCAAAGTTAGGTATAATTAGTAGCTTAATTTTGACTAGAAATAAAACAAAAAGAAAAGGGATGTCATCTTTTCATCTTTCTTCCTTCCTCCACTGAAAATACCAACAAAATAGGGGTTTTGAAAACTCAAAATTTTAGCAACTTCCATCCCTTGCAAGTGATTTTGATGATCATTTTTGTTGATTTTTGTGTTTTTGGGACCCTTGTAGCATGAGCTAACTAAAGGGGGGCTATTTTGCAAAATGGATGAACTTCTAGGGTTTTAATATGAGAGCATCTATGATATTTTTGAAATTTTATTGAAGAAAATGAATCTTAGTTGTTTAATAAACAACTTTTGTGAAGTGGTGTTCATGAAAAACACCTAAAAAGGACTAGTTTGTAGTAATTGTAAAATAGATAGGGTGAAATAATGGAAATTTTGGGTTGCTATAAGAGTAAAAAGGGTTTGACTAGGCTTAAACATGAAGAAATTTGATAAAAAATCAATTTTCGAGCCTAGGGGTAAAATGGTCATTTTTTGTCAAAAATGTGAATTTTTTATTATCTAAATTTATTTACTGATTAAATGAGTGAATTTCATCATTTTAGATCAAGGAACCGAGATTCGGTCTTAAATTGAAAAGTACGAGGTTATGGACTAAAATGGCGTAATTAGCCGAAATTGCATTCGAGGTAAGTCTGTGTGATTAAATAAGCATGATATCCATGCTATTGTTAATATACTTGAAAATATATCTTGCCTTGATTGTATTAATTTTTATGTCAATAATATTGTATATGAGAAAGTGATGCCAAATTGTTAATAACATTTATGTGTTGATTGAATGCTTGGAAATTTGATGGAATATGATATTCCATTGAAACGAGTAAGTTGTACATAAATAATGCAAATTAAATGTTATCATGTATTATATCATTAATTTGGCATGAATTGTTGAGTTGTGATGAGAACGTGAATTATGAGAATTAATGTAACAAAGATTTCCGGTTGAACATTTGGAATAGATTTGATTATTCATACTATGACATTGGGTGATTTGTGTGCTAGTGTAAGACATGTCTGAGACATGCATCGGCCACATTATGAGAGCCAGTGTAAGATATGTCTGGGACATGCATCGGCCTCGAGATATACAAGTTAGTGTAAGACCTGTCTAGGACATGGCATCGACACCGGTAGATGAGAGCCAGTGTAAGACCTGTCTGGGACACGGCATCGGGCTTGATATATGAAAGTAAGTGCAAGACCTGTCTGGGACATGGCATCGAATTTGATGTGTTAGCCAGTGTAAGCCATGTTTGGGACATGGCTTCGGCATCTTATCTCATGTTTGCGACTAATGAATATCCTATAGTATTCCAAATGGTTCAATAGAAGATTTATGATTTATGATTTATAATGAAATGAGAGAACTTATGACCATCTGGTGAGTGGTACTGGTACTTACATGAAGTTGATGAGATGTGAATTCAAATTCATGTTATATGATTAGTAAGGAATGAATATGAGCATGTAGAGTAACACAAGTATGTAAGCCAAGCTCATGAGAAATAATTTCGGTTTATGATACACATTTGGTGAAGATGTAAATAAGTAATTCATGCCTATGAGAATGATTTTGTGATGGCTTTTTGATTATAGGTCTATACTTATGATGTATAAATATGTATCTTCACCAATGTGGTGAAAATGAATTAATAAGGTGTGATAAACTTAGAATCATTAACTTACACTAAAACAGTTTTGTACAGCAGCCGTAGTCCAACTTTGAAAATCCACCAAAACTTGTGGAAATTGAGTTAGAGGCTGAATAAAATATTAAATTAAATCTTAATGTGTCTAGTTTCACATAGAAGAAACTATGAAAGCAAAAGAGTTTCATATTATGAAATATTTAAATTGTTGTGAGACATAGTCAGAATTATTTTGAAATCCCCTGTCCTAATTTGAGAAAAACATTAAAAATTGTAAAAAAACTCATTATGGGTTACAATTTATATGATTAGAATCCCTAATGAGTCTATTTTCAAAGGAAACAAATGGGAACCTCATTCGAATCCTTGTGAGGAATTAATTAAATTTTAGTAAGGAAAGGTTGAAGCTGTCAAACAGCAAAATAGGGGTGACTTTGAAGAATAAACTGTACTAATTGGATAAACAAAAAATTCTAAAAATTTTATGGTTAGAAGATATATGAGACTAGTTTCTTGAAAAATTTACAGATCTTAATTTGGAGTCCCTTAACTCCAGATAAAAATAATTTAGTGACTATGACTCGAGAAAACAGCTTGACCAGAACATAGGTAAAAAGGAAATTATGATAGTATTACCTTGAAATCATGTTGTAAGAATTGGTAGAAGCATATTGATAAATTGCTTATTATTTTCATACGGTTTTACTAAGCTATAAAGCTTACCCTCTCCTTTCCATTTCTTTTAGCTTTGTCAGGTTAGCTCGGGGTTGGAGATCGTCAGAGGCAGCATCACACTATCAAGTCACTACCATTGGAATAATGAAGCATATATTAGAAATTTCAAGTGAGTGGCATGTATAGGGATCTAGTTTATTAACATGTATTATTATGCTTTGGCCAAATTTATTGGCTTATATTGAGTTATGCGTATATGGCCATGAGATATGGCTCATATTGATTATGGCTTGTAAACCTAGCTATTCGTGTCATGTCTAATGTTTATGATTTGATTATGTTTGTTTGTCATGCATGGTTGGTAATATGACATGTGTTTTAGATGTATGCTCCATGACCAATTGAGGTGGTCATAGCCATGTAGTAATTGCATGTTATAAAAACAACGTGATAATGGTTGGACATGAGTGCTGGATGTATAAGTTGGTAACTATAGTATAATGGTAAAAGTGATCATCAAAATGACAAGTCTTATACATGTAAATTAAGGAATCTAGACTTGGTATTGCATGAGTAGATGCATTGTTTGTAAGAGGACATGTTAATGTTATGAATACGTTTTAATAAAGAGTGTTTAATCACTAAAATGAGGCCATGAGTTGTGGTTTAATATTTATAAGGTTGTAAGGGTTTATGGGTAACATGAAGGCTTGGAAAATAGCCTAAGTATTGACTACACGGGCCGAGACACGGTCGTGTGTCTCAACCGTGTGAGGGACACGGCCTGGAGACACAAGCATGTGGCCCGACTGTGTGGTTCGACTTGCATGCTGATGTCATAAACAGAGAGTTACACGGGTTGAGGACACGGGTGTGCCAAAGGCACATGAGCGTGTCCCTATGTCCACATGGGCGTCTGACCCTGTTTCAGGGGAAAATTTTTTTATGTTTTCCTAAAACTTTTCAAGTTCTCGGTTTAGTCCCGAATCAATCTCGATGGATGTTTTGGGCTTCGTAGACCCAAATAAGGGATGACATGCATGTGTTTGAAAAGTTCTGAATTAAAAGAAATTTTATGGCCCGATTTTTGCATGTTTGTGAACGATTAAGTCCGGTAATGCCTCGTACCCTATTCCGGCAGTGGACATGGGTAAGGGGTGTTACAGCCTGGTACTCACCTAACCGTCCTTTATCTTCTTTCCTCACATGACACCATAGTCCCATACTAGGTTTTATACTATGTGGTCTTTGTATCCCCATATGATACTATAGTCTCAAACTAGGTCTTACAATATATGGTCTTTACTTTCCATGGCCATGGACTTCCATATCAGAATTTATGTTTACTATCCCGACGGACTCACATGCAAGCAGACTTGATATGCAGAATCATGCTTGACTGACTCATTATAACTCATGTAGGGACTCTATCATGTTTCCAGTCATGTTTATGCATGTACATTCTTACTTATAGAGGATACAACATACTTTCAGGTGCATTCTTTACATATTCGTCGTGTACATATTTTTTCTCTTAACAGAAGTGCATAACATTACACAAGCATCAATGCAAGCTCATCAAGCATTCATCTTCACAAAATCGACATATTAAATTTGCATGCCTTTCTTTCTCATTTCACAAAATAGTTATTGACACACAGAGATCAACATATAAATATACAAACATACATGTATAAACAAAAATTTCAATTAGAAATTTACGAGGTACTCACAGACCCCTCACAAGATCCTCACATTTCCTTCACATAATCCTTACCTTTTTCAGCTTCAAACATCAGATCTAGGTTTCTTTCGAGTAGACCAGCAGCCCCTAAATATTAAACCATGCAAAACTCATCAAGATCTTTCCATCTAGTTTGTTTCGTTTCTCACTTGAACACCAGAATCATACAACAAAGCTTTACCATTTTCGTTACTAGGCTAAACAAATTTGTTTTCATGGCAATAAGGCTACGAAACTTACCTTAACAGGGGCATCTCAGAGCTCACCCTCTTATTCCACGTCCTAGTCTTATTCAAATGAAAATTAAAATCAGGATATAGAAAAATAAAAGAACTTGGCAAGAGTAGCATTCTATAAATGGAATGGATGATAAGATGGATACAAGAAACAGGCCCAGTTCTTCAAGAATCTGCGTGTCAAAACAATATGAAAGTTCAAACTATTTACCAGATATGTTTGGTCCAAGGCATTCCCATCATGAAGCAGAAGAACAAAGAAGAGAGGAAAGAGATGATAACGAAGATGATAAAAGTGGAGAGGAAGGGAATGAGAGGGATTTTGAGGAATGTGATGATTGATCAAACTTTTTATATTTATTTTTGGATTGTAATTAATTTTGGAAAAAATTTTCTTTCTGAGTAGGTTAACAGTAGATTTATATATATTCTTCATTGTTTCAAGTTTTCTTTGTAGGAACCTCACATGAAATAAGCACGAAATTTATGAGCTTGTAACTAAGGAAGGAAGGAATCACCCACCATTAGGCTACGACAATCTCACGATCAATCGTGTAACTTCTTTCCTTATCTATAGTAGTGCACATTAGGGACAATGTTCTATCTTAAGTGTTGGGGGTAACATAGGAATTTTTTAAAAAAAAATTTATGCTTTTCTTTTAATTTCTATTTTCAATTGTGTGCTTGAGCTTGTAGAAATACAAGTGATTGGTTAGGAGCATGTATATAGGTTAATGTATTTACTATAAATTTGACATATTAGTAGATGATTTTATTGTTTTTTATTATTAAACTATACACTGTAAATAGGCATTGAGCAATTTAATGTACCAAAGGATATAGAGAATACAGTGAAATGAGCATGCTAGTATGTATGATAGATTGTTGACTTTGTGATTGTTTGATTGATTAAATTTCTGAATATTGAGATACTTAGGGATGACCTAAGGCATTGCTTGGAATACACCTAAAGCCAAAAAACAAACCCTAGTTATTCATCTTTAGTACCTATATTTGAGTCATAATACACTTCTTCATGAACCTTCATACAAAACCCGAGCCAAAAACGTTAATTTGTATTTACCCTTTTTCCTTGGTCCTAAAATGCACGACTATAGACGTCTGGCCATACATATTAAGGGTTAAGTAGATACATCAAGGCGGATTTTGTGACAATAAGAGTTGTAATATCCCTAAACTGGGTCTTGTAGTTTTGGGTATATTTTTCGAGTTCCGAGCGTGAATTTAGGAATTTATCGGGTTAATAGTAATTTTTTAATTTAATTTACGAGGTCAATTTCATCTAAAATTGATTAAAAATAATCTGAATAAATAAAAATATTTTTGGAAAATTAATTTTAAAGTAATTAAATCATTATTAATGAAAATAATTAATTTGGTTCAAAAAAGAATTTTAAAATAATTTTCTTGGGGTTAATTTGAATTAAATTTAAATATTAATTAAATTTGATTTAATTGTAAAATAAGAGAAATTTTGGAGTATTTATTTGGAAAATAAACCTTTAAATTCAAAATTTTGGAGGGAAAGGATCAATTGGTAAAGGGAAATGTGGGAGTGGTCATTGGGCAAATTTTTCAATTTTTAAATTTCTAGAGTGTTGTTTCAGTTTTAAACACAATGCATCTAACCTATTTTTCACACCATTTACATCAGATTAGAGAGCTATAAAATTTATTTTCTTTGCATGGTTTTAAAGATCTATCATCAGAGAATAGATTCAACAAATTTCCTTCTCAAAATACTTTTTCTTTTCACCTGAAATTATTCACAAAAGTAGCCAAAAATATTCTGAAATTTCTCAAGATTTTTTTATCAAGATTTTCAATCAAAGGATTTAGAATGAATCAAAGGTAATTATTATTTCTAAACTTATTTTTATGATGATTAGAAGCATATTTACATGATCTGAGTGATAATTACATGATTTTTTATCAATGTTATCTTCTACAAAAGCTTAAGGTGCTTTAAAGGTGGATCTTGAATTTTGAGAGGAAATCCACAAATCAATGGATGTTCCAACTCAAAATAGATCTATTAGAAGGTTTTTGATCTTATTTATCAATATTAAACATGTTTTGCAAGGTAATTTAAAGAAATTTGAATTTCATCATCTTCATGAATCGATTTTTCAGATTTTTGTGAAATTGATTTAAATGTGAAATTGATGCTTAGTTTATGTTTATTTGGTCCACTATTGATGCTTGAAAGTGATTAGGAGGGCTAGAGTGATCGATTTTGTGAGGAATCGAGTTTTCAACTTGATGATACAAATCTGGTAAGGTAACTTTGAGTGAGCATTTCGTGTAGCCTAGTTGATGAAAATTTGTGCTTCTTATATCTTTTGAAAGATGGTAATATCTATTTTATCTCTGTTGAATCTCCGAATCTTGAAGAGGATCGAGCTAATCGAAATTGAAGCTTGGATTTACTTGGTTGATCACTTGGTTGTGGTTGAGTTAGTTCTGTGGTGAGTGTTATTAAAAGGTGATTTGGTAAATTGACCCTCACTTATGCTTAATTGGATAATTAATTACTGATTGCAAATACTTAACTAAGTTTTGGTTGGTTAATTTTGTAAGATTATTGATATATGTTTAAGTGATGAAATTTTTGTTAAGTGTTGGTAAGCGAGCTTCTAGTGATTTTATGTGCTTGATTTGATTGATTATAATGGTCAACTAAGCAAGCATGATGGAGTTTTTGGTTCATGGTATGTTGATATTTCAATTGATAAATGAACATTGATAATAGGTAATTGGTATGCTAGATTTAATTTGATGTTAAAATGGCTATGTTACTTGATTCACATATGCATTTTGGCACTTTAAATTGAGCAATTATTGATTAAAATTATGTTATGATTGATTGGTTATATTGGCATTATAGCATGATGGATCCATTGTATATAGTTGGCATGCCATAAGATTTTTGAGTACTCACCATATTGATATGTTATTTGTGAGCAATGAGGCTCTAGGTGGACTAATTAGGAGTAGATAAGGGAGTGTTGAGCTTGTGTATCCACTCAATAGGACTGATTTGAGGTGATATAAAGGAGCATGTGGCCTCAGCCCATTCAATTTGGGACTAATTCTGATTCTAATTAGGAGTAGGGAGATCCGTTTATCCAATGTATGATCACCCGATTAAGCCATGATTGTATATGCCAAAATAAATGTATGAAATATTATATGCTAAATTGATGATTATATGCCATGATTAATTATGATTTTTGATACATGGTTGAGCATATGACATTGAACTATTATGGATTGATATTGTGATACAAAATTTGTATTTTATTGGTTTCAATTTAAGCATGATTTAGGTGCTAATTAACTCATCGTTTTATTAACATTCACTGAGATTTTTAAGTTCACACCTTCACATTCATACAGTTAACCAACGGGATTGAGGAGCCGAGGAGCCGAGTAAAAGAGTTCCAATAGATTAAGGCTTGGTAGAGATTTAGTTACACATTTTAGAGATGTTAATCGGGCATTGTGGAACTTCCGAGACTTAGTTTAATTTTGGCTGTAATTAGACTTAGAGATTAGAAATTTTTAATTTTGGATGGTTTTGTAATATCATATATTCATGTTTGAGTTTGATTGTTGAATAATTTATAGTGTATTGAATAACACGGTGATTGATAACACAGTGTGTAAGACATGATGTTTACACTAACCATTGTTTAAATGAAGCTTCCATGGAGTGGTTTACTAGAGAATAAGGTACACCACTTGTTTTAATTAATCGGTGGGTGAAATGCATGAAATTGAATGTTTAATTCTAAATAATTGAGGCTTAATTGATGTTAATAAATTCAATTGAAGGTGTATGAATATGTATGATATTTAATTGTAGATAAATCGAGTTTAATTGGCCATTAAAATACTCAAAATCGGGTTTAAAATCGAATTTTTCACACAAAAAAAATGCAATGGATTGTTGGGGGTTTGAATTCTAGTCTTTTTAAATTGGTTCTCTAGTTCGTATAAGTTACAAATTAGTCTTGTAACTTGATAAGTCTAATTAGAGCCTTAAATGATAAGGAAAATTGATAAAATTTTAGGATTAGACTTGTAATTGATAAAATTTTGTTAGAAATGCACTCAATTTAATATTTGGGTATAATACTGAAAATTTGAAATTGTTACAATTTAGTCATTAATGATAAAACTTGAATTAGACGTAAAACATAAAATCGAATTAAGTTGAAATTTTTAGGGATTACGTAAATTGACTAAAAAAGGGTTGGTAAATGTATATATCTAAATTTGAGTTACTTTAACTGTAGGTGGTAAAATGATAAAAATGCCCTTAGGTTACATTACCTATAAAAAGTTTAAAATTGGTTCAAGAATTGCTTCCACATTAATAAATAACTAATAATTGGATAATATTGATGTGTTATAAGGTTGGGGTGTGTCTTGGGAGGTCATTAGTTGGAGAGTCACTTAGTTGGCTAATGTAACGCTTTGAATTCGGGTCGGTTCATCCCAGTCGGGTTTAGGGTGTCACAAGAGTGAAATAGAAAGAAACAATATGATATAGTGATTATAGGTTAGCCATTATGTGCCAAATAAAATAAAAATACAAAAATAAAAGCAAAACGAATAGAAAAAGTACTTGAAAAAGAAAAATAAAAGCATTTGTGAGTGAGATATACAGAAAAAGGAAAAAAAATGTAACAAAGTCACAAGAGTAGAAAAACTCATTCATTATTGAACAAAAACTCATGAGCTAGTTGAAGTTGTTATATTATGCTGTAACTTCCTATATGGAGAAATAAGGAATGTGAGAGAAAGAGAAAGGTGAGTGGGTAAAGGGTTACTAATGGGGGAGAATATGGAACAATACGATGTACGAAACTATTTTTGTCCTTGAAACTATTTTGATGCTTACTATTCTTGAATTTCATACTTGTCCTAAGCCTTAGAACGTTGCAAGCCGAAAAGCCCTATGTGATCTAGGTAGATTTATTCATGAATTAACATCATATTAGATAGTTGCATTTACAACCATTTACATTCTACTAGGATAATCAAATTTCATTTATAAGTTATTGATGGATCTATACATTTGAAAACCTTAATGTTTGTCTACCTTGTAATAAACTGAACTTAGATGTTTGATATCAAAAGTGATTAGTCAGCTATATATCATGTCAAGTTTATGTGTAAATATGAAATGTCTAGTTATGTACACCACAACCAAAGTTTGTACTATACTTGTTCAAGGGTCATCTTTTAATTTGATGTTTTTGTTTGCTTTGCTTGAGAACAACCAATAACTTATGTGTTGGGGAGTTTGATCTGCCATAATTCGGTGTAGTTGATTAAACTAGTTTTCGTACTTGAGGAACTTAAATATAAGCATTTTCATTATGTTTTAGTTAAGTTTTTATAGTTTAGTTTAAATCCAATAAAAAGTGTATTAGGAGTCTTTTATTGACCTTAGTGGCCGAATGAGGCCTAAAGGTGAGTTAATGTACCTGGTGACTGTGCAGGAGACCATCAGAGGGCTACAAACTCAATATTGGTCACTGTGTTGCAACATAGGAAGTTCGATGCCGCAACAAAGGGAGCAAAATGCAAGAATCTCAAGGCTACCTTTAGTGTCACTGTAACACCCCTTACCCACGTCAGATGCCGGGACAGGGTTCGAGGCATTACCGGACTTAAACATAAACATTCATACAAAATCGAGCCATAGAATTTCATTCAATTTAAAACCATTCATACACATGCATATCGTCCCTTATACGGGCCTACGAGGCCCAAAACATACATCGGAGATGATTCTGGACTAAACCAAGAATTTTCAAAAATTTTACAACGCTTAAGAAAATTTCCATTTTTAGAGAGTCACATACCGGAGTGGAGTAGGCTGTGTGGTTACACACGCCAGTGTGGCTTGGGACACGTTCGTGTCCTCAGCCCGTTTAACTCTATGTTTATGACATCATCTTTTATTTAGGGGCGCACAGCCAAGACACATGCCGTGGGGGCGGACTGTGCACCACACACAGCCTAGACACACACCTGTGGGTCTACCCTTGTGGACAATTTCAAGGCTATTTTCCAATTCATTTTATCACCCTTACTTGCACAATTTCATATCACATATCACATGGCACATTATCAAGCATATAAATGCAATTTAAACTAAGCACATTCATGCAATAACATGTCATTTACATA
Source organism: Gossypium hirsutum (assembly GCF_007990345.1). Taxonomy (NCBI): domain Eukaryota; kingdom Viridiplantae; phylum Streptophyta; class Magnoliopsida; order Malvales; family Malvaceae; genus Gossypium; species Gossypium hirsutum. The sequence continues at coordinate 54,685,089 of NC_053426.1, read as the reverse complement.
TGATTAAGCATATGATTATCATAAGCCATCATTTATGGCTATGCATATTCAAATTGAATCACAACTCATTATAGGCCAACACACTTGGCCCTAATAGTAATGACGAATATAAAAAAATACATAATTCCTATACGTTCCATAAACTTGAGTACTTGAATACTTGTACCCCAGATGGTAGCTTGATAGTGTGATAGCATCTCCGACGATTCTAACCCGAGCTAGCTAAATAAACCTATAAGAGATGGAAAGGAAGGGGAGTAAGCTTAAAGCTTAGTAAGTTCATATGAAAACAATAAGCAATTTATTTACATTCTTTTTCAAAATTCCTATAACATATTCTCAAGGTATCACAATCATATTTGCACATTATTCCACTATTTGCTCAAATTCTAGTTAAGCTGTCTACTCGAGTTGCAGTCACTAAATTATTTATATCTTAAGTTACAGAACTCAAAATTAAGTTCTGAAAATTTTCCCTGAAACTAGACTGACATATATCCTTACCATAAAATTTTCAAAATTTTTGGTTTAGCCAATTAGTACAGTTTATTCTTAAAAGCACCATTGTTCTGCTATTTGACAATTCCGACCCTTCTTCACTAAAAATTAATTATCTCCTTATACAGGATCCAGATGATGTTTCCATTTGTTTATTTTGTAACTAGACTCATAAATTATAACCCATAATTATTTTTGTACAATTTTTTATGATTTTTCCAAATCAAAATAGGGGATCTTGAAAACATTCTGACTCTGTCTCACGAAAATTCAAATATCTCATAATCTGATATTCTTTTTCTTACACTGTTTCTTTTATGTGAAACTAGGCTCAATAAATGTAACACCCCAAACCTATCCTAGACGTTATGACCGGATCTGACGTGCCACATCAAAACGTTAAAACATTTTTTCATTCTAAGTCTAGGAAATCGTACTTGATGTTCAAAGGATTAATTCATTGAGGGTTAAAGTGAATGGAAGCTGCGCACCAGGTAGGAAACCGGAAAAAGGAGGTGAGTCCATCGGACTGCTTAAGTACCAAGCTCTTTCGGATCCAATCCTAGACATGCACACCGCTATTGCCACACTCTAACATCGCATATATTTTTAGGTTACCATTGAAATTATGTCTATTTTAGAATAAAACGTATTTAAGTTTGTAAAACGTTATCATAGCAGAAGCCTTGTTTGTAATCGTGTTACTTCGAAATCAATTTATGTTTTTGGAAATGAACCCTAGATCTAGCCCGTTTTGATAGTTAATATAATTTAAGGTCATCATGATAAGTTATAAATCGAAACCCAATTAAAAATAATCATAAGCGGCCTTATTACATAACAAAACCCAAATCATCAAAGTAAAGAAAATTGAAGTCCAAATCACCAGAAGAAATCCATATTGCAGAACGAGTGGCCACTCCGAATCCCTTGCAGCTCCAAGCCCACTATGGCTGGGGATTACTTGCATGGATGAAAATAAGGGATGAGTTTGGGGAAACTCAGTGTGTAAAATTAACCCAACCATAGCCCATATCAGCTCAAACCACAGAAACAGAATAAATTGGCCTTAGCCCAGAACAGAATACAGAATTAAGCCTATAGGCCCATAACAGATCAGATCAGATATTTCATGTATATGCAAAACCCAACACATAACCAACCACATACACCCCCTTACCAACCTTTCACCATGTGGGGAGACTACTCGACCCACCCAACCGCTACACGCCATAGAATTATGCAGCATGGCTGCCAGAACAGATAATGCGACAGAGTCACCAGATACAGATAATCGTGGCAGAGCCACCAGAACAGAAATATGTGGCAGAGCCACCAGATCAGATAATTGTGGCATAGCCACCAGGACGCTTCCTCCAAAATATAACCCATGTCCCTATGCAAAAAATATTCATTCATGGCATACATCATACAGATTTAAATCAACATGCTTTTCAGAAAAAATTAACCCTAGGGGCATATTGGTCATTTACACCTAGGGGTATCATGGTAATTTTCCATACATAAGGGTATTGTAGTGATTTAGCTACTTCTAGGGTTTTCATGCAAATCCTATCCATTTACGTACTATCAGAATACTTACCGCGCATACTTACCAAATTGAGCCCGTTGGCCCATGAACCCGATTTTTGGCCCATTAAGCCCACATTATCAAAATGTACGAAATTGCACGTACTGCAGTTTATTACCTTCAGAATACCAAACATACAAACCCAACTATCTTACGAGCATTCGTACACTCGCAAATTCCCAAAATACCAACTTTCCGGCATTTCGGCTTTTCAGCTTTTGCCGATCTAGTCTATGAGAGGGTGTCAATTACACACCTGTTTTATGACGATTCGCTGACGAGATCCATGCATGAACTGCCTACAATTAAATCACTAACATATTACTCTAGATATCGAATTAATACTGAGTAAATAGCCCCTTACCATATTCGGCCAAACATGCTTAGAACCTTCTTGCTCTTACCTTGTTGCCGAACTATGTCTTAAATCCAAAGATCTGATCGTTCCACTTGTCCAAGCCCTTGATTAGCAGCCTCTAAATCACACATTTACCAAAGCAGAATAGTTATTACAACCCCTTAGGGCTACAAGTCCAAATCGACAGCCTCCCTAACATTTAGAGATTTCTGCCTTTCCTAAAATAGGAAAGAAAGACTATGTTTTAAAACTACTTACCACCGATTCCTTCGACCAATGTTTCCAATTGATGCCTACTTAAATCCAATGCCGCTCTACCCTCAAACGATCACCAAAGTCAAGCCTTCAGTTTTTTCAATATTCGGCTAAGTCCCTATGAAAGTGGGGTTTTCAGCTTTTTTGCAACTGTGTAGAAAAAGATGAATTAATAGGGTTTTATTGTGGTTTTGTCGACAAAAACTTGAGGTTTAAAGGAGGAAAGAATTGGCCAAAGATGATAAGCAAAATAAGCGAATTTTGCTAGGAAAAATCGGCACAAAAGAAAGTGTAGCTTTCGGGATTTCGGCTTTTTATGGCCAAAGGCTATGAAGGTTTTGAAATGTCTGAAGGGAAGGATGGAGATGAACAAGAGGTTAGAAGGGTTCGGCTATGAAGGAGAAAGGAGAATAAGAAAAAGGTTGATGAAGAGAGGGGAGAAAAATGAAGAGGGAAATGGTTAGCAAACGACCCAACTTCCCCTTAATGCCGAATTTATACTGACCTTAACCCTAGCCGAATTTTTCCTCCCTAAAGCTCCCCTTGGCTGGCCAACTCTTGCTCCTCAAGAGTCCCTTATTCGGCCAACACAGCTCTCCCTAATCAGCTCCTAAATTCTCTCCCTTATCCCCTCCTTACTCAATCTCCTGAGCAACTCCAACTCTTCCTAACAGTCTTTCACTTCAGTTCCACTACTTACCTTTTCCATTCATAAAAATTAGTCCCTTATTTGCTGTCATTGTAACTTGAACCTGGGTCCTCCCAATCATCCACACGCCACTTATAGCATTCCCAGTGGCGTCAGTTAGCCACTTTACCACATGCTTCCTTGTGATTTATTTTACACAATTAATACCTAAAAGCCCAATTAACCAGGACCCCTTTTTCTTATGGAATTAAAATTAATTAAAACTACCGGGTTTTACCTTAAGCTTGGGCCTTCTAGAGGCCCACTAACGTACTTAATCCTACAACAAACAAACAGGACACAGAATTTTTAAATTTTTCCAACATTTTTAAAATTCCCGAAAATTGGGGCGTTACAATAAAATTTAATTTCATATTTTATTCAGCCTTAAATTCAATTTCCACAATTTTTGGTGAATTTTCAAAGTTGGACTACAGCTACTATCCAAAACAGTTTTAGTAAAAAAATGATGATAACTAAGTTCATAACACCTTCATTTCTTTTAAATTAGAAATCTATGCATTTATAAACATATATTATAGTCCACCAAATTAATACAACATCATTTCACAATACTCATGGACTTACCATTCATGGATTTCATATTCAATTGAGTTTTTGTACATACCTGTATTCATTTGTAACATAAATAAAGTTCGTTTTCATCAATGACATACCTCATTGGAACCATCATCAAATCCTTCCTTGAATTACCCGTTGAACACTCAAAATACTAATGAATACATGGAAACTTGCACATAGTGCGATATGCGTAGCTGGAACCAATTCAAAATGCGTAACGTATGTAGCTAAAGCTACCACGTATTTTGTAATGCCCGCATTTGAGCTACCCACGAGTCGGTAAACAAAGTCAGCACCCGGACCCCAAAGCATTATCTTGTAATGCCCGCTCATTGAGATACTCACGGGTTTATACACAAAGTTAGTACCCGGATCCACATTACATATATCACTTATCTCATGAACTCAGACATAATTCATGAGTTCAGACCACATTATTTCTCATGACATATCTTGTGTATCCTATACTATTCTTGGGGTTCAAACGGGATTTTGTGTCTACCTCAATGTCGTCGCACTTGCTCATAATGTCATTTATTCTTCTATCATACATTTCATACTTTCATGATAGTAATAAAACATTTAAATGCACATATCATCAAAGCATTAAAATAAGCTACAACATCACATTACTTGCTTATGTACTTGTCGGATCTTCATCAAGAATATTCGTATAATCAAATCATACAATTTATATAATAATAACAACACAGGATTTAATATTCAATTATAACATTGCATTATTATAATCACACGAACTTATCTTGACACAAAATCGGCAATTGGACATAACTGTCCTTTTCTTTGATTTCCCTCGTTCTAAGTTTGAATCTTGTTTTTCTTGATCTAAAATATAACATTTAGTCTAACTATTAGTCACATTATTCAATGTGATCCAAAAATCATATTTTGGAAAAATTATATTTTTACCCCTAAACTTTGTCATAATTACACTTTTGCCCCTAGGCTCGTAAAATGAAATGCACTCAATTTTTTGTACTTTAAGCCTAACTGAACCATTTTCATAACTATAGAAAACTAAAATTCTCATTAAAACACACTTTTATACAATTTTTATAACTTTTACAAAATGGTCGTTTCAGACGTTTTCATCGAAAATCACTTAGTTAAAGTTGTTTATTTAACAACAAGGATGCATTTTCCATCATCAAGCATCCAAATACACATATATTCATCAATGGAAATTTTACAAACTTTAACAATTTTGAAAACGAAGGTACGAGATAGCTAAATTGAGTTACCACGACTCCAAAAATGTAGAAATAATTAGAAACGGGACAAAAACCGTACCTAGATGAGCCATAGAAGCTTGGAAGAATTTTTGCTCATCCATGGCTGCCCATTTTCTTCGTAAACGGTTGAAGAAGAAGGAAGAAAAGATGATAGCTTTAAAATTTTTGTCTTATTATGCCTTTATTAACTTAATTACCAATTTGCCCTTTTCTTCAAAACAAATATCTTCCACTAACTTATTAATGGGCTAATTATCACATAAGGACTTCTACTAAAAATTCTATAGCTATTTAATACCTCTAACTTCTAGAACTCATGTTTTTTACTTTTTACGATTTAGTCCTTTTTTACTAATTTGAGTACCCGAACATCGAAATTTTCTAACAAGATTTTCATGAAATCATTCTGTGAAATTTTAGGCCATAAAAATATAATAAAAATAAATTTTTCCTAGTCGAATTTGTGGTCCCAAAACCACTGTTCCGACTAGGCCCAAAATCGGGCCATTACAATCACGACACATCCCTGAAGCTACTCTGAACCTGAGCATACTACGTTCATTGTCGCGACATAGGCGTTAAGGTGTCGCGACATTGGTCGTGTAGGGAAACACTTACGAGTCACGGGCGTTTTGGGCAACAAAATCAAAAGTTAAATACGAGAGCATCAACTGACCTAGGGTTAAGGAAGATGGCAACCCTAAATCTATAAATAGGCTCTTAAACACTTGTTAAAAAATAGTTTTTCATATTATTAATTTCTTTTGTAAAATTTAGTTTTTAGTTTATTTTTGTTTCTCTTAGGGTTTAGGCTTTTTTTTAATTCTTTTCATTCATGTTCTTCGGAGAACTTGATTTGTAAACGCAATCAAACGTTTGAGGGTTTCAGCACTTCATATAGCAAATACAAACAAAATTCTCTAAAATCTACTCTTGTGTTATTCTTTATGCATATATTAAATATCAAGTTTAGAATGTTTATTGATTCTATGAGGAACTAATCCTCTTATGGGGGATTAACGAGTGAAGGTATGAATAATTAACTATTTGTAGAGATTTCTTAACCGATCAACTGTTTAGGAAAGGAAGAACTTAAACCCTAGGCCTGACAACACTAGGAAGTCATCAAGGTTAGAATTAACCAAAATTTGGTATGGCCTAACCATGAACACCTAAACATTGAGTCGATTTGGACTGTAAGGTCAGAAGATAAGTAGTTCTTGTCGACTCAGTATTTCAGTAGATGTATCAAGAGATCCTACTGGGGTATTGACTAGTTGATTGAACAAGAAAAGTCGAGGCAATAGTTGGTTATGACTACAAAAGCGAGCTAATCACCCATGTTTACATTTGATCTAGTTTATAATCTAGTTTTATGAAGACTCATATTATTTATGTTATTTTTAGTTCTTTAATTATAAAAACCAAAAGCCATTGATTTGTGTTTATTCGTGATATAGTTTATTTAAAATTCTAATTAGATCTATTGATATTTAGATTAGATTTAATCTAGTATTCACCTACTTTGTTGTAACTATATTACAACCTGACCCATATACTTGTAGACACTGCCTCAATTCCACATCTTTAGCTGTAGTATTCACACTCTGGACGTTAGTATGTCCGGAGACAGTCAAGTGACCAATCAGTTCTCACTGTTAGGAAGCTGACTTAGTCAGTCAATCCACTATCACCCAAATGACATTTCTTTTGTTTGGCGATGATGGTAGACCAACAATGAAATCCATTGTGATTCGTTCCCATTTTTATTCCGAAATAGAGATAGGTTGTAACAACCCAGAGGGAACTTGGTGCTCCGCCTTAACCCATTGACAGGTTAAACATTTTGCTACATATTCAACAATCTCCTTTTTCATTCTGAACCATAAATATGTTTCTCATAGGTCACAATACATCTTAGGACCGCGATGATGCATAGAAAAGGAACTATTGTGAGCCTCACACAGAATCAATTCCTTCAATTCAAAATCACTTCACATAGATCCGATTACGAAATCTAAGCAATCATTTTTATCCATACTAAAATTTTCAACGATGCATTGATGAACAAACTTCTTTTTCTCAAATAGTTTATCATATCTCGTCTTTCTATTGAGTGGCCTTTTTTTCTATTCTCAAACTATTTTTATTGTGGGCTCAATATGTCACAAACCAATTTCACCTCTCTATACCAAAAATATGTGATTTTCTCATAAAATATAATTTATTCTTAAAAAATAAATTTGTAACATCCCAAATTAGGGTCTAGTCAGAATAGTAGTTTTGAGACCACAAATCTAAAATAGAAATAACTATTTTATGATTATTTGATGGTCCATGATATGATTGTATGTTTGTGTGAAATTTTCATAAAGAAATTCTATGCCTAAAGTTTCCAATTTGAAGTTAGGGACTAAATTGAATAAGTTGCAAAATATGTGTTCTAGAAGCTTCAAGCATGAAATTGAATTGGATTACAAATTAGAAAGTCTTAAATAGAAATTTTACCAATATCTATAATTTTGGACAAACAAATGGGAATGCATAGGAAAAATTTAAAAGAAAGGCTTAAAGGGCATTTTAGTCATTTGGCTAATAAAAGAATAAAATGGGATATGAAGTCAAAATTGGTGTCCATCTTCCTTCTTGTGTGCTGAAAATTTCATGCTCTCCATAGCTAGGGTTTTCAACATTTCAAGCTTGATTGTAAGTGTTCCCAAGCCCCATTTTTTTATGTTTTTCACATTTTTGAGATCCTTGAAGCATGATCTATCCATTTCTAGCTATATTTTGAAGTAGAGTTCATGTATGAAACTTGAACCATATGTGACATGTTTGTATTTTGATGTTTAATGGAAGAATATGGAAGTTTGATGTGTGTTTAACATCTTTTACTAGGTGATTTTAGATAGAAATGCATAAAAAGGACTTATTTGTAAAAGATGTAAAAATGGATACTAGAAATGTGATTCAATGAGAATATGAATCGGCTAGGCTTGGATAACCAAGAAAATGCATGCATTTATTTTTACGAGCCTAGGGACTAAAGTGTAAATAAATAAAAAATTGCGGGTAAAAAGTAATTTTACCAAAGTATGTGTTATGGGTAGGTTTGAATAATGTATGTATTAAATAAGTTAAATTTGGTATTATAGATCAAGAAAAAAGTTATTCGGGTCTTGATCGGGGAAAAAACAAAGTTTACAAGGATTAGGCTCATTTCTATCATTTTGTACTAAGGTAAGTTCATATGCAAATTATGCAATATGTACCCTATTTTAAATGCTTGAATATTGCATGTATGGTAAGTATATATATAATTAATGTGAGGATGTATCATGTGTTTAATGCTTAAATTTTATTATGAATTATGCTTTGATTATTCCATGAGTATGCAATTGGTGTTATGGATATTGAAATCGACATTATGAGCAAGTTCGATGGAAATGTGGTATTATAGAATCCTGTTTCAACCTTAGGAATAGTTTAGGATACAAGTGACATGTCACTAGGAACTATGTGATCTGAGCTCATGAGTTGTGGTTTGAGTTCATGATATATGTGACACATGTTATGGGGTTCCGGGTACTGGTCTTGTATGTTCTACCAGTGGCTGCGTAGTCCGGCATGTGGTGCGGATACCTGACAGCTTGTGTGAGCATCCTGTGTAGCTACATCCTGACCGATAGCTCGAGTGAGCAAACTCATAAGTAGCTCGAAAGCGAGTCACATGTGATATGTGATATGAGGTAGTGTAATACCCCAAACTAGGCCTAGATGCTATGGCTGAAATCTGGCGTGTCACATTGAAGTGTTTTTTGAAAACCATGTTCTCATTGAAAACCCTTCTTGTTATTTAGAACCTCTGGCCATTTTAAAACTTTGTTTGCTACGGAAGCTTAGTTTAAAGTTTTGCAGAAACGTGATATTTTGAAAAATAGTTATTGTTTTGGAAAAGAAAATCGTGTTCTACTCCAACAGTTATAAAACAATATATAAAATTCCAAATTTAGAACCAGAAATTAAAAGAGGCCTTGTTACAACCCAGGTCAAATATAAGTACTTGTAAATAGATAACATAAAAGAAAATCAGAAAGAATAGCAGTTGTGTGGCCACCTCCGAGTCCCTCGTAGCACCGATCCTTCTAATTCTGGGGATTACCTGCACAGTAAATAAACAGGGTGAGTTTATGAAAACTCAGTGTGTAATCCTCTCCTAAACTAAAACAAATAGTAAACAAATAGAATTCAGAATCAGTCTAGGCTGGAGCCCATTACAGTAACAGAACAATGTGTGTGGGCCAAAGCCCAGTACAGTTTTAATTGGGTCTCAGCCCTCATCATATTCAATTGGGATTAGCCCATTATCAAAATTAGTAGCAATTAGGCCTAGCCCATTAACAGAATCAGGTGGGCCTAAGCCCAGTACAGAATCAGTATCAGATGCAGATATGTAGACAGAATCCCAGCCCAGTCCAACCAACACACCACCCGAACCAACCAACTTACCATGTGGGGATACAGTCGACCCACCCAACCAACTCACCAAGCTTAGCACTGGTTGCGACACTAAGTCAACAAGACAGCTCAACACCGTATACAGGACTACTAAACACCATAGACAGGACAGCTAAAGGCCGTAAATATCACAGCAACGCTGCCAGTTAACAGAACGGTTATAAGCCATAAGTATCATAGAAAGGCTGAAAGCCTTATACAGGACGGCTACAGGTCGTACACTTTCTCAGACCATAATAACCCAACCCCATGCAATATGTCATGTCATAAATATTACATGCATGCAAAGTCATACTCAGCCCAATCATATATGTAAATCATAGGCACATCAGTTTTTTAGCTCCAGTTATAAATAATTTAGTGACCATTGCTCAGGAAAACAGCTCGTAGTGAATATGTGATTTTGTTGTAAACATGGATAAAACTTGTTTTAGTTGCTCATAAGCTATTGATTAAACCCATACTTGAATTCTAAATCGTGATATTGTAAGCTTATGAGTATTCGAATATGAAATGTTAGTATGGCGTAAAATTGAATTATTCATTAGAAAGTGATGGATGTAGATTCGGCCAAGACCAAGTCTGTACATGATAGTATATGTGGTATGTGAAGTATATTTGAATAAATGTGAAAGTGTATATATGTGATAAGGCCTAATGGCCGATGTGATGAATGTGAAAGTGTATATATGTGATAAGGCCTAATGGCCGATGTGATGAATGTGAAAGTGTATATATGTGATAAGGCCTAATAGCCGATGTGATGAATGTGAAAGTGTATATATGTGATAAGGCCTAACGGCCGATGTGATGAATGTGAAAGTGTATATATGTGATAAGGCCTAATGGCCGATGTGATGAATGTGAAAGTGTATATATGTGATAAGGTCTAATAGCCGATGTGATGAATGTGAAAGTGTATATATATGTGATAAGGCCTAATGGCCGATGTGATGAATGTGAAAGTATATATGTGATAAGGCCTAATGGCCGATGTGATGAATGTGAAAGTGTATATATGTGACAGGGCCGAGTGGCCAACGTGATGGATGTGAAAGTGTATAATTGTGATAAGTCCCGAAGGGCATTTGTGTCAGTACTATATCCGGGTTAAAACCCCGCAGGCTTTAGGCGAGAATATTATCACTGATTAATGTCTGTGAGCTTCGTGCTCGTACTATATCCGAGCTCTAAAGACCCGATGACTACGTGTGGAGATTTTGTCCGGGTAAGACCCGATAACTTCGTGTGGAGGTTTCGTCTGAGCTAAAGGTCTTACCGATAATCCGAGTAGAGGTTAAAGCTATAAGACTTCGTAATAAGAATTGCTTATAAATATATTCAATGCGAAAGGTTAAACAGGTATGTACTCCAAGTTTATATGTGAGCTTGATTTGCACTAAATCATAAGGTAGTTATGTGATGCATACGAGAGCAATCTATGAGACTATTCCTATGATTATGTGACATCAGATCAGTGTGAGAGGTTATGTGAAATCATACGATATATCTATGTCACATGAGCTTACTTTTATGTGAAAGTTTATCTGCCTATTGTATATGATGAGATGTGCATATTCGGTAAAGGGATGGTATGCCCGAAGGAAGAGTGAAATAAAAATACGAATAACTATGTTATAATTTGATTGTTATCTGTTGACACTGCTTAAAACTTACTAAGCATTGTAATGCTTACTCCGTTTACTCTGTTTCCTCTGTTTTATAGATCTCATTTGGAAGCTACAGGCTCGGGGATCATCAGCAACTAGTCACACTATCACTATCCATTGTTTGGTACTGCTACGTTTTGGATTATCTTATGGCATGTATAGAATAGACTAGTGGCGGAAGAATATTTTTGGTTAATGTATATAAGCCATGCGAAAATGGCATCTTTTGAATGTTTACTTAGAGAAGTTTAAATTTTATCCCTGGCTGTGCTTAGTACTTATTTAAATGAATGATCTTTATTTCAAGAAAAAGTTCAAAATTTTACTGTTCTGACATGAGTTACAAGTCCGGTAATGCCCCTTACCTATTCCGGCGACGGTTACGGGATAGGGGTGTTACATGTTATAGATGATGAAAATTGAGATTTTTACTTAGAACGAAAAGAAATCGATTAAGGGATGATTACGTATTTTTCACCTTTGTCGTATCGAGGTAAGTTCGTATGTAAACAATACCATGCTATACATGTATTTAAATGTTATCATTACATGAATTGTACAGATATTAAGTCTATGTGATTAATAGAAATATGATAAGACAAAGCCTTAATAGGCGAGGAAAAATCTCGTTTAAACCTTAGGAATAAAATAGGATACGAGTGACATGTCACTAGGAATTATGAGTCTAGATGACTAGGTCAAGAGTGAGCATTTAAATGTCATGAGATATGAGGTAGCTTTAGCTACAATTTAGGCACTTATGTGCAAAAGGTTTTCCAAGTATCCAATTAGTATTCTGAGTGTTCAACGGGTAATCCGAGGAAAGAGTTGATGATGGTCCCAATGAGGTAAGTCATTAGTGAGTATGCACTTGAGTTATGTTATGAGTTGTGCAAGTATGTACACTAAGCCTATGAGAATGCCTTGGTATGTGAATGATCTATGATGCATAAATATGTGTAATTACCATGATGGATGAAATGATGTTGTATTAATTTTGTGAACAATAATCATGAATGAGCAACTTAGCCTTGACAGATTTGATTTACTGCAATAGTGTAACTTTGAAAATATACTAAACATAATGGAAAAAGAGTTAGAAGCTGAATAAAATATGAAAATAAATCTTATTGAGTCTAGTTTCTTATAAAAGAAACCATGTAAGCAAAAGAAATTTCTATAATGAGATATTTGAAGTTGCATGGGACAGAGTCAGAATGACTTCGAGATCCCCTGTTCTAATTTTATAAAATCATTATGAATTGTAAAACAATGGTTATGAGTTATGATTTATGTTTTTAGAATCCTTAATGAGCCTATTTTCAAGAGAAATAGACAAGAACATTATTTGAGTCCTGTACTATGAGATAATTAAACTTTAGTGCAGAAGGGCCGAAACTGCTAGACAGCAAATCAGGGGTAAATCTGAGGAATAAACTATACTAATTCGCTAAACCAAAAATTCTGAAAATTTTATGGTAGAAAGATACATGAGTCTAGTTTCAAAGAAAACTAACAGAACTTAATTTGGAGTTTTGTAGCTCCAGATATAGATAATTTAGTGACTGTTGCTCAGGAGGACAACTTGTTGTGAACTTGAGAATATGTTGTAAACATTGATAAAACATGTTAATGAGTTGCTTAATGTTTTCATATGAACTTACTAAGCATAAAGCTTACCCTCTTTCTTTCCCATGTTCCCTAGGGTTGCCAGGTTAGCTCGGGTTGGAGGCCGTCAAAGATATTATCACACTGTCGAGTTAACACTATCGGCGTAAGTAAATCCTAGTGTTTCGAGTCTATGGCATGTATAGGGTTTTAATATTAAGTATGTGATATTTTGATTCAGCCAAAGGCATTGGCTTGTTATTAAGGTAGTATGTACTCAGGTAAATTGGCCTATGTCGGCTAATGACATTATGGGCCTATATGATTATTCTTATGCATGTATGTTATTATCTATTGTGATGTGGCTTACAACATGTATGCCTAGAGATTGAATTGAGATTCATTGATGAGTTAGTAACTGATGCAAGATTAAGTGATTGGTAAATAGTTAATAATGTCTCATGAATGCGTTGTGGATATGATTATGTATGCCTAGTAATAGACATCAGGTTTATGACGTAATGATAGTTATGACAAGTATGTGGTAATGATGTGAGTAAATTCTATGATATTTATTGCATTAAGAAATTAATATGAGCATAACATGTTTGTAGATTTTTAAGAGCTCATTTATGCCATGTTGTATGTTATCGGATAAGTATTTGTGCATATGTTCTAAGGGTGATAAATGGCTTAAAAAATAGCCTTATAATTGTCTACACGGGTAGACACATGGGCATGTGTCTAGACTGTGTGTGACACACGATCTGCCCCCACGGGCGTGTGTCATGGACGTGTTTTAAAGTCAGTGTTGCACATGAGCTAAGGGCACAAGCGTGTCCCAAGCCACACGGGCATGTTTTTCTTAAGTTCTCGGTTTAGTCCTGAACTGCCTCTAATGCATGTTTTGGGCCTCGTGAGCTCATTTAAGGGACGAAATGTATGTAAAATGAAAAGTTTTAAATTGATTGAAATTTTATGGCCCAATTTTTGTGTGTGATTGGTTGAGTTTAAGTCAGGTAACACGTCGAACCTTGTCCCGGTGTTGGATACGAGTGAGGGGTGTTACAACGAGGACTTGTTAATGGGCCAAGGTAAGTAATAAACCCATAATAAAGAAAAATTACTGAAAATGCCCCTAAAGGCAGAAATAACTAAAATACCCCTATGTGTGGAATGTAAGATTTATGGATGTTACATGCATACCTAGTGCATTCATATGATATTTTGTTTAGGTTGCATATGGGTTGGGAATTATGGAACGTAGGAAGTATATGAGGATCGCATGGTTGCTTGACGACCGTGGATCCACCAATGGCTATTAAGCCCAATCTTTGATTAGCAGCTTGCTGCAATGAAGGTAGTATCGCAACCTGGCTACCATTGGAGTGTATTGGATAGGTGGGTCGATATTTCTATCCCCACATGGTATGTACCGGGGGATGGAGATGGTGTGTAGCGGTTGGATGGGTAGGATCCGTGCATATTTGATTGCTTTACATCAGTTCTGATATTGAATTGGGCTCAGGCCCAAAAAGACTTTTTATTGCATGCTTTTCTATTTGCCAAGGTTTGTACACACTGATTTTTTGAAAACTCACCCCCTCTTTTATTTTTTTCTCAGATGATCCTCATAGGTGGTTCGACGGTTGGAGGGACTCTGAGGTGGCCACCTAGCAAGACAACTTGGACTTGTTTCTTAAGCCTATAATTTCTAGTATTTCAAGTTATTCCAGTCTGGAATGTAAGAAGGTCTTTCCTCTAGTTATTATTCAAATTAGGACTATATTTATTATTATGCTTTATATTTGCTAGAAGTAGAACATGGTTTTCTTAAAACCATAACTGTTTTTAAATACTACGTTTTCGCAACTCAATTTTTAAATGACAAGTTTTCATAGATCATTTGTTTTAAGTAAAGCTTCTATAACTGAAAAGAGATTTTACAAAGTAATTATTATTATACAAGAAGGAATAGTTTCGTTTAAAATACACCTTGCTTTGAAAACAACAAATACAAGCTGGGATTTTACTCAAGGTTTTTATTATAAAGGGTTTTCAATGAAAACAAGGTTTTCGATAAAACACTTCAATGTGACACGCTGGATCTAGCCATAACGTTCGGGCCGGGTTTGGAGTGTTACATTTAGTAGTATCAGAGCCAAGTTACAAAACTCGGGCTGTGAAGTGGGCCTTATTATTTGGTTTTGTTTTTAAAAAAAAGTATTGGATCACAATGTTTTGGAAAAATATCTTGCTATATGGCACACCGAGTCTCCGACGTTGAACCAAGTAAGTTCTTTTATTATTAAGCTTGTTTAATTTGATATATTGTAGATAGTTAGTGGGCTACTTTAGATGATTATACTAAGGCTTTTAGTTGGAGTGAAACTGAAGCCCGTAGGACCTTGAAACTATAAAGGATTTACGAAAACAACTTTTTTTCATACTTCCATAAAACATCGGCTTACTTATTGAAACTAATTAAAACTTCATAAATTTCTAATCCAGATAATACGTGAATCAACAATGATTGCTAGAAAAGGTGCAAGAGGCCATGGCCGAGGCCGCGAAAGTGTTAAGGCAGGATCGTCGACATCGAGCCATACGCCCAATGTTGGAGTAGGAGAGGCTCTAGCCTCACCCGTGGCTGAGACTGGAACGTATGATCAGGCCGCGGGGGATGATGCATTGTCACAGGCAATGCTGAGGATTTTGGAAAGGGTCACAGGGACTAATAATGGCACGGGAAATCGAGAGTCAATTTCGCAGTGACTTCGATCAAATGGGGCTGAGATCTTTAACGGTGTGGCTAGTGTGGCTCCTAACGTGGCTGAATACTGGTTGGAGGCCACTGAAAGGATAATGGAGGACTTTGACTGTTCAGCTGAACAAAAGTTGAAGGGGGCAGTGTCACTACTTAAGGAAGAAGCTTACCAGTGGTGGCTGACGGTGAAAGAGGGCACCCAACCTGAGTGGGTCACTTGGGAGTTCTTCAAAACTACATTTCAAGGGAAGTATGTGGGTGCGAGTTATGTGGATGCTAGAAGGAAGGAGTTCCTAAACTTGACCCAGGGAAACAAATCTATGGCGGAGTTTGAGGCGGAATTTCTACGCCTTAGTAGGTATGCAAGAGTTATAGTGGCAACAAACTATGAGCATTAGGATAGGTTTGAGAATGGTCTTAGGGATAGCCTCAGAGTATTGATAGCTCCATAAAGGTAGTGAGTTTTCTCGGAGTTAGCAGACAAAGAAAATATAACAGAGGAGGTGAAGCACGCTGTGCACCTGAATCAGGAAAAAGAAAGGGGTAAGAATAAAAGGGAGGCTGAGACTCTTAGTGTTGGATAGAGGCCTCGGACTAAGGTCAAAGTTAATGGGCCAGTTAGAACAGGGCCCCCTACTGTTAATCCAAGGGTGCCACCTTCTGCTGATTGTGGGAAAGGTCATGTAGGCGAGTGTTAGAAAAGGACGGGAGCTTGTATAGCTTGTGGATCTATGGAGCACAGGATCAAGACTTGCCCTAGAAGGCCAAGTCAGGTGCCAGTCGTGCGTCGAGGTGGTGTTCAGCCACCAAGGGGTGGTCAGCTGCTGCCAAGGGGCCGTGGGCAGGCCAGAGGCGGTGACGGAAATAGACATGGTCGTGGAGCACCAGGCAAAAATATAGGCCATGCTGAGGTGAGGCAGCCAGCTTTAGTTTATGCTGCTTATCACCGAGAAGACGAGGATGCCCCAGATGTGATAACGGGTATGTTCTTTATACATGAGTTACCTTACACTACATTGATTGATATTGGATCGACACATTCATATGTTTCATGCAATATGACTGAACCTTTGTGTAACACCCCTATCCCGTGACCGTCGCCGGAATAGGTAAGGGGCATTACCGGGCTTGTAACTCATGTCAGAACCGTAAAATTTTGAACTTTCTCTTGAAATAAAGGTCATTCATTTAGATAAGTACCAAGCACAGCCAGGGATAAAATTTAAACTTCTCTAAGTAAACATTCAAAAGATGCCATTTTCGCATGGCTTATATACATTAACCAAAATATTCTTCCGCCACTAGTCTATTTTATACATGCCATAAGATAATCCAAAACATAGCAGTACCAAACAGTGGATAGTGATAGTGTGACTAGTTGCTGACGATCCCCGAGCCTGTAACTTCGCAATGAGATCTATAAAACAGAGAAAACAAAATAAACGGAGTAAGCATTATAATGCTTAGTAAGTTTTAAGCAATGTCAACAGATAACAATCAAATCATAACATAGTTGTTCGTATTTTTTATTTCCCTCTTCCTTCAGGCATACCATCCCTTTACCGAATATGCACATCTCATCATATACAATAGGCAGACAAACCTTCACATAAAAGTGAGCTCATGTGACATAGATCTATTGTATGATTTCACATAACCTCTCACACTGATCCGATGTCACATAATCATAGGAATAGTCTCATAGATTGCTCTCGTATGCATCACATAACTACCTTATGATTTAGTTCAAATCAAGCTCACATATAAACTTGGAGTACATACTTGTTTAACCTTTCGCATTGAATATATTTATAAGCAATTCTTATTACGAAGTCTTATAGCTTTAACCTCTACTCGAATTATCGGTGAGACCTTTAGCTCAGACGAAATCTCCACATGAAGTTATCGGGTCTTACCCGGACAAAATCTCCACACGTAGTCATCGGGTCTTACCCGGACATAATCTCCACACGTAGTCATCGGGTCTTTAGAGCTCGGATATAGTATGAGCACGAAGCTTACGGACATTAATCAGTGATAATATTCTCGCATAAAGCCTGCGGGGTTTTAACCCGGATATAGTACTGACACAAATGCCCTTCGGGACTTATCACATTTATACACTTTCACATCCATCACGTTGGCCACTCGGCCCTATCGCATATATACACTTTCACATTCATCACATCAGCCATTAGGCCTTATCACATATATACACTTTCACATTCATCACATCGGCCATTAAGCCTTATCACATATATACACTTTCACATTCATCACATCGGCCATTAGGCCTTAACACATATATATACACTTTCGCATTCATCACATTGGCTATTAGGCCTTATCACATATACACACTTTCACATTCATCACATCGGCCATTAGGCCTTATCACATATATACACTTTCACATTCATCACATCGGCTATTAGGCCTTATCACATATATACAATTTCACATTCATCACATCGGCCATTAGGCCTTATCACATATATATACACTTTCACATTCATCACATTGGCCATTCGGCCTTATCACATATATACAATTTCACATTCATCACATCGGCCATTAGGCCTTATCACATATATATATACACTTTCACATTCATCACATTGGCCATTCGGCCTTATCACATATATACACTTTCACATTCATCACATCGGCTATTAGGCCTTATCACATATATACACTTTCACATTCATCACATCGGCCATTAGGCCTTATCACATATATACACTTTCACATTCATCACATTGGCCATTCGGCCTTATCACATATATACAATTTCACATTCATCACATCGGCCATTAGGCCTTATCACATATATATACACTTTCACATTCATCACATTGGCCATTCGGCCTTATCACATATATACACTTTCACATTCATCACATCGGCTATTAGGCCTTATCACATATATACACTTTCACATTCATCACATCGGCTATTAGGCCTTATCACATATATACACTTTCACATTCATCACATCGGCCATTAGGCCTTATCACATATATACACTTTCACATTCATCACATCGGCTATTAGGCCTTATCACATATATACAATTTCACATTCATCACATCGGCCATTAGGCCTTATCACATATATATATACACTTTCACATTTATTCAAATATACTTCATATACCACATATACTATCATGTACAGACTTGGTCTTGGCCGAATCTACATCCATCACTTTCCAATGAATAATTCAATTTTACGCCATACTATCATTTCATATTCGAATACTCATCAGCTTACAATATCACGATTTAGAATTCAAGTATGGGTTTAATCAATAGCTTATGAGCAACTAAAACAAGTTTTATCCATGTTTACAACAAAATCACATATTCACTACGAGCTGTTTTCCTGAGCAATGGTCACTAAATTATTTATAACCGGAGCTACAAAACTGCAAATCACTTGCCGTTAATTTTTCCTGAATATAGACTCGTATATCTTCCATCCATAAAATTTCCAGAATTTTAGGTTTGGCCAATCAATACCAGATTTTTCTTAAAGTTTCCCCTATTTCACTGTTTGACTAATCTGACCACTCTTCACTACGAATCAAATTTCTCATTTTACAGAATTCAAAATGTGTTGTATTTGATTTCATTTGAAACTAGACTCATTAAGGAGTCTAAGCATATAAATTTTATCTTATAACCATTTTTGTAAAATTTATAATGATTTTATAAAAATAGAACAGGGGATTTCGGAGTCATTCTGACACCGTCTCACACAACTTTAAATATCTCTTTATAGGAAATTTCTTTGCTCACAAGGTCTCTTTTATAAGAAACTAGACTAATTAAGCCTTGATTAAATATTTTATTCAGCCTATAATTCCACACCAACAATTTATAGTGATTTTCTAAAATCACGTTACTGCTGCTGTCCAAAGCAAATTATTACAATTTGCTCTTAAATTTCCAAGTCCAAACACATATGAACTTACCATTTGAGTTTAAGACATATCATGGCCACATCATACCTTATTAAATCAACTCATTATGTCCTATTATGATTGAATTTACTCAACGTTTAATCACTTAAAACTTACCTCGGAAGTGGTCGACGATTAGATATCCACGGCTATTCGTTTACTTTCTCTTTTCCCCTATCCGACTTTGATCCTCTAAGCTCTTGAGCTAAATCAAACAATTTACTTCCCAATCAAACACAATCACACGGCATCCATATACATTTTAGAACCATTCTTAACATATTTACTACTCATTTACAAACGAAATACTCATATCACATTTATAAAACTACCTTTCATAAACACTATGTATAAATATGCATTTCTTCACTATTTACTAAGTCAAGCCAAACCACATGATTTATTAATCGTTAATATATATATATATACAGAATTAACAACTTCACTTAAGCTTAAGTATAAAATTTGGTCTTACCAAATTTTGCACATTTTACCAAAATAATAACTACCAATTTTACACATAAGTGCCGAATCAAATAATACCACACTTACAATATCACTTGACTAATGAAATATCTAAAATATCAATCTATCATTTACCAAATTCATAAACCACATATAAGGCACATTTTAAACTCAAGCATGTAACTTAACAACTTAACCATTAGTTGCCGAACCACAAACAAAACATATTCATACGTTAATATCTCAAACCTTACCTTAACAACCAATATGCAAGATATCACATATACATAACTTAGCTTATGAGAACATATGTATTACATCATAAACACATCTTTTACCAATTACCTCACTTAAGCCAAATTTTTATAATCAACCACAAAAAAATATACCACAAATCACACTTCCAAAATGGGCTACTTCCATGGCCGATTATACTTCATCATTAACAAATCTCATTTTCGAATCATATAATCAACATTTGTTCAAGACATCAAACCTCTTTAATTTCGGCTATTACTAATATAAACATTCACAAATCATATTCTTAGGAAGACCGATTTCTTTCCATAACACATTCATCATCAATACTTAGATGAAACAATCAAAATCCCTTCCTTTATGCCCTAGCCGAATGCTCCAATCATCCATCAAAATTACAAATTTTAGCATGGGCTAAGTAAGAACCATGATTATTTACCTAAAACAAGTTAAAATTTCACAATTTGACATAATATACTAACCTTTTTAATGACTCGAGTGACCAAAAATTCTTCCCCTCCTTTGTTTCTTTTATTCGGCCATGTTGAACAACAAAGAAAGAATTTTGTTTTTCCTCCCCTTTCTCTAGTCACGGCAATGGGGAGTAAAGGGGGAGACAACTTTGGTTTCTCCTCCCACTCACCTCATGTTTTATCATTCTTAATATTTTCTCTTTTTTTTCTTTCTCCATTTTTTTTATTACTAACTTTATTTTATTGTTTCCTCCCATGATGCACCAACACAACATGTCTATGACATGTTTTTAGCCATAACATCTTGTCCACCCATGCTCTTTATTTTATTAATCCTTACATAATGCACTACCCCAACATGTTTATGACATGTTTTTAGCCATAACATCTTGTCCACCAATGCTCATGGCCGGCCACTACATATTAGGGGGAAAATTGACATGCAAGTCCTCCCTTTTGATTACATGCACTATTAGGTCCTTGTAGATTAGCCTATCACATTTCAAAAATGTCATTTTGACTAAATTCACATGCAATTTACTAAATCGAAGCCTAAAACTTTCACACCTTCATAATCACATATTTTAGACAATAAATATCACATTCAAATAATTTTGTGACTCGGTTTAGCGGTCCCGAAACTGCTTTTCGACTAGGGTCATTTTAGGGCTGTCACACTTTGGGTGATATGTTTGAAATTACTGCGAATAAGATTGCTGTGATAAGTCCGTTAGGCCAGCCAGTGGGAGTGAATAAGTTGTTTAGGGAGGTACCCTAAGTAGTCCAAAGGGTTACAGTTTTAACAGATTTGATCGAACTGTTGTTTAACGACTTTGATTTAATCTTGGGTATGGATTGGCTAGTGAAACACTAAGCAACCTTGGATTGTAAAGCGAATGATGTTAAAAACGGTGGAGGAAACGAGGTATTGGTGATTGGTGAACGCCGAAATTATCTGTCGAATGTGATTTTGGCATTAAGGATGAGAAGTTGGTACGAAAGGGATGCGAAGCCCATTTGGCTTATATTAGCGATACGGAGGCTAAGAGCCCTACTGTTAAGGAGTTGAGAATAGTTAGGGAATTTCCTGATGTTTTTCCCAAGGAGCTGCCAGGGTTGCCGCCCAACAGAGAAGTAGAATTTGGAATCGAGTTGTTACCTGGTACGGCTCCGGTGTCCATCACCCTTTATCAGATGGCACCGAAAGAGTTGGTAGAACTTAAGGTACAGATTCAGGAATTGTTAGATCGAGGATTCATTCGACCAAGTGTGTCTCCATGGGGAGCACAGGTGTTATTCGTAAGGAAGAAAGATGGCACATTGCGAATGTGCATCGTCTACTGGCAGTTGAACAAGTTAACTATTAAAAACAAGTACCCTCTGCCAAGAATCGATGATCTTTTTGATCAGTTTAGAGGAGCTTTCATTTTCTCAAAGATTGATCTGCGTTCGAGGTATCACCAATTGAGGGTTAAGGAGGCGGATTGGGCCAGTCACTTATTAGCTGGAATTACCTTCTGAACTAAGCCAAATACGTGACGTGTTTCATGTTTCCATGCTAAGACGGTATCGCTCGAATCCTTCACATGTCGTGTCGATTGAGGAGATCGAGGTTAGGCCAGACTTAACTTTCGAGGAAGAGCCCATACAAATAATTGGACGTGAAGTTAAAGTACTGAGAAGGAAGTTCGTCCCATTAGTCAAAGTGCTTTGGCGTAATCACAAGGCTGAGGAGGCTACTTGGGAACCTGAGGAAGCGATGCGACATCAATATCCTCAACTGTTTGGATCAGGTAAAATTTTGAGGACGAAATTTCTTTTAGGGGGTATAACTGTAACGCCTCAAAAATTTTAAACTTTCTTTTTTTTAAGTTTTGATAAAAGGTGTGCTTAATATTCCTAGTCAAGTGTTATTCATGTGATAATAGGCCTTGGTTAAGCTATGAGTTTGAACTTTGGGGTGAAGGAAATTATAGTTTAATAGTTAAAAGAACCTTGATGGCAAGTAGTTTGGTTTTTAAATAAATGAAGGAGGAATTGGACACAAGGAGCCTTGTGTTGGAGTGGCAAGTAGCGTCACATGTGGAGCTTAGATGTGGCATCACATGCATGGCAAAGATCTTTGGGATTCGAATCCCTCTTTGCTCAAAAGAAGGATTTATTTTTGCTCAATAAATGGCTAGCAGTGGCGTTGGATGTGAACTCTGAAGGGAGTGATCAGAGGAGAAATTTAAGGAAGGGATTAAGGAGCTATCAGGGAGAAAAGTTAGGAGATGAGGGGTGTAGAGAAGTGGAGCCGAATTGGGAATTTGGGGATAGGTAAATTCGGCTATAGTATATATAGGTGTCGATTTTTGGAATTTAAGGCTAAAGTCGAATTCTTCCTTTCTTTTTTTTACCGAAAATTCTTTTCTCTTCAAATATTTAAAAGTCAAAATCCCTTATTCTTTCTCTTTTATTTTTATATCGATTTTTTCCCCTTCTTTCTCATCAAACTCTTTTCTTTCCTACTCCTAGTTACTTTCTCTAAAGCCAAATATCTTGTGGCCAAAATCCTGTTGTGTTACCACTTTTTCTTCAACGTTGGCCGATCGATTCTTGTGGGATTAGTATCGAATCTTAAGTTTCAGATCTCTGCTGAATTGCTCCTTAGGCATTTTGGGTTTCTGGGTAAGTTTTCCTCATTTATTGGTTAAGATTGCTCGAATGGTCATGGATGATTTAAAAGTGACTTAAGATGATTGTGAGTCACTTGTTATTTAGTTCTTAATGACTAAGATTGATGCAGATTTAAGAAATACTCGTGATTAGTGATCAAGGAAGTGTTGCTAAGGCTTGTCGTTCAAGGTAATCCAAAGGTGAGATTTTCAATTTTTGGTGATCGTATTTGATAAGTGTGTGATTAATCGTTGAGTGACATCATTTGTAGGTTCGTGGCTAAGGAGATCATGGCACGTCCTAGTACCAGGTGTGTACATACACTGCACACACACAGTAGATCTGTAAATCCCAAAATACTGAAAAGTCCAAATCCGAAAAGCCAAAATACCGAAAAGCCAAAATTTTGGCTACAATAGTCTTGCGAATGCGTGAACACTTGTAAGAGGGAAAACCGATAGGTTACCAGAGACCCCATGAGCGATTCCATGGACTTGGGTCGTGTATTAGCCAATCGGGCCAGAATGGGCTAAATGGGCCCGATGGGCTATAGGGCCTATAATAGGCAAAATTAGCAATTTGATACTATGAGATGAAAAATCATATGATTGCATGACTATGAATATGATTGGGCCTGACGGGCCAAATGAAAGTGATTGGGTCTGATGGGCCATATGAATGTGGTTGGGCCTGATGGGCCATATGAATGAGATTGGGCCTAAAGGGGCCAAATGAATAAGTATGGATCTATTAGTGTTTAGTAAGGGGTTGTGGACCCAGTTTTGGTAACTACTCAATCAGGCATAAAACTTAAATAATTAATTAATTGCGACCGTGGAAGATTCATAAGGTTAAGGTGTGGCAATGGGTATATGCATGTCTAGGATTGGATCTAGGGAGAGCTTGGTACTTAAGCAGTCTTGATGACTTACCTCCTCTTCTCTGGAATCCTACCTGGTGCATAGTATCTATTCACTTAAGCCAACGAGGACTTGTTAACGGGCCAAGGTAAGTAATAAACCCATAATAAAGAAAAATTATCGAAAATGCCCCTAAGGGAGGAAATAACTAAAACGCCCCTATGTGTGGAATGTAAGATTTATGGATGTTACATGTATACCTGCTGCATTCATATGATATTCTATCTAGGTTGCATATGGGTTGGGAATTATGGAACGGAAGAAGTATATAAGGATCGCATGGTTGCTTGATGACCGTGGATCCACCAATGGCTATTAAGCCTAATATTTGATTACCAGCTTGCTGCAAAGAAGGTAGTACCACAACCGGGCTACCATTGGAGTGTATCGGATGGGTGGGTCGATATTTTTATCCCCACATGGTGTGTACCGAGGGATGGAGATGGTGTGTAGCGGTTGGATAGGTGGGGTCTGTGCATATTTGATTGCTTTACATCTATTCTGATATTGAATTGGGCTCAGGCCCAAAAAGACTTGCTATTGCATGCTTTTCTATTTGCCGAAGGTTGTACACACTGAGTTTTCGAAAACTCACCCCCTCTTTTATTTTTTTCTCAGATGATCCTCAGTAGGTGGTTCGACGGTTGGAGGGACTCTAAGGTGGCCAGCTAGCAAGACAACTTAGACTTGTTTCTTAAGCCTATAATTTCTAGTATTTAAAGTTATTTCAGTCTGAAATGTAATAAGGCCTTTCCTCTGGTTATTATTCAAATTAGGACTATATTTATTATTATTTTGCATTATATTTGCTAGAAGTAGAACATGGTTTTCTTAAAACCATAACTGTTTTTAAATTCTACGTTTCCGCAACTCAATTTTTAAATGACTAGTTTCATAGATCATCTGTTTTAAATAAAGCTCTGCAACTGAAAAAAGATTTTACAAAGTAATTATTATTATAGAAGAAGGAATAAGTTTTTTTTAAAATACACCTCGCTTTGAAAGCAACAAATACAAGCTGGGATTTTACTCGAAGTTTTTATTATAAAGAAGGGTTTTCAATGAAAACAAGGTTTTCGATAAAACACTTCAATGTGACACGTTGGATCTAGCCATAACGTTCGGGATGGGTTTGGGGTGTTGCAAACACATCACCCGTACAAACCAACTCACCATGTGGGGATACAATTGACCCACCCAGCCAACTCACCAAGCTTAGCACCGGTTGTGGCACTAAGTTAACAGGGTGGCTCAACCCCGTAGATAGGACGGCTCAACGCTGTAGACAGGACTACTAAAGGTCGTAAAAATTACAGCAACGCTGCCAGTTAACAGAACGGCTATAAGCCATAAGTATCACAAAAAGGCTGAAAGCCTTATACAGGACGGCTACAGGCCGTACGCTTCCTCCATCCATAATAACCTAACCCCATGCAATATGTCATGTCATAAATATTACGTGCATGCAAAGTCATACTCAGCACAATCATATATGTAAATCATAGGCACATCAGTCATACGAAACATAAGGGCATAATCGTCATTCTAACATACAGGGGTATTATGGTCATTTTACTGTACAGGGGCATTACGGTCATTTTACTCTACAAGGGTATTTTGGTAATTTTACAAACTGAGCTCTTAACAACCCAACAGAAGGTCCACTGTCGCCTCGAGTGACTTAAGTAATCTAAACAAACATAACAATGCAAATGGCCCTAGGGCCCATTACTCGGCCCAAGTGGGCCCACACCCTCGTGTGGCCCATTTAGCCCAAATTTAGATACGATTATGTGACCTACATAGCCCAATCCAATAACTCTCACAAGTTGCAGATTCAATCCGTGTGGGGCCCATGAGCCCATTGAGCCCACACGGCCCATCTAGGCCTAACGTGGCCCAAAACTAACTAAGTCGTGTGCACGACATGACAACTCTATCTACATCCCACTTAACAGTGAAGTTTACACAAGCAGGCCCACGGCCCATTAAGCCCATCAAGGCCCAGAATAGCCCCAGCACACGAGAACGCTCATGAGGCCCATAATACCAAGGTTTTGACTTTTTGACTTTTGCCGACTTCCAACAAAAAAGGGCGTGAATACATACCTGTTTATGGGAACGCACCGAAGTCCACGATCACCAACCTTGGCACATCCTGCATTGAGTCTTAATCACTTTTTCCCTTACCAACTCATCTGGTTCGCTCTATTTAAAGTAAGCTTCTCACCAATTCCCATGTTAGCTTTCCGATGTGGGATTACTTTCAACCATTAGGAAAATTCCTTATTTTTTATGACCACTTCAACCACAGAGTTCCAGTCCAACTCCACCTCCTACACAGCTCAAGCAGCAAAATAAATACCCCATTGTGCATCCCAATACTTGAACCTTAGACCTCATAATTACACAACACGTCACCTTTCCACTACACCACAAGGCTCTTTGTGTCACCATTTTAGCCTCAATTAATTATAAGGTCTATAGGCCAAAGTCCAGGTTCTTTTAAAAGAAAAACCAAAATAAATTGCAAGAGCCAAGACTTGAAGCCAAGCTCCCTTGCAACTTTAATGACGCCACAACCATTAGACCATATGCTTCCTTGTGACATTTATTTACCACAATAATTTAAAAGGCATTCATCCAAGCACCCAGGGTTTTATTCACTTAAAACCAAAATTTTTACTAAAACCCAGGTTTGAACCCAAGATTTCTCCAACACTTCTCAAGGCCATTAACCACTAAAGCAGACATTTAATTGTGTCATTTCCTTGTACAATTAAATGCTTATATACAACCTTCTTACGAACCTATACTTAAGGCCCAATACTTCTAGGCCCAAATTCGGGGCATTACAGGTAGGGTTGACTACATATGGGGAACTTAGGTGCAAAATTCCAATGTATCCAATGGTATTCCAAGTGTTCAATGGGTAGTCCAAAGAGAAGTTCAATGGTTAATCTTGATGAATACATCAAGGACGAGAAAGTAAGTTGTTATGTGCAAGTGGGCACAGGTATGTATATCGAACACATGAGGACATCATGGGATGTGATGAATTTGTGGTAAGAATATATAAATGAATTATAAGTTTAAGTGATTTGATAATAAAATGCAATTTTATGTTCATTAAGTTAAATGTATGATTAATGCTTGTTAAAATTGCATTCTATTTGCATGTGAACTTACTAAACTTTAAAGCTTTCCCCCTTTCCTGACCCTTTTCTTATAGTGTCACCAAGCTAGCTCAGGGATTAGACGACGTTGGAGTTTTCGATCACATTATCAATTGGAAAATTTGGTATAGTTAGATTCAACATTTTGAATATGACATGTATAGGGACTTGGTCTTTTTGTTATATGTCATATTGATTAGCCAAATGTGTTGGCTCATGATGATGATATGATTCATTTTGTATATGGCCATGAGAAGTGGTTCATATTGAATATTTAGGGTTGTAAACTAATCAATTATGTATGCATGCAAATGTGTTTATGCTTATTGTGGTTGCTTGATAGATGTTCGATGTGGCTTGTGATTGTTTATGATAATG
Organism: Gossypium hirsutum; assembly: GCF_007990345.1. Classification (NCBI taxonomy): domain Eukaryota; kingdom Viridiplantae; phylum Streptophyta; class Magnoliopsida; order Malvales; family Malvaceae; genus Gossypium; species Gossypium hirsutum. Next base: position 54,657,009 of record NC_053426.1, on the reverse strand, counting down.
AGTGTGATGGGTGGCATGTATGTCTAATGGATGAAATATGATTAATGTGTATGGCCATAAATGTGGTACAAATGTATAACTTGGAAATAGGATAGTAAAGATGATTATTCATGAAATTGGTGTGGAATACCTTGGGTAAACCTACTAACTTGAAAATGTTATACGTTGACTTATTAAAAGCATAAAATGTCTATGCTTCATACTATAAAAGTGCCATGTTGTATGCCATGAAGTGGGTTTAAGTGTGTGAGTGCTTAAGCGTGGAAAATGGCTTGGAAAATAGCCTAGAATTTGTCCACACGGTTAGACACATTGGTATGTATCTAGGCTGTGTGTGATACACGATCTGCCCCATGGGCATGTGGTCCGGCCGTGTGTCCCCTGAACCCTAATTAATGCAAAATAGAATGCCCAGTAGTAAACACATGGGCATAGACATGGCCGTGTGTCTCAGACGTATGAAGGACACGGCCTCAGGACATCGGCATGTGCCCAGGCTGTGTGAAGTCTGCACTTGATTTTTGGAATTTAATTCGCCACACGGCCTAAACACACAGGCGTGTGACTTGGCCATGTGACCTTATTTTGGTTAATGACGTCATCAACAGAGAGTTACACAAGCTGAGGACACTGTCGTGTCCCAAGCCGCATGGGTGTGTGTGACCACACGACCTACCCACACGGGCGTGTGACTCTCCAAAACAAGAAAATTTTCTAAGTGTCAAAAAGGTTCTAAAAGTTCGCAGTTTAGTCTCGAACCGATTCCGTTGTATGTTTTGGGCCTCGTAGGCCCTTATCAAGGAAAATTTGCATGTGATTGTAAAGTTTTAAATTTGAACGAAACTTTATGGCTTGAATTTGTATGTTTGTTTACATTTAAGTCCGGTAATGCCTCGTACCCTATTCCGGTGTTGGATACGAGTAAGGGGTGTTACAAAATTACCATCATTTTCTGATAAAATAATGATGTAAACAATATGTGTGTAAAGCTTAACACATGGATCATGTTTATAGAAAATCAATACAAAAGCTCTGTTCGAATGATGCCTAATCAAATAACAATATTTTAATAGAAAATACAGCTTCTACTATACGTATAAGGGGTGGCAGTCTACCTAGGGATACAATAGGGTTGTCACCCCTTACATGTATTATGGCCCTATTGGGCCTTTCGCGTATTGGGTCCAATTATATGTCTTATCTCTAGTTTTATCTAATTGTAATTTATCCAACCCAATATTTATTTTCTATTTCCAAAAATATTATTTATTTACTCAATTAATTTAATTAATTAAATTAACTAAATTAATTTCTCAATTAAATTATTTTCTCAACTCAATTCTAATTCTGTTAAAGTCATCAAAACTTTATCATATTAGAATCTATGATGAAAATATATTTTATTGTCTTATTCAAAAAATCTATAATGACTAATTAATTTAATTCTCACTTTAAACTTTCAATTATTTAATTACAATTAATTAAATAATAATTCGAAGAACTTAAAATATTTTCTAAGTGAAATTTTATACTTAGTAAGAGAACACATTCACTGTAAATAATGATACATGTGATCTATTTCTCTTACTTCATCATTTTCATCCATTTCATATTATTGGTTCTACATGCAACTCGTTTTCAGTTATCTCGAGCTAATAGAGGGACCGATTGGACATATATATTTGAGACTCAAATAATTTGTAATTAAGTTTTGGCTATTAGTCCATTAATTACAACATTATTTAGTCATGAAGTCATTTCACTATAGTACTATAACTGAGTTCTCCCTTATTAGATACCATTACGAAAGATACTTACCAAGTGCTCATCCAATGACCTTTTCATAAGTGTGTTACCCTCATAAGATATCCTTAATCTCTTTTGAATAAATTTATTCTTCTAATATGAACCTATTTTTTCTCAAGGTAGTCATTATATTTTCCATCATGAAAATTCAATTAATATCAAATTGTATTTAAATCATTTATCACTGAGACAACTAAATTGTGGTGTAACACCCCTAACCTGTATCTGTCACTGAAATAGGGTTACGGAGCATTACCAAAAACTTTTAACTTAAAATGTAACACCCCAAAATTTATATTCTTGATTCTGTTAGAATTTGACACAAGTTGGTATCTGCTTCAGTGGTTAAGTGTTCTAGGTGTGTTTGAAAGGTCCTAAGTTCAAGCCTTAGCTTGGAAGAAATTTTGGTTTTTATTTGAGTAAAGCATTGTCTTTGGTTTTTAGGCTTATAAGTATTTATTGGTATGCTTACATCAAGATGGGCCTACTGGTCTGATGGTTAAATGGAGTGTTGGAATGTTAGAGGCCCTGTGTTCGAGCCTGGACAGGAGCATTATTTTTGCTTGCTCATCCAGAAGAGTTTGTTTTGAACTAAAAAGCTGAGTAGCAGAAGATTTGCTAGAGGAAAATAAAGGAAGTTGGGGGAAAATGGAGTTATCAGTTTCGATTCTCCTTCCTTCAGGGTTTTTCTCTGTCATTTTTTCTGCCTTTCTCCACTCGCCTACTGCTGAAATTTTTGATTTGGTTTCTTCCCTCTCCTTATCTTCCGTTTTACTGAACCCTTTCCTTCTTTCCTTCTTTTCATTTTTGTGGCATTAGTTAGTTTCGTGCAAGTGCTGTAAGTGAGTTCTTAGTATTTTTGGGTGTGTTATGGAACCATTGTTTTATGGAAGTGTGTTTCGTGTTTAGGGATCAGTAAGTGGCTGTAGGGATTTGACTGGTGCTGTGGAAGCGCGAATTCACCGACGTTCGTTCAAGGTAAGGGGTTTAACGATTTTAGGTCAGAATACTTCATTAAGTTTTCAATCAATTAACTTTTAAGTGACTTATTTGGTGTGTTGTTAGTCAATATTAGGTTCTGGAGAGCTCGTAGTTGCGTTTGCTTCGAAACGATATCAACTGTGTACCTGAGAACACAGAAACGAGCTTCGATGAAAAGCCGAAGTACAAAACTGTCGATGCCACACGGGTGTGTGGTTGTCCATGTGGTAGGCCATATGGCTGTACATAGCCGTGTGATTGACAAACCAGACGGGCACAGCCGTCTGAAATTTACCGAGGCCGTGTGCAAGACACGAACTTGACCACTTGGGCCGTGTGGGCCACACGAGCATGTGGGCCCACACAGACAGGCCACATGGGTGTGTGAGCCTTTTTTTTGAAATGTTTTGTAAGGTTGCACGGGTCGCCCAAGTCGATTGTGACCTGTTGAAGGGTCGGTAAGCAATACTTTGACCCCTATTCTATGATATGATATTGTGATGTATGTGTTACCATGTTACACCTAGCATGTATATCTATTCTGTTTTGAATATAAATGTATGATCTGCTTATCTGCATTATAGCATGCCATATTGTATGATGCATTGCATCGGGATAGGTTTGATGAAGTGTAGGAAGTATCTGAAAGGCTTCATAAGCCTGTTAACTGGAAGCTAAGCTGCATATTTATGACATGTGTTGCATTGCAGTACTTTATGGTGTGCAGGATTGGATGGGTCAATTTTATCCCCAAATTTGGTGTGCAGGGATAGGTGGGTCGATTTTATCCCCACATGGTGTGTTGGGTTAGACGGAGTTGGTGTGTTGGGTTAGACGGAGTTGGTGTGTAGGGTTGGTGGGCATGTTCTGTTATTCTGATCTGTTATGCATGATATATATATCTGAGATGGGCTGAAGACCTAAATCTGTATCTAATTCTATTTCTGAGTGGGCCAAGGGCCCCACAGCTTCTGTAAAAGGTTCACGCCCGAATTATGACTGTATTCTGTGATCTGTCTCTATGCATGCTGAACTGTGGGGATGTACACACTGAGTTTATGAAAACTCACCCTTTCTGTTTTATCTGTTTAGGTAATCCCCAACAGTAGGCGGATTGGTGCAGCGGAGGACTCGATGGTGACCACGATCACATATATTTTGGTTTATGAACTTAATGCTTTTGCTTTACTCATTATTTTTGGGAGTTTTGATGTAATTAGGGACTTGGACTCTTGGTTTTAACTTGGATTTTTGAATGATGATTTGGATTATAAATGCAACATTAAAATGTGGTCTTCCTAAAATAAACTAAGAGGTTTAGTACATAAGAACTGGTTTTAAAAATATATTGGTTTCGAAAGCTTCCGTGATAAAGACATGTTTTCAAACAGTTCGATTATTTCATGTTTTCTCGACCCAAGTAACAGATAATAATTTAACAGATTTTATGTATCAAAATGGTTTCCCAAAAACACTTTCATGTCACATTGCCAAATTTGGTCATAACGTCTGGGTCGGGTTTGGGGTGTTACATAAAACATTCAATTACAATCATTTGAAAAAAAAACACATCATATTCCATTCAAACACATTGATAAACCATAATATATACATATTCTTATCCCATGCTTGGCATATTTATGGATAATTTATCATCAGTTTTATTGAATTTCATGCTCCTAATCCTTTAATTGCATGTTTTATACTGAGGAAAGCATAGGAAAGTGAAAAGGGCAAGAAAAGAGCCAAAAACGGACAAAATAGGCTAATTTCAGTGTGCCACACGGCCTAGGCACTTCCACAAGGGTAATCCACATGCCTGTGTAAGACATACGGGCAGGCCACGCACCCGTGTGTCATGGCCGTGTTGACTTAAACCAACTCAGAATTTCACACGGCCTGAGCACCTTCACACGGGCGTGTCACACGGCTGTGTCCCTGTCGAGACCTATTTTAATTCTACTCAAAAAAGACTATTTTTTGGGCTATTTTTGGGCACTCCAAAGTCTATTTAAACACAGGAGAAAAGGATCAAATAAAAACAAGGAGCAGCCTGTAGAAAATACTCGAAGACAGCCATTGGAATCAGCTCGGAAGCAGGATTGACTTCAAGACTGAAGATCTCCATTCAAGTTCTACCGAAGTTTTTGGGTTTCTTTATGTTTTGTTGTTTTCCCAATTTTGAGATGTTTTCCTCCATCATTATGAACTAATTCCCTAAATATCTAAGGAAGATGAAACCTAAGACGAATCTTATTCTCTTTTGAATTATATGATAAATACTTGTTCTTATTCTTAATTATGAGTTTTAATCCTTGCTTTAACATTTTAGGATATTAATTCAGGTTTTGATGTGCTTATTTAGTGGAGCAAAAGTCCCTGTTTAAGAGTAGACCTTTCATAATTAAGCAGAGTTGACTGCAATCCTAGAGATAGGACGACATAAATCTGCCAGATTAGAGTCAAATCTAATAAGGGAACCCATAGATAGAGTTAATGCGACAATAGAGGTTTTAATTAGAAAGAGATTTCAATTAATCAACCTAGAGTCAGTTGTTTTTAGTCTCGAGAGAGATATTAACATAAACTAGGGATTTCTACAGATTAAGTCAAGTGAATAAATCGTCTACTTCAGAAGTAGTAAGTGAAGTCTAGGTGGATTCTTCCTTAGGTATTGTCTTCTCCATCGGTTTTCCAAAAGTATTTTTCAACTTTTATCTTTGTCGTGTTCTTAGTTAATTAAATAGTTAATTCTAGTTTAAAAACACCCCTTTAATTCTTAAGCTAGATACAAAAAAGATAGTAATTACTAGTACTTTTAGTCCTTATGGATATGATATTTTCGGTCTTACCATAACTATACTGTTGTTTGATAGGTGGGTTTGCCTTGTCAAATTTTTAGTTAGTTTAGCAACCATCAAGTTTTTGTCGCCGTTGCCGAGGACTAAGATATTAGGAACATTTGATTTTTATTACTTTAGCTAATTTTACATTTATTGCAATTTACCTTTTTTTTTAGCTTAATTTTTCTTTTTTAATTTTTCTTTTTAATTGCTTCAGGCAGGTGTCTCTAGTTTATGACTAGAAGGAAGCCATCAGGACCTTTCCTTTTTTATAATGAAATAGAGAGTACAGCTCACAGAAACCGAAGAGAAATAAGGCAAAGTCTATAATACATAGAAGAAGAGCAAGACGACGTTACAGATTTTACTGAAGAGATGGCCGATAATCAGAATAATCTGCTACCTCCTATTGTAACGCCCTAAATTTATGTAATTTTGGCTTTTGGGATTGTTGAGCTTGGAAATATAGGGTCTTTTGTTTTGAATCATTTTGGCATAAAATATATGTGGTTTAAGAGGTTATGTGCTCTTGGTGTGTTTGGGAGGTCCCAAGTTCGAGCCTTAACTTGGGCTAAGTTCTGGTTTCTATTTGAATTAAGCCTGACTTTTGGTTGATGGGCTTATAAGAACTTATTAGTAGGAACTTAACAGAATGGGCCTGCTGGTCTAGTGGTTAAGTGGCAAGGGATTATGCCTAAGATCCAGAGTTCGAGTCGTGAGTGTGGCATTAATTTTGCTAATAAGCCGTGCGGACGTTTGAGTTTGACTAAAACACTAAAGGGGGAGGTAGGGTTTATAAGATGTTTGCCTAACCAATTTTATTTTTGGCTTTCTCTACCGTTTTCTTTTCTTTCCCAAACCCCCTGCTGCAGAAATTTTATTCCTTTTACTCATCTCCTCCATTTTCTTTTCTTCAATTAGTTTTGGTCTACTGCTAGCAGTTCCGTCGGCTCGGTAAGTATGGTTTTCTTAGATTGTGAGGTTTCTTTTGGAGATTGTTTAAGAGAGATTTAAATTGTTGTTTAGGGGGTACTCGAGGTTCTGTGGATCGCTAAACGGGGTTCTAAATAGCAAGTAATCGCCATCGTTCATTGAAGGTAAGTAGATTTTTTGTTTCGAGATTTGCCTATTCTGAACTATTCGAATCAAGAGACTGAAATTTTGGCTTACGATTGTCAATAATAGGTTTTAGAGTGTTCGGGTTTGCGTTAGGCTTTAAACAAAACCAGGTGTGTACTCTGTTTACGCAGAAAATGAGTTTCAGCGAGAGCTGAAAGGCTGTCTGTCGATGCCACACGGGTGTGTGGACTGCCCATGTGGTAGTCTGTGTTGCGATACACGGGCATGTGACTAACGAGCCAGGCCATGTGCGTGCCACATAGGCACGACTGACACGAGTATGTGAGGCTGGCTAGGCCATGTGCGAGGCACGGGCTAGACCAATTCGGCTGTGTAGGCCACACGAGCATGTGGGCCCATACAGGTGAACCACACTGGCGTGTGAGAATCTGGGCCAGGTCATGTGATCCACACGGGCAAGGCCAAATTGGGCTGTGTGAGCCATATAGGCATGTGGGCTCACACGGGCAGGCCACATAGGCGTGTGAGCCAGTAGTTTGATTTGTTCTGGAAGGTTGCACGGGTCACCCTAGTTGACTGTGATCTGTTAAAGGGGTCGGTAAGCTTACTTAGACCCTATTCTGTGACATGATATTGAGATGTATGCTAGCATGTTATACTTAGCATGGGTATAAATATTGATCTGATTTGAGTTTAGTACGCATAATTTGTTTACTATTTAAAAGCATGCCATGAAATTGTTTATGTTGCATTGCATTGGGTTGGGTTTGATATTGAAGATAAGGAAGACTGAAAGGCTCTGTAGCCACTATCTAGCAGCTTCACTGAAATTATTGATATGTGTCGGCTTACGGTACCTCTTGGTGTGTAGGGTTGGATGGGTGTATTTTATCCCCATACTTGGTGTGCAAGACCGGGTGGGTCGATCTTATCCCCATATGATGTGTTGGGTTGGACGGAGATGGTGTGCAGGGCTGGTGGGCATTACTGTTCTGATTGATATGCATGTATGTCTGTATGGCCTAAGGCCCGAATGTATCTGGTACTATTCTGAGTAGGCTAAGTGTAATGCCCCCATGCCCGAGACCATCACCGGAGTCGAGCTTGAGGGGTTACCAAACATAATTTATCAATTTAAGAACTTCAAATCATTTGTTTCTACATTCACAACTTTCTAGCTACTCACGTCACAGTTACAAGAAAAATCATATCTCAAGTTACAAAACTCAAAATCAAGATTTGTAAATTTTCCCTGAATATAGACTCATATATCTATTTACTAATTTTTTTCTATAATTTTTTATTGGGCCAACTAGTACATTTTATTAATTAAAGTATCCCCTGTTTCAGGGTTCGACTACTCTGATATCTGTGTATTACGAATCAGATATCTCTCTATACAAAATTTAAATGACTACAAGGTTTATTTTTAATAAAACTAGACTCAATAAGGAATCTTTATATATAAATAAAAACTTCTAATTATTTTTTAAAAATTTATTATGAATTTTTAAAGTCAGAACAGGGGATCTAGAAATCACCCTGGTCCTGTTTCACAAAAGTTTAAATATCTCATAAAATATAATTTATATGCCTATTTTGTTCAATCCACATGAAAATAGACTCATTAAGATTCAATTTCATAACTTACTCATTATTTAGTTCCATTTATACTATTTTTAGTGATTTTTCAAATTCATGTCATTGCTGCAGCAATATTCTGTTTTAAGGCAAGTTTCATCGTTCCATGAATTTTTATGTACTAGATAACCTATTAAACTTCCATAATATCAAACATGATCTAAATTATCCATCACCATGACTTATCAATATCAAACATTTTCTCAACCAAACATGGCCATATCATAAAATTATTTACACAAAATAGGTATATTGCTATACATGCCATACTTAAGTAGTTGTACAAGCCATTTACCAAGATAAAAGTCCTTTGGATAGTGTGATCGAACCTTCGACCCGTCCCGATTCTCGAGCTGGCTTGTTCAAAACTACAGTGAATGATAAGGAAGGAGTAAGCATAAATGCTTAGTAAGTTCATATGTAAATAACAAGTAACATAACAATACAAATATACCAAACAACTTTAGCATGGTATCACCAAAACATATATCACATTTCTAAACATCATTCGTCATCTTACCACCTTATCATTGTTGTATCTATTTTCAACCCAAGGGTTAAGGACATACCTGTCCAAAGTGTCCATTTCACAACACTTACCAAAACGTCGCTTGCATCTTAAGTGTTCTTCCATTTCACTAGAAATTTCACCCGTTGAACACATCGGAATACAACTCGGATACACGGATAATCTGCACATAAGTGCCTCATATGTAATCAAGCTACCATGTAACCCGCCCATAAGTGAACTCGGACTCAACTCAACGAGCTCGGGCGTTCGCATCCATAAGTGAACTCGGACTCAACTCAACGAGTTCGGATGCCTAGTTACATTTCACGAACTCGGACTCAACTCAACGAGTTCGGACATTCACATCCATAAGTGAACTCGGACTCAAATCAACGAGTTCGGATGCTCAACCATCCTAGTGACATGTCACTTGTATCCTAATCTATTCCTAAGGTTCAAACGGGCTTTTTCCTCGATCTCACATTGCCGTCTTCCATGGAATATCGGAACCGACACTCGGTAGCAATTCTTATTTATCAAGTAGTAAACATAATTTGCATATTACTCAACATTAACCACAAAGCATAATATTTCACGATTAAAAATCAACATATCATATAATTAACATTAATAACTTAAAAATAACATTTATCCTACATTATTTACACATGAACTTACCTTGGTACCAAAATATAAAGATTTTGCAATATAGTCCACAATCTTTTCTTTTCCTCGATCACGACTTGAATCTCGTTTTTCTTGATCTATAATACCAAATTAATCTTATTTAATACATATATTTATCAAAACAGCATTTAATACGAACTTTAACAAAATTACACTTTTGCCCTAAACTTTTGCATAATTACACTTTTGCCCCTAGGCTCGGGAATTAAACTTCAGCCTATTTTTTTTTGTTTTATGACATGCTGATCATTTTTCCCTTCTATGGAAAAATCAAATTCTCACTCTAACATGTACTTATGACTATTAGGTATTTTTACCGATTAAGCCATTTTGCTCGTTTTCACTTAAAACCGAGTAGCACAAGTTGTCTAACATAATTTAAAACCTCATATTCTATCATAAAACACCAAAATACACAAATTTCACCTATGGGTATTTTTCCAAATATAAACCCTAGGTTAAATTATTGCTAGCATAAGCTAAATCGAGCTACCAGGACTCCAAAAACGTAAAAATCATTAAAAACGAGGCTAGAACGGACTTACAATCGAGCTTGGAAGCTTGAAAAACCCTAGCCATGGTTTCTCCTTGCTATATTCGGCCATGGGGTTGAAGATGAGCAAAATTGGCTTTTAATTTTGTATTTTAATTCATTTTACCCCTGAATGGCCAAAATGCCCTTACTACTAAACTTTCCAAAATTCCATCCATGTCCAATTTTTTTCCATAGACTTAGAAATTGGTAAAATTATATTTAAGACCTCCTAATTAATATTTCAAAACAATTTCATACTAGAAACTTCTAGAATGCAAGTTTTGCAAATTATTCGATTTATTCCCTAATTTCAATTTAAGCACTTTATGCATAAAATTTCTTCACGAAATTTTCACACAATCATGCAATCATATCATAGACCTCAAAATAATCATAAAATAATTATTTCTATCTCGGATTTTGTGGTCACGAAACCACTATTCCGACTAGGCCCAAAATCAGGATATTACAACTCTCCCCCCTTCAGGGATTTTTGTCCCCAAAAATCTTACCAGAAAAGTGGTCTTCACTTTTAATCTCATATTCGGTGCCGAAAAACTTGCACTTAGACTGTACCTCCAATACATCTCTTCAATTTCTCATATGATCTAAAAGCATACAGTCTCAACTCTCAACTGTTCTTAAATTTTCAGCCCTTCTCAGTTTCCCATGATATCATGACATAGAACCCGAATCTCAACTTGATTTAATGGAGACCGGAATTCCAAGAAATCCAACAATCAAAGAGACCTGAAATTCCATGAATCTGATGAGTAGGAATTCATTCAATATAGATATGGTTTATAGATCTCGCCAAACATTTAACAATAGGATACATCACATTTTCCTCTTTCCGCCGTAGAAATAATTCTGATATGGCCTCAAGAATAATCCTTCTTTTTCACAAATAACACGGGAGCACCCCAAGGTGAAAAGCTCGGTCTCACAAAGCCTTTATCAGTCAACTCTTGCAACTGCGACTTTAATTCTTTCAACTCTGTTGGTGCCATTCTATATGGAGCAATCGAGATCGGAGCTATTCCTGGTATTAAATCAATACCAAATTCTACTTCCCTGACTGGAGGCAAACCCGGCAATTCTTCTGGAAATACGTCTGCAAATTCACACACAACCGGCACTGATTCAACTTTCTTTTCAACTTCTTTTGTATTAATTACATACGCCAAATAAGCTTCATAACCCTTTCTCAAATATCTTTGAGCCGACATTGAAGAAATCACACTAGGCAATGCCTTTGATTTATCTAATTCAACCCGCAGAGTTTCACCATTTCTACACTTTAATTCTATAATCTTTTCTTTGCAATTTATTTTAGCATCATGCAATGTCAACCAATCCATACCCAAAATAACATCAAACTCATCAAACGGCAACAACATCAAGTCGGCCGGAAAGTAATGATCCCGAATCATTAGAAGACATTTCTTACATACTTTATCGACAGTCACACATTTGCCTAACGGATTCGACACTCTAATCATAAATTCTGTGTTCTCAACAGGTATATTCATACTAGACACCAATTTCATGCACACATATGAATGAGTAGAACCGGGATCAATCAAAGCAATAACATTAACATTATAGAGGGAAACTGTACCGGTAATCACATCAGGTGAGGAAGCATCTTCACGCGCTTTAATAGCATAAGTTCCAGTCGGAGCCCTTCCTTCAGGTCTAACTGGTGCATCCCTAACTTCATTCTTACTGTTTGCTTCGCTCCCAACTTTTCTTGGATATCTTCCTCTCGAATCCGCCCCACTTGTTTTTGTATTCTGAAATTTTTCTTTTTCAGCTCTCTCTAAGCAGTCTCTAATAAAATGATCCGGAGAACCACATTGAAAACATTCATTTGCTCTACACGGACCAAAATGATTTCTACCACACCGCTGGCACTCATGTTTAACAAATCTCGAGTTCCCTACACTGGCTGCCGAAGTAGTCTGGGATTTAGGACCCACATTTTGCTTCTTATAATTCTCATATGATTGCCCAGCTGAAGCTTGGGAACGAGGATTCATATTCCTTGACTTTCCAGGTTGCTGTGAAAATGAACCGCTCATCGGTCTTTTCTTCCAATTTCTAGTCTCAGCCTCTACCTTTTTCTTTTCTTTAAGTAATTCTTCGGCCTTACAAGCTCGATCAACCAATACTACCATTTCTTTTAATTCAAGAATTCCAACAAATACCTTGATGTCTTCGTTGAGCCCGTCTTCAAATCGTCGGCACATCTTGGCCTCTGTAGGAACATACTCTCTGGCATACTTACTTAATCGAACAAACTCTCTTTCATATTCTGTAACCATCATATTACCTTGCTTCAGCTCAAGAAATTCTTTACGCTTCTGATCAATAAATCTTTCACTAATATATTTCTTCTGAAACTCTTCTTGAAAGAATTCCCAAGTTATTTTCTCTTTCGGTACCACCGAAATCAAAGTCTTCCACCAATTATAAGCTGAATCCCTCAACAAAGATATAGTGTAACACCCCTATCCCGTGACCGTCGCTGGAATAGGTAAGGGGCATTACCGGGCTTGTAACTCATGTCAGAACCGTAAAATTTTGAACTTTTTCTTGAAATAAAGGTCATTCATTTAGATAAGTACTAAGCACGGACAGGGATAAAATTTAAACTTCTCTAAGTAAACATTCAAAAGATGCCATTTTCGCATGGCTTATATACATTAACCAAAATATTCTTCCACCACTAGTCTATTTTATACATGCCATAAGATAATCCAAAACATGGCAGTACCAAACAGTGGATAGTGATAGTGTGACTAGTTGCTGACGATCCCCGAGCCTGTAGCTTCGCAGTGAGATCTATAAAACAGAGGAAACAGAGTAAACAGAGTAAGCATTACAATGCTTAGTAAGTTTTAAGCAGTGTCAACAGATAACAATCAAATTATAACATAGTTGTTCGTATTTTTATTTCACTTTTCCTTCGGGCATACCATCCCTTTACCGAATATGCACATCTCATCATATACAATAGGCAGATAAACTTTCACATAAAAGTGAGCTCATGTGACATAGATATATCGTATGATTTCACATAACCTCTCACACTGATCCGATGTCACATAATCATAGGAATAGTCTCATAGATTGCTCTCGTATGCATCACATAACTACCTTATGATTTAGTGCAAATCAAGCTCACATATAAACTTGGAGTACATACCTGTTTAACCTTTCGCATTGAATATATTTATAAGCAATTCTTATTACGAAGTCTTACCCAGACATAATCTCCACACGAAGTTATCGGGTCTTACCCGGACAAAATCCCCACACGTAGTCATCGGGTCTTTAGAGCTCGGATATAGTACGAGCACGAAGCTTACGGACATTAATTAGTGATAATATTCTCGCATAAAGCCTGCGGGGTTTTAACCCGGATATAGTACTGACACAAATGCCCTTCGGGACTTATCACATTTATACACTTTCACATCCATCACGTTGGCCACTCGGCCCTGTCACATATATACACTTTCACATTCATCACATCGGCCATTAGGCCTTATCACATATATACACTTTCACATTCATCACATCGGCCATTATATACACACTTTCACATTCATCACATCGGCCATTAGGCCCTATCACATATATACACTTTCACATTCATCACATCGGCCATTGGGCCTTATCACATATATACACTTTCACATTCATCACATCGGCCATTGGGCCTTATCACATATATACACTTTCACATTCATCACATCGGCCATTGGGCCTTATCACATATATACACTTTCACATTCATCACATCGGCCATTAGGCCTTATCACATATATACACTTTCACATTCATCACATCGGCCATTAGGCCTTATCACATATATACACTTTCACATTCATCACATCGGCCATTAGGCCTTATCACATATATACACTTTCATATTCATCACATCGGCCATTACACCATACTATCATTTCATATTCGAATACTCATAAACTTACAATATCACGATTTAGAATTCAAGTATGGGTTTAATCAATAGCTTATGAGCAACTAAAACAAGTTTATCAAGGTTCACAACATAATCTCAAATTCAGCACAAGCTGTTTTTCCTGAGCAATAGTCACTAAATTATTTATAACTGGAGGTACAAAACTCCAAATCACTTTCCGTTAATTTTTCCTGAATATAGACTCGTATATCTTCCATCCATAAAATTTCCAGAATTTTAGGTTTGGCCAATCAATACCAGATTTTTCTTAAATTTCCCCTGTTTCACTATTTCACTAATCTGACCACTCTTCACTACGAATCAAATTTCTCATTTTACAAAATTCAAAATGTGTTGTATTTGATTTCATTTGAAACTAGGCTCATTAAGGAGTCTAAGCATATAAATTTTATCTTATAACCATTTTTGTACAATTTATAATGATTTTCTAAAAACAGAACAAGGGATTTCGGAGTCATTCTGACACCGTCTCACACAACTTTAAATATCTCATCATCGGAAATTCCTTTGCTTACACGGTTTCTTTTATAAGAAACTAGACTCATCAAGCTTTAATTTCATGTCTCATTCAGCCTCTAATTCAAGTCCATAAATTTATGGTGATTTTCTAAAGTCACGTTACTGCTGCTGTCCGAAGCAGACTATTTCAAATTACCCTTAAATTCCCAAGCTCAAACACTTAAGAACTTACCATTTGAGCTTAGAACATATCATGGCCACATCATATCTTATTAAATCAACTCATCATGTCCTATTATAATTGAATTTACTCAACGTTTAAACACTTAAAACTTACCTCGGATGTGGTCGAACAATTTCGGCGGCTATTCGATCACTTTTTCCCTTCCCTTATCCAACTTTGGTCCTCTAAGCTCTTGAGCTTAATTTAACAAATAAATTGATTTAATCATTTGAGCATCAAAAGAGGAACTCAAGGTACTTAGCCCATATATATATACATTAGACATTAAAGTCACATACATATGAAATCATAAATCAATTCAACATATTAGCCCACACTCTCTTTTAGCCGATTGTCTAAGCCAAGATAAAAGCATCAATATGCTTGCCTCTAGCCGAATACATGCAACACCAATCTTCTTCCTATGGCCGAATATGCATATCTATGTTGAGGCCGATTATATGCTTAATACTTCCTACAAGTATAGTTACTTGTATTGCTTATATATCATTTTGTTTCAAGTTCAAAACTCGGCTAATACGCATATATACACTAGTAATCAAATACTAACATTTTGCACTTCACCTTACTACCATTTTACATCTACTTTCTACCATGGCCGAATGCATCAAGACACCATACCATTCAATTTTGGTCATGGGTTACACAAAGAACTTAATGTCTAACTCAAAAATGCCAAAAAGAAAATCCAAGAGTCATCAATCACCATCACATGTATCATTACAAAGCTTTACACTTAGCATGCAAATGACATCAACACAAATCCACCTTAGCCGAAACTTAACTCATCTTCATGCCTCATCACCACAACATCAAACATCAACCAAGAAGACAACACCCATGGCCGAATATCATCTCCATCTCATAGCAAAGATTTAAACCATGGGCTAGGTAGAACTCAAACTAACAACTAAAAACATGCATGAATCTCAAGGACAACATCAAACATACCTTAGTCTAGCAAACCACCATAGCCGATTTTCTCAAGCTCTTCCCCTTCCTTTCTTTCCTCTATTCAGCCAAAGATGTTCAAGAATGAACACTTTTTTTTTGTTTTCTTTCTTCAATTCACGGCAAAGGGGGGGGAAACATGGATGAGACAATTTTTTTCATCATCATTTACCTTTCCATTATTATTTTATTACCCATACTCCTTATTTTATTTTATTGTTTCCTCCCATGATGCACCAACACAACATGTCTATGACATGTTTTGCCCATCACCCTTTGTCCATCCTAATGTCATGGCCAGCCACTACTAGATGGGGGGGAAAAATTGACATGCAAGTCCCCCCTTTTTCAACATGCAGTAATAGGTCCTTATGTTTTGATCTATCACATTTCAAAAATGTCACACATAAGTCCTATTGACTAAATTCACATGAAATTTACTAAATCGAAGCTTAAAATTTTTACACATTTATTTTAGACAATAAATATCATATTCAAATAATTTGGTGACTCGGTTTAGCGGTCCCGAAACCGCTTTCCGACTAGGGTCAAATTAGGGGTGTCACAACTCTCCCCCCTTTAGGGATTTTCGTCCCCGAAAATTTCCACCGATGCATAGTTTAGGATAACGTCCTTTTATTGAATTATATTCATATAAACATTAGCTCATCGATAGCAATTGTAATTCATTATTGATTTCGCATCGATCTATAAAATCATTTTCTTATCTTAAAACAAATACATAAACATTTCTACAAGTATGCACAAATATCTCATTTTCTTGATTTCATAAGCAATAATCACTTAACTTAATTCACAAATGCATTTCAAACACATATTAAGCACATATTAACATGTATAATTCACATCATCAACCCACATATTTGTAACCCACATTTTCATTCATGAATAAACTGTAACCTAACCGAAAGTACACATATACTCAAACATCCCAATAAATATCCTTTATAACTTTATCACATCTCAATATTCAACTTAACTCATTTCCAAATGAAAAGTCAACTTCCACGTACCTGAACATTTAGTTCATTTAGCACATTCAATCATAGTTAACGTTACCCGTATACAGTCGAATAGGCATAAAGCCTAATATAATACACTGGCATGAGATTTATTCTAGCGCATAACTCGTATATCTAAAATTATCAACATTCATCAAAAATTCTTTCAAACTTTCGAATGTCGAAACTTAATCAAAATAATTTCTTGAACAAGATTAACAAAATAGTGTCCATTCAGCAATAGCACATATAGCTCTTACAATGCCATATCCTAGATATGGTCTTACATATTCTCACATATTGAGCCGATGCCATGTCCCAGACATGGTCTTACACACTATCTCAAATCAATGCCTTCGTCCCAAACGAGGTCTTACAGGAATTCCACTTCACACACTTAGTGCCCACTGACCGATCTCGCACTCATAGTGCTCGGTTAAAGGAATTCGCACACACACAGTGCCTCTAATTATTCACATACATAGTGCTCTTATTCATTCGTTAATACACATTGATATGACTTAACCAAGTCTATAAACATCATGTATGTACACTTTTAAACATATCATCTCATTTAAATTTGAATTTGTATAGTAATGAGCACTTAAACTTTGCTCAAATTACCGGCACGAAGCCTACTAGGCACGAAGGCCCGAATACACGTCACCAGCATGATTACTCTTCGGGACCTAGCCCGGATATAACACCAGCACGAATGCTCTTCGAGGTTTAGCACGGATATATTACTAGCACGAATGCTCCTCGGGACTTAGCCCGGATATATCACTAGCACGAATGCTCCTCGGGACTTAGCCCGGATACATCACTAGCACGAATGCTCCTCGGGACTTAGCCCGGATACATCACTAGCACGAATGCTCCTCGGGACTTAGCCCGGATATATCACTCTCAATTCTCATGTACACATACACATATAGCAATACACATTAGTATATCATTTACATTACTTGAATGCAAACACAACATGCTTATCGACCATTCAACTTCCAGTTCCATAGCCATATACAAAAATCACATTTATAGTCATAACACTCTTTCAAAATTGCATCACTTATACCCTTATAATTCAATCCAAATCGAAATTCAAATACGAGTACATGATACGTACCTGATCAACTTAATAATTTAGGCATATCTAAGTGAAGTTATATCGCAAATTCTCATAGTCAGAAGCTTGCTACAGCTCGATCGGGATCAAGATTCATTGCAATACAGCAAACACATTTTAATAGCCAAAAATCATCACACTATCATTTTATCACTTTATGGCATGTATAAATAGACTCACGTGTGCTACGTTAGTCCTAGAATCGACTAAATCGTAGCTCTGATACCAATAAAATGTAACACCCCTATCCCGTGACCGTCGTCGAATAGGTAAGGGGCATTACCGGGCTTGTAACTCATGTCAGAACCGTAAAATTTTGAACTTTTTCTTGAAATAATGGTCATTCATTTAGATAAGTACTAAGCACGGCCAGGGATAAAATTTAAACTTCTCTAAGTAAACATTCAAAAGATGCCATTTTCGCATGGCTTATATACATTAACCAAAATATTCTTCCGCCACTAGTCTATTTTATACATGCCATAAGATAATCCAAAACATAGCAGTACCAAACAGTGGATAGTGATAGTGTGACTAGTTGCTGACGATCCCCGAGCCTGTAGCTTCGCAATGAGATCTATAAAACAGAGGAAACAGAGTAAACGGAGTAAACATTACAATGCTTAGTAAGTTTTAAGCAGTGTCAACAGATAACAATCAAATTATAACATAGTTGTTCGTATTTTTATTTCACTCGTCCTTCGGGCATACCATCCCTTTACCGAATATGCACATCTCATCATATACAATAGGCAGATAAACTTTCACATAAAAGTGAGCTCATGTGACATAGATATATCGTATGATTTCACATAACCTCTCACACTGATCCGATGTCACATAATCATAGGAATAGTCTCATAGATTGCTCTCGTATGCATCACACAACTACCTTATGATTTAGTGCAAATCAAGCTCACATATAAACTTGGAGTACATACCTGTTTAACCTTTCGCATTGAATATATTTATAAGCAATTCTTATTACGAAGTCTTACCCGGACATAATCTCCACACGAAGTTATCGGGTCTTACCCAGACAAAATCCCCACACGTAGTCATCGGGTCTTTAGAGCTCGGATATAGTATGAGCACGAAGCTTACGGACATTAATCAGTGATAATATTCTCGCATAAAGCCTGCGGGGTTTTAACTCGGATATAGTACTGACACAAATGCCCTTCGGGACTTATCACATTTATACACTTTCACATCCATCACGTTGGCCACTCGGCCCTGTCACATATATACACTTTCACATTCATCACATCGGCCATTAGGCCTTATCACATATATACACTTTCACATTCATCACATCGGCCATTAGGCCCAATCACATATATATACACTTTCACATTCATCACATCGGCCATTAGGCCTTATCACATATATACCTTTCACATTCATCACATCGGCCATTAGGCCCTATCACATATATACACTTTCACATTCATCACATCGGCCATTAGGCCTTATCACATATATACACTTTCACATTCATCACATCGGCCATTAGGCCTTATCACATATATACACTTTCACATTCATCACATCGGCCATTGGGCATTATCACATATATACACTTTCACATTCATCACATCGGCCATTAGGCCTTATCACATATATACACTTTCACATTCATCACATCGGTCATTAGGCCTTATCACATATATACACTTTCACATTCATCACATCGGCCATTAGGCCTTATCACATATATACACCTTCATATTCATCACATCGGCCATTACACCATACTATCATTTCATATTCGAATACTCATAAACTTACAATATCACGATTTAGAATTCAAGTATGGGTTTAATCAATAGCTTATGAGCAACTAAAACAAGTTTATCAAGGTTCACAACATAATATCAAATTCAGCACAAGCTGTTTTTCCTGAGCAATAGTCACTAAATTATTTATAACTGGAGCTACAAAACTCCAAATCACTTTCCGTTAATTTTTCCTGAATATAGACTCGTATATCTTCCATCCATAAAATTTCCAGAATTTTAGGTTCGGCCAATCAATACCAGATTTTTCTTAAAGTTTCCCCTGTTTCACTGTTTGACTAATCTGACCACTCTTCACTACGAATCAAATTTCTTATTTTATAGAATTCAAAATGTGTTGTATTTGATTTCATTTGAAACTAGGCTCATTAAGGAGTCTAAGCATATAAATTTTATCTTATAACCATTTTTGTACAATTTATAATGATTTTCTGAAAACAGAACAGGGGATTTCGGAGTCATTCTGACTCCGTCTCACACAGCTTTAAATATCTCATCATCGGAAATTCCTTTGCTTATACGGTTTCTTTTATAAGAAACTAGACTCATTAAGCTTTAATTTCATGTCCCATTCAGCCTCTAATTCAAGTCCATAAATTTATGGTGATTTTCTAAAGTCACGTTACTGCTACTGTCCGAAGCAGACTATTTCAAATTACACTTAAATTCCCAAGCTCAAACACTTAAGAACTTACCATTTGAGCTTAGAACATATCATGGCCACATCATATCTTATTAAATCAACTCATCATGTCCTATTATAATTGAATTTACTCAACGTTTAAACACTTAAAACTTACCTCGGATGTGGTCGAACAATTTCGGCGGCTATTCGATCACTTTTTCCCTTCCCTTATCCAACTTTGTCCTCTAAGCTCTTGAGCTTAATTTAACAAATAAATTGATTTAATCATTTGAGCATCAAAAGAGGAACTCAAGGTACTTAGCCCATTTATATATACATTAGACATTAAAGTCACATACATATGAAATCATAAATCAATTCAACATATTAGCCCACACTCTCTTTTAGCCGATTGTCTAAGCCAAGATAAAAGCATCAATATGCTTGCCTCTAGCCGAATACATGCAACACCAATCTTCTTCCTATGGCCGAATATGCATATCTATGTTGAGGCCGATTATATGCTTAATACTTCCTACAAGTATAGTTACTTGTATTGCTTATATATCATTTTGTTTCAAGTTCAAAACTCGGCTAATACGCATATATACACTAGTAATCAAATACTAACATTTTGCACTTCACCTTACTACCATTTTACATCTACTTTCTACCATGGCCGAATGCATCAAGACACCATACCATTCAATTTTGGTCATGGGTTACACAAAGAACTTAATGTCTAACTCAAAAATGCCAAAAAGAAAATCCAAGAGTCATTCAATCACCATCACATGTATCATTACAAAGCTTTACACTTAGCATGCAAATGACATCAACACAAATCCACCTTAGCCGAAACTTAACTCATCTTCATGCCTCATCACCACAACATCAAACATCAACCAAGAAGACAACACCCATGGCCGAATATCATCTCCATCTCATAGCAAAGATTTAAACCATGGGCTAGGTAGAACTCAAACTAACAACTAAAAACATGCATGAATCTCAAGGACAACATCAAACATACCTTAGTCTAGCAAACCACCATAGCCGATTTTCTCAAGCTCTTCCCCTTCCTTTCTTTCCTCTATTCGGCCAAAGATGTTCAAGAATGAACACTTTTTTTTTTGTTTTCTTTCTTCAATTCACAGCAAAGGGGGGGGAAACATGGATGAGACAATTTTTTTCATCATCATTTACCTTTCCATTATTATTTTATTACCCATACTCCTTATTTTATTTTATTGTTTCCTCCCATGATGCACCAACACAACATGTCTATGACATGTTTTGCCCATCACCCTTTGTCCATCCTAATGTCATGGCCAGCCACTACTAGATGGGGGGGAAAAATTGACATGCAAGTCCCCCCTTTTTCAACATGCACTAATAGGTCCTTATGTTTTGATCTATCACATTTCAAAAATGTCACACATAAGTCCTATTGACTAAATTCACATGAAATTTACTAAATCGAAGCTTAAAATTTTTACACATTTATTTTAGACAATAAATATCATATTCAAATAATTTGGTGACTCGGTTTAGCAGTCCCGAAACTGCTTTTCGACTAGGGTCAAATTAGGGGTGTCACATATAGCGCATTTCAAACATTCTTCAGGTGTACAAGATAATTCGTCAAATACCCGAATTGAATTTTCAAGCCAGAACTCTGCTCTCTCGGCATCATCATCAATATTTGTTTTAAATTCTTCGGCCCCTTGCTTGCGAATTCTATCAACTGGAGTTCTGTGAAATTTCATCAGATCCATACCTTGAGGCATCGGGGGTACAGGTTGAGGAATTGGGGGAGGTGGGGGAGGTCGTACATTTGGGTTCGTACGAACGAACTCAGTGTACCATGCACTCATCATTTGGAGAAAGGCTTCCCAATCCCTTTCTCCTCCTCCCTGACCAATAGTAGGAGGTGGGTTTTCAATCGGCACTGCCCCTTCAGCCGGAGCTGGCGCATTACTCTCTACTTCATCTACCACAGCTAGATCGGGATCCATTTACTATATAAAAATCATTTAAAAAGGTCAGAAGTCGTCACACTATCACAATTCATACATATGGCATGTATAGCAAAATCCGTACATACAACACGTAGTCCGAGAACCGACTAAACCTGCTCTGATACCACTAAATGTAATGCCCCCACGCCCGAGACCATCACCAGAGTCGAGCTTGAGGGGTTATCGAACATAATTTATCAATTTAAGAACTTCAAATCATTTGTTTCTACATTCAGAACTTTCTAGCTACTCGCGTCACAGTTACAAGAAAAATCATATCTCAAGTAACGAAACTAGAAATCAAGATTCGTAAATTTTCCCTGAATCTAGACTCATATATCTATTTACTAATTTGTTTCTAGAATTTTTTATTGGGCCAACTAGTACAGTTTATTAATTAAAGTATCCCCTGTTTCAGGGTTCAACTGCTCTGATATCTGTGTATTACGAATCAGATATCTCTCTATACAAAATTTAAATGACTACGAGGTTTATTTTTCTTAAAACTAGACTCAATAAGAAATCTTTATATATAAATAAAAACTTCTAATTATTTTTTAAAAATTTATTATGAATTTTTAAAGTCAGAATAGCGGATCCAGAAATTACTCTGGCCCTATTTCACAAAAGTTTAAATATCTCATAAAATATAATTTATATGCCAGTTTTGTTCAATCCACATGAAAATAGACTCATTAAGATTCAATTTCATAACTTACTCATTATTTAGTTCCATTTATAATATTTTTAGTGATTTTTCAAATTCATGTCATTGCTGCAGCAATATTCTGTTTTAAGGCAAGTTTCATATTTCCATGAATTTTTATGAACTAGATAACCTATTAAACTTCCATAATATCAAACATGATCTAAATTAGCCATCACCATGACTTATCAATATCAAACATTTTCTCAACCAAACATGGCCATATCATAAAATTATTTACACAAAATAGGTATATTGCTATACATGCCATACTTAAGTAGTTGTACAAGTCATTTACCAAGATAAAAGTCCTTTGGATAGTGTGATCGAACCTTCGACCCGTCCCGATTCTCGAGCTGGCTTGTTCAAAACTACAGTGAATGATAAGGAAGGAGTAAGCATAAATGCTTAGTAAGTTCATATGTAAATAACAAGTAACATAACAATACAAATATACCAAACAACTTTAGCATGGTATCACCAAAACATATATCACATTTCTAAACATCATTCATCATCTTACCACCTTATCATTGTTGTATCTATTTTCAACCCAAGGGTTAAGAACATACCTGTCCAAAGTGTCAATTTCACAACACTTACTTAAACGTCGCTTGCATCTTAAGTGTTCTTCCATTTCACTAGAAATTTCACCCGTTGAACACATCGGAATACAACTCGGATACACGGATAATCTGCACATAAGTGCCTCATATGTAATCAAGCTACCATGTAACCCACCCATAAGTGAACTCAGACTCAACTCAACGAGTTCGGAAGTCTAGTTACATTTCACAAACTCGGACTCAACTCAATGAGTTCGGACATTCGCATCCATAAGTGAACTCGGACTCAACTCAACGAGTTCGGATGCTCAACCATCCTAGTGACATGTCACTTGTATCCTAATCTATTCCTAAGGTTCAAACGGGCTTTTTCCTCGATCTCACATTGCCGTCTTCCATGGAATATCGGAACCGATACTCGGTAGCAATTCATATTTATCAAGTAGTAAACATAATTTGCATATTACTCAACATTAACCACAAAGCATAATATTTCACGATTAAAAATCAGCATATCATATAATTAACATTAATAACTTAAAAATAACATTTATGCTACATTATTTACACATGAACTTACCTTGGTACCAAAATATAAAGATTTTGCAATTTAGTCCACAATCTTTTCTTTTCCTTGATCACGACTTGAATCTCGTTTTTCTTGATCTATAATACCAAATTAATCTTATTTAATACATACATTTATCAAAACAGCATTTAATACGAACTTTAATAAAATTACACTTTTGCCCCTAAACTTTTGCATAATTACACTTTTGCCCCTAGGCTCGGGAATTAAACTTCAGCCTATTTTCTTATGTTTTATGACATGCTGATCATTTTTCCCTTCTATGGAAAAATCAAATTCTCACTCTAACATGTACTTATGACTATTAGGTATTTTTACAAATTAAGCCATTTTGCTCGTTTTCACTTAAAACTAGTAGCACAAGTTGTCTAACATAATTTAAAACCTCATATTCTATCATAAAACACCAAAATACACAAATTTCACCTATGGGTATTTTTCCAAATATAAACCCTAGGTTCAATTATTGCTAGCATAAGCTAAATCGAGCTACTGGAACTCCAAAACGTAAAAATCATTAAAAACGAGGCTAGAACGGACTTACAATCGAGCTTGGAAGCTTGAAAAACCCTAGCCATGGTTTCTCCTTGCTATATTCGGCCATGGGGTTGAAGATGAGCAAAATTGGCTTTTAATTTTGTATTTTAATTCATTTTACCCCTGAATGACCAAAATGCCCTTACTACTAAACTTTCCAAAAATTCCATCCATGTCCAATTTTTTTCCATAGACTTAGAAATTGGTAAAATTATATTTAAGACCTCCTAATTAATATTTCAAAACAATTTCAAACTAGAAACTTCTAGAATGCAAGTTTTGCAAATTATTCGATTTAGTCCCTAATTTCAATTTAAGCACTTTATGCATAAATTTTCTTCACGAAATTTTCACACAATCATGCAATCATATCATAGACCTCAAAATAATCATAAAATAATTATTTCTATCTCGGATTTTGTGGTCACAAAACCACTATTCCGACTAGGCCCAAAATCAGGATATTACACTAAGGCCTACATTGATTCTGTTAAGAGCTCAGGCTTGATTATGACTGCTATCAATTTACATGCATGCTTTATTGTGGGGATGTACACACTGAGTTTGCAAAAACTCACCTCTTATTTTATGTCTGTTAGGTAATCCTCAGCAGTAGGTGGATCAGTGTAGCGGAGGGCTCGACGGTGACCACTACTATATACACTCTGGTTTTAAAGGTTTTTATTGCTTTCATTATTTTATTTGCTAGAGTTGAGGGTAATTACATAATTTCTAGTTTCAAACTATTTTGTTTAAGTTCAGAATCTTGAAATCCTATTTATGGATTTTGGGATTGGAACCTTATTTGTTCTTAAGCTTCCGCGAACTAAGAAGCATTTTCAAGCAATTTAATCAATATATATGTTCCCTGAGTTAAGTAAAAGGTGGTAACTGGAACAGTTTTTAGGTAAACACGATTTTAAATACATTCTCATGTGACTTCGCCAGGTTCGGCCATATCGTCTAGGTCGGGTTTAGGGTGTTACATTTAGTGGTATCAAAGCCAGGTTGCAAAACTCGACTATGGATTTAGGTTTCAAAATTTGGTTTCTGTAAAATGATTTGTAAAGCGATCTGAAATAATTTTGATAACGAGTTTGTGGTACATCGAGCCTTCAGCATTGATCTTACAAGTTCTCTGAAACTCTGATATGTATTGTCAGAAAGCATACTTATACTGAAATTTTGTCTATATCTGTCTGAAATACTGTGTATGTGTTATGAGACTATTATGGGTAGTACGTTACTAAAACACTTTAGGTAGTGTAAACTGAAAACCGTAGTGAGCCTATTACTCGCGATAACTAACTCTGAAACTCTGATACTGTTCTGCATAAAATATCTGCTAATAGTTATTAAAACTGTAAACTGATGTGCATAAAACTTCTAAAAACTAGATTAATTTGATAGTTACGATGACCACACATGGTACTCGAGGACGGGTTAGTAGAGGCCGAGGTAGAGGCCGTAGTGGGATTCGAACTGAGTCCTTCGCATCTGATACAATCCCTAATCTGGACACTAGCGAGATGCCGGTGTCACCTGTTACTGAGATTGGTGCTGAGTCTTAAGGCCGTGCAGTTGGGGACGACACACTGTCCCAGGCCATGCTGCGAATTCTAGAGAAGGTCGCTGGGGCTAATACTGGATCTGGAGGCCGTGGATCGATTACAGAATGACTCCGGTCGAATAGGGTTGAGATATTCAAGGGCATTGCTGGAGTTGCCCCGAGTGTGGCTGAGTACTGGATGGAAGCCACAGAGCGTATCATGGACGATATGACTTTTCTGATGAGCAGAAACACAAGGGGGCTGTGTCATTACTGCGAGATGAGGCGTATCATTGTGGCTGACCGTTAAGGAGGGCACTTAGCCCGATTGACTGATTTGGGATCTGTTTAAGACCACTTGTTAGAGTAAATATATGGGAGCCAGCTACACTGATGCTAGGCGACGTGAGTTCCTAAATCTCACTCAGGGTGACCGTTCAATGGCTGAGTACGAGGCTGAGTTTATTAGATTGAGATGTTATACGAGGGGTATGGTAGTGACCGAGTATGAGTATTGTTTTTGATTTGAGGATGGTCTCCGTGATAGTCTACGGGTTCTGGTAGCTCCACACAGAGAGCGGGTTTTCTCTGCCTTGGTCGAGAAGGCCAAATAGTCGAGAAGGTGAAGCATTCTAACTGCCAAAATTGTAAAAAAAGGGAAGGCTAAGAGGAATCTGAGCCAACAAATATGGGGTTGAGGCTTAAGAAAAAGGCTAAAACTCATGGGCCAGTGAGAGCTAGGCCTACTGTTGCTGTTCCTGTTGGGGTGGCGATATGCCAACTTTGTAATGACGCCATCCGGGCGAGTGTTGGAGAGCTACTGGGGCTTGTTTGAGGTCTGGGTCGACTGAGCATCGAGTTAGGGATTGTCCACTGAGAAGTAATCAGGTGCAAGCTCCGGCTACTGAGACTGTACAGCCGCCGAAGGTTGTTCAGTAGCCGCCTAGGGGTGGAGAAAAGGCTAGGGGTGGTAACGGTATGGGTCGAGGCCAAAGAGCATCGGACAGAGGTGCTAGGCCGATGAGGCGACGCAGCCTGCACTTGTCTATACTGCACATCGTTGTGAGGATGGAGATGCTCTGGACGTCATCACGAGTACGTTTTTAATTCTTGATGCACCTTATGTTGCACTGATAGACATAGGCTCTACACATTCCTATATTCTGTGTCTGAGGCTTTGAGAATTTTGCATAAGAGCACTTCTAGTGAGATTTCAGTGGTGAGTCTGTTGGGGCAGTCCATTAGGGTTAATAAATTGTTTCGAGACGTTACATTAGAGGTCCAAGAAACGGTATTCTTGGCGGATCTGATGGAACTTCCATTTGGGGAGTTCGACTTAATTTTGGGCATAGACTAGTTGGCGAAGCATCGTGTAAGTCTGGATTGTACTGAAAAGAGGGTTGTTTTGAGGACCAAGGAGGATAATAAGATTGTCGTTATTAGTGAACGACAGAATTATTTGTGTAATGTGATATTTGCGTTAGTGGCAGAGAAGCTGGTGAGGAAAGGATGTGAGGCATTTATGGCCTACATCAGTGTTTCTGATTCTGTGGACTCTTCGGTTAAGGACATTTGTACTGTGAGGGACTTTCCAAATGTCTTTCCAGAAAAATTATCGGGATTGCCTCCGAGTCGTGAGATAGAATTTTGGGATCGAGTTGATTCCTGGTTCAGCTTCGGTGTCTATCGCCCCTTATCGAATGGCACCAAAGGAGTTGGCAGAACTGAAGGCTCAAATCCAGGAGCTGTTGGATCATGGGTTTATTCGTCCAAGTGTGTCTCCATGGGGAGCACCTATTATGTTCGTAAAGAATAAGGACAGTACGATGAGGATGTGTATCGATTACTGTCTGTTGAATAAGTTGACGATTAAGAATAAATACCCACTTCTGAGGATAGACGATTTATTCGATCAATTCAGGGGGCTTCTGTGTTCTCCAAGATCGATCTACGATCAAGTTATCATCAGTTAAGGGTTAAGGAGGCCGATGTGCATAAAACGGCATTTAGGACTCGTTATAGACTTTACGAGTTCTTAGTTATGCCCTTTGGGTTGACTAATGCACTAGCGGCATTCATGGACTTGATGAACTGTGTGTTTCAGCCCTACTTAGACCAGTTCGTGGTGGTGTTCATCGACGACATCTTGATTTACTCTAAGTCTGAGGATGAGCACAATGAGCATCTCAGGGTTGTTCTGCAGATCCTTCGTGAGAAACAGCTTTATGCGAAGTTCTCTAAGTGTGAATTTTGGCTTCAGGAAGTAATCTTTTGGGACATATAGTGTCTGCTGGGGGAATTCGTGTTGATCCTCGTAAGATTGAGGCTGTGTTGGATTGGAAATAGTTGGAGAATGTGTTAGAGGTCTGCAGTTTTCTGGGACTGGCAAGATATTACCGACGTTTTGTAGAAGGGTTTTCGGTGATCACAACGCTGTTAACTAAGTTATTGCGTAAGGGAGTTCCTTTTGTTTGGACAGGCGCACAGTTGGAGAGTTTTTAGAAGCTCAAGATAGCTTTGACTTAGGCTCCAATTTTGATACAGCCTGAGCCCGATAAGGACTTCGTAGTGTACAGCGACGCGTCACATCTGGGTTTGGGTTGTATCTTGATGCAAGACGGTAAGGTAGTTCCTATGCGTCTCGACAGCTTAAGACTCACGAGGCTAATTTTCCGACACATGATTTGGAGTTCGCTACAGTTTTCTTTCCATTAAAGATTTGGAAGCATTATCTGTACGGTGAGAAGCGTACCATCTACACGAATCACAAGAGCCTCAAGTATCTCCTCACTCAGAAGGAGTTGAATCTTAGGCAGGGACAATAAGTTGAGCTACTTAAGGATTACGACTGCAACATAGAGTATCACCCTGGAAAGACCAATGTGGTGGCTAATGCATTAAGTCATAGGGTTGTGGCTGATTTGATAGTGTTGTTCGGTCGACTGAGTCTTTATGACAGTGGGAGTCTTATGGCAGAGCTACAAGTAAAGTCGACATGGATTGAGCAGATTAGAGCTAAGCAGTTAGAGGATAAGACTCTCGAGATGCGATTTCATCAAGTTGAGACTAGGACTACTACAAATTTTGGGTTGAATAATGATGGGGCATTGTGCTTCCGAGGTAGGATCTGTGTACCTAATGATGAGGATTTGAGACTGGCGATTCTGAAGGAGGCGTATAGTAGTCCTTACACTATACATCCTTGTGGAAAAAAGATGTATAAAGATCTCCGAGAGTTGTAATGATGGCCAGGATTCAAACGTGAGGTGACAGACTTTGTTGCTCATTGTTTGACTTGTCAACAGATTAAGGCTGAGCATCAGTTACCTTTGCGCTTGCTACATCCAGTGAAGATACCGATGTAGAAATGGGAGCGAGTGACGATGGACTTCCTTAATGGGTTTCCTTTATCTCCCACTAAGAAAGATTCTATTTGGGTCATTGTGGATCGATTGACCAAGTCGGCACATTTCATTCCGGGAGGACGAACTTCTCCATACAAAAGCTAGCTAAGGTCTTCATCTCTGAGATAGTAAGACTACATAGGGTTCCAGTGTCCATTATCTCTGATAGGGATCCTCGGTTTACTTCTCGATTTTGGCAGAAACTTCATGAGGCTTTGGGTTCTCGTCTGCATTTCAGTACTGCTTTTCATCCTCAGACAGATGGTCAGTCGAAAAGGGCGATCTAGGTACTGGAGAATATGTTGAGGGGATGTGTTATGGATTTTCGAGGTAGTTGGGAGGAGTACTTGCCTTGGTCAAGTTTGCTTACAATAACAGCTATCAGTCTAGTATTCAAATGGCATCGTATGAGGCACTTTATAGTCGTAAGTGTCGCACTCCTTTGTGCTAGACTGAGTTGGGTGAGCGACGTATTTTGGGTCCGGAGTTGATTTCAGAGACTGAGGATAAGGTTTGGTTGATTCGAGAACATCTGAAAGCAGCTTCTAATAGACAGAAGTCTTATGCTAATTTGAGGAGGAAGGACATTAAGTATTTTGTGAGGGACTTGATCTTTCTTAAATTTTCTCCATGAAAGAAAGTTCTGAGGTTCGGACGCAAGGGTAAGCTGAGTCCTCGATTATTGGGTCATACTGGATTCTGTAGCGAGTTGGGCCAGTCACGTATCAGTTGGAGTTACCTTCAGAGTTAGATAGTATTCACGATGTTTTTCATGTCTCGATGTTGAGATGTTACCGCTCTGATCCCACGCACATTGTGCCTGTGCAAGAGATTGATGTTAGACCAGATCTTCGTTCAACGAGAAGCCAGTTCAGATTTTGGATCATGACATTAAGGTTCTGTGTAGGAAATCTATTCTTTTGGTAAAGGTGCTGTGGCGGAATCATAACACTAACAAGGCTACTTAGGAGCCAGAGGATTCGATGCGACAGTAGTATCCTCACCTTTCTGATCAGGTAAAAATTCGAGGATGAATTTTCTTTAAGGGGGTAAAGTTGTAACGCCCTAAATTTCTATAATTTCAGTTTTTGGGATTGTTGAGCTTGGAAATATCGGGACTTTTTTTTTGAATCATTTTGGCATAAAATATATGTGGTTTAAGAGGTTATGTGCTCTGGGGTGTGTTTGGGAGGTCCCAAGTTCGAGCCTTAACTTGGGCTAAGTTTTGGTTTCTATCTGAATTAAGCCTGACTTTTAGTTGATGGAATCATAAGATTTTATTGGTAGGAACTTAACAGAATGGGCCTACTGGTCTAGTGGTTAAGTGGCAAGGGATTATGCCTAAGATCCCGAGTTTGAGTCGTGAGTGTGGCATTAATTTTGCTGATCAGCCGTGCAGACGTTTGAGTTAGACTAAAACACTAAAGGGGGAGGTAGGGTTTATGAGATGTTTGCCTAACCTGTTTTCTTTTTGGCTCTCTCTGCCATTTTCTTTTCTTTCCCAAACCCCCTTGCTGCCCAAATTTTATTCCTTTTACCCCTCTCCTCAGTTTTCTTTTCTTCGATTAGTTTTTGCGTATCGCTAGTAGTTCCATCGGCTCGGTAAGTATAGTTTTGTTAGATTTGAGGTTTCTCTTGGAGATTGTTTAAGAGAAATTTAAATTGTTGTTTAGAGGGCACCCGACGTTCTTTGGATCGCTAAACGGGGTTCTAAATAGCGAGTAATCACCGTCATTCGTTGAAGGTAAATAGATTTTTTATTTCGGGATTTATCTATTCTAAACTATTCAAATCAAGAGACTGAAATTTTGGCTTACGATTGTCAATAATAAGTTCTGGAGTGTTCGGGTTTGCATTAGGCTTCAAACAAAACCCAGTTTGTACTCTGTTTACGTAGAAAATGAGTTTTGGCGAAAGCCGAAAAGCTATCTTTCAATGCCACACGGGCGTGTAGACTGCCAATGTAGTAGTCTGTGTTACAATACACGGGGGTGTGACTGATGAGCCAGGCCATGCGCGTGCCACACGGGCATGATAGACACTGGAATGTGCGGCTGGCTAGGCAGTGTGCGAGGCACAGGCTAGACCAATTGGTTTGTATGGGCCACACGAGCGTGTGGGCCCACACGAGTGAACCACACGGGCGTGTAGGAATCTAGGCCAGGCCGTGAGATCCACACGGGCAAGGCCAAATTGGGCTGTGTGAGCCACACGGGCATGTGGGCTCGCACGAGCAGGCCACATGGGTGTGTGAGTCAGTAATCTGATTTGTTCTAGAAGGTTGCATGGGTCGTCCTAGTCGACTGTGATCTATTAAAGGGGTCGGTAAGCTTACTTAGGCCCTATTCTGTGACATGATATTGAGATGTATGCTAGCATGTTATACTTAGCATGGGTATAATTGTTGATCTGATCTGAGTGTAGTACGCATAATCTGTTTACTATTTGAAAGCATGCCATGACATTATTTATGTTGCATTGCATTGGGTTGGGTTTGATATTGAAGAGAAGGAAGACTGAAAGGCTCTGTATCCACTATCTGGCAGCTTCACTGCAATTATTGATATGTGTCGTCTTACGGTACCTCTTGGTGTGTAGGGTTGGATAGGTTGATTTTATCCCCATGTTTGGTGTACAGGACTGGGTGGGTCGATCTTATCCCCACATGGTGTGTTGGGTTTGACGGAGATGGTGTACAGGGTTGGTGGGCATTACTGTTCTGATTGATATGCATGTATGTCTGTATGGGCTAAGGCCCGAATGTATCTGATACTGTTCTAAGTAGGCTAAGGCCTGCACTGATTCTGTTAAGAGTTTTGACTCGATTATGACTGCTATCCATTTACATGCATGCTTTAGTGTGGGGATGTACACACTAAGTTTGCGAAAACTCACTCCTTATTTTATTTGTCTGTCAAGTACTCCCCAATAGTAGGCAGATCGGTGCAGCGAAGGGCTCGACGGTGACCACTGCACATACACTCTGGTTTTAAAGGTTTTTAATACTTTTATTATTTAATTTTCTAGAGTTAAGGGTAATTATGTAATTTCTGGTTTCAGACTATTTGGTTTAAGTTCGGAATCTTGAAATCCTATTCATGGATTTTGAATTGCAACTTTATTTGTTCTTAAGCTTCCGCGATCTAAGAAACATTTTCAAGCAAATTAATCAATATTTATGTTCTCTGAGTTAAGTAAAAGGTGGTAACTGGAACGATTTTTGGGTAAATACTGTTTTAAATACATTCTCATGTGACTTGGCCAGGTTCGGCCATATCGTCTAAGCCGGGTTTGACGTGTTACACCTGTAGTTACTGCAAATCTTGTTAATCAGAATCCTGCTCCTCGTACTATGTATGATTATGCTAAGCCTACTTTAATAGGAACTGAATCGAGTATTGTTTGACCTGCTGTCACTGCAAATAATTTTGAACTGAAACCTAACACTATTAATGATACAACAGTTTGTTCAGTTTGATGGTTTGCAGGACGAGGATCCCTATACGCATTTAGGAAACTTTTTGGAATTCTACGATACGTTTAAAATAAATGGCATTTCTGACGATGTCATTCGCCTTTGGTTGTTTCCCTTTTCATTAAGTAATAAGGCTAAACAGTGGTTGAACTCATTTCCACGAGGGTCAATCACTACTTGGGAACAAATGATCAAAAAACTTTTACTTAAATATTTTTTGCCGGCTAAAAAGGCTAAATTGAGGAATGATATCTCTTCTTTTGTACAGATGGATTTAGAAATACTATATGATGCATGGGAGAGATACAAGGATTTATTGAGAAGGTGCCCTCACCATGGATTACCTTTATGACTATAGGTTAAAACTTTCCACAATGGTTTGAACCCCTCAACTAGACAGATGATCGATGTAGCGGCCGGTGGAACCATAAATAACAAAACACCTAAGGAGGCTTATGAGTTCATTGAAGAGATTTCACTGAAAAATTATCAGTGGCAAGTTATGAGAACAAAGCCAACGAAATTAGCCGGTGTTTTCAACCTAGATGCAGTCACCATGTTATCAAACAGGTAGAACTCTTGAATAAAAAGATTGACGGTCTATGTAGTTCTACACAGGTACACCCGGTGATGCAGTGTGACACGAGTGGAGATAGAATGGGCAATCCAGAATATTTTCCCTTCAGCCCCAACATAGAGAATGAGTAAATAAATTATATGAGTAATAATCCTCACCCGCAAAATAATCTTTACAGTAACACGTACAATGCAAGTTGGTGGAACCATCCAAACTTCTCATGGGGAGGCCAAGGAAATTAGAGACCAACACCACCTCCAGGCTTCCAACAACAACCTTACCAGCAAAAGAAAAAGCCGAACCTTGAAGAGATGATGACGAAGTTTATTTCAGTGGTGAAAACCCGTTTTCAAAACACTGAAATTGCACTTTAAAATAAAAAAGCATTGATTCAAGGGCTCGAGAATCAAATAGGACAGCTGGCTAAGATGATTTCAGAGAGACCACAAGGGAGCTTGCCTAGTAACACTGAACCCAACCCAAAAGAGCATGTGAAAGTAGTTACCCTAAGGAGTAGGAAAGTGTTAACTGAATCGGAAAAGAAGCTGCCACAAGAAGCTGACAGGAAAGAGGATGGGGAGGTAAGACCCAAAATTAGTAAAAAACCGGTGCTGAGGGAATATAAACCACCAATCCCATATCCAACAAAGTTGAAGAAAGACCGTATGGATGCACAATTCAGTAAATTTCTTGAACTTTTTAAACTGTTGCATATTAACTTACCTTTTGTTGAAGCTATCTCACTGATGCCTATATATGCAAATTTTTTGAAGAAATTTCTAACAAATAAAAGGAAGTTTAAACAGTTGTCTACAGTAGAACTCAACGAGAAGTGCTCGGCCATACTCCAAAATAAACTACCAACCAAACTAAAAGATCCAGGAAGTTTCACTAGTCCCTACTTAATTGGTAGTTTAAACGTTAAGAAGACACTAGCTGATTTAGGCGCTAGCATTAATTTGACATCTTACAAAATGTTCAAGCAACTTGGCCTTGGGGACCCAAAACCTACTAATGTAACGCCCCAATTTTTGAGTTTTCTATGTTTCTGTGATTTTTAAAATTTGTGTGTGTTCTGGTTGGTTAATATATATATTTTAGTTGGTTAGTGGGCCTTTGGAAGGCCCAAAATTAAGTTAAATCCGTGTTTGTCTTCGGAATTTTAATTTTATGAACAGGTGATGCAATTGGCGTTTGGGCTTTTACGAGTAAAAGGGTAAAAGATGACACAAAAAGGAGTGTGGTGTAGTAGCAAGGTGGCGCCACTTAGGGGACAAGGAAGTGACGCCATAGAGGAAGCAAGGGGTCCAAGGTTCAAGTCTTGGCTCTTGCAATATATTTTGGTTTTTCTTTTCAATAAATCTGGA
Source organism: Gossypium hirsutum (assembly GCF_007990345.1). NCBI lineage: Eukaryota > Viridiplantae > Streptophyta > Magnoliopsida > Malvales > Malvaceae > Gossypium > Gossypium hirsutum. The sequence goes on along the minus strand of NC_053426.1, from coordinate 54,621,893 downwards.
AGCAAGTAGGTGCGCTTTAAAGTTTAATGTGTTGGATTTATGACACAAATGAGTTGATGGCCTAGTGGTGGTGGCGTGAGTTGGCATGTGAGAGGACTTTGGTTCGAATCCCTTGGCACGCAAAGGTTGATTATTTTGCTATGTTGGGACGGTAAGAGTTGGTGTTGGTTTTAAAATCTGGTGATGGAGGGATCCCACATCGGGAAGCTAACATAAGAGTAGATGGAGAGCTGGCTTTAAATAGAGCAAACCATGAGGAGAGTAGGCATACCCTTCTTGGCTGATCCTTTTCACTTTGTGACGTGTTCGTTTGGGTTGGGCATCATCTAAGAGTGTTTGGAGCGTGGATTAACTGCAGTCTCCTAACAGGTGTGTATTTCTCATTACTCTAGTAGTAGGACGGCTATTTCGGGCCGCGATGGGCTGAAATGGGCCATGTGGTTCCAATGGGCCCATAGGCCCAAGTGGATAAGTTGTAGAATTACTAAAATAACCCTGTAGGGTAGGACTACCGATTTACCCCTGGAGGGTAAAATGACTATTTTGCCCCTTTGTGTAAATGACTAACTTGTGTGATGATTGGGTTAGTTGACGTGGATTTATGTTAGTTATCGTTAATTCATAAGTCTAATGTGTTAGTGATCGATTGTAGGATTATCGCGTGGGAGATATCGTCATCAATCGTCATCAACCAAGTGTGTAAACGACACCCTCAGACTAAATCGGTAAAAGTCGAAATACCGAAACGTTGGTATTTTGTGAACTCGCGAGCGTGCGAGTGCTCGTGAGACAGTTGTTAATAAATATGGTGCATTTGGATGATTAGAGTGCAGAGTGTGCATTTTCGTGCACAACAATATTTTTGGGCTTAATGGGCCAAAAACGGGCCAATGGGCCAACAGGCCCACTTTGGTAAAAAGACGAGGTAAGTACTTCTGATTACTTGGTAAACGTTAGAATGAGTATGAAACCTTAGCAATAGGTAATAATTACTGAAATACCCTAATGCATGCAAAATTATGATTTTACCCCTAAGGTTATTTTTTTCTGAAAAGCATGATGTTCTGTTTATGTATACGTATGCCATGACATTTTATTTCTGTTGCATGGGACATGGGTTTATATTGATGGAGGAAGCATTCTGGTAGCCTCACTACAATCTGGTGGCCTCGCCACATATATCTGTTCTGGTGACTTGTCCCAATATCTGGTAGCCTCGCTGCAATCTGGTGGCTTCGCCACATATATATATATATATCTGTTCTGGTGGCCTAGCCAAAATATCTGTATCTAGTGACTTCGTCACAATATCTGGTAGCTTTGCTGCAATTTCTGTGGTGTGTAGTGGTTGGGTGGGTCGAGTAGTCTCCCCACATGGTGTAAGGCTGGTACAGGGGTGTTATGGATGGCTCTGGGTTGAGATTTCTGCATTCATGATATATTTGTTTTGTATCTGCTATGGGCCTATGGGTTTCATTCTAATATTTGTACTGGGCCAAGGCCCAGATAAGTCTAACTCTGAGGTTTGATCTGTTTTGGGCTATGGTTGGGTTATGTTACACACTGAGTTTACCGAACTCGCCCTTTATTTTCATCTCTGCAGGAAATCCCCAACCCGTGAGGGATTCAGAGTGGCCACATCATCTGCAAAGTTGGTTTTTCTAAGTTAGTTTATTTTTATTATTTTTATATTCTAATTTAATTTTGGGTTTTAAGTTGTAATAAGGCCACTATTTAAATTTCTTTTTCCGCTATGGTTTTATTTTCTGATTATATTTATACTATGTCAAAACTGCTAGTGTTAGGCTACGCGAGTTTTCAAAATTAATAAACATTTCCAAGACTCAACAAGCACAACAAATGGATAGCCTAAAGATTGACAAACCGACTTTTCATTCAGCAGATGTTTTTGCAAAGACCACCCCAATCACTTAAACCAACGAATGCATACTAAGTCGTAAGTCCATGTGACACGTCAGATCTAGCCATAACGTCTGGGCCGGGTTTGGGGTGTTACAACTAGGATGAGTATTCAACTGACTGATAGATCTATTAAACATCATAGAGGTATTATTGAAGATGTACTAGTAAAAGTAGATAAATTTATATTTCCTGTAGATTTTGTTGTGCTTGACATGGATGAGGATGTTGAGGTGCCTTTAATTTTAGGTCGCCCATTTTTAGCCACTGCTAGAGTTGTTATTGATATGGGTGACGATAAACTTGTACTTAGGGTAGGTGACGAAAAGATTATTTTCAAAATTTATGATGCCATGAGATTTTCTAGAGAACAAGATGACTCATTCTATTTTATTGATTCTATTGATAATGCTTCTCAAGATTCGTTACAGGAAATCATTCAAAAGGACACGTTGGAACTGTGTCTTGCATAAGGAGAGGAGGTAAATGACGATGATTCTGTGTTAGGTAAGACAAAATCTGACTTAAATTCTAATGAGTCTTCACTGCGACAGAAGAATTATGAGGGTATTAATGTAAACAATGAATTAAAATTAAAACCCTCTGTTGAAGAACCTCCTAAATTGGAATTAAAGTAACTACCAAATCACCTAGAATATGCGTTTCTTGGAAATAATTCCACATTACCAGTAATTATTGCTTCAGATTTACAGCCAACCGAAAAGAACGAGTTACTTCAAGTATGGAAGGAGCATAAAAAAGCTATAGCCTAGAAAACTTCTGGCATAAGAGAGATCAGTCCTTCTTTTTGTACACATAAAATTTTAATGGAAGATGAATATAAACAAGCTCAAAGATGACTGAATCCTAACATGAAAGAAGTTGTAAAAGCTGAGGTAATTAAACTTCTAGATGCTGGAGTCATTTATCCTATTTCTGACAGTTCTTAGGTGAATCCTGTGCAGGTTGTCCCTAAGAAAGGAAGCATGACTGTTGTGGCTAATGAGAAGAATGAATTAATCCCAACAAGGACAGTCATAGGTTGGAGAGTTTGCATTGACTATAAGAAGTTGAACAATGCTACGACAAAAGATCACTTTCCCTTACCATTCATTGATCAGATGTTAGAAAGATTATCTAGGCATATGTATTATTGCTTCCTAGATGGACTCTCTGGTTACTTCCAAATCCCAATAGCTCCTGAAGACCAAGAGAAAATGACATTTACATGTCCATATGGTATGTTTGCTTATCGATGAATGCCTTTTGGATATGTAATGCTCCTGCTACTTTTCAGCGATGCATGTTGGTCATTTTTTATGAACTCATAGAAGACATTATTGAGGTATTTATGGATGACTTCTCGGTATTTAGTAACTCTTTCCATCTTTTCCTTAAAAATTTAAAACGAGTTCCAATGAGATGTGAGGAAATGAACCTTGTACTGAATTGGGAAAAATGTCACTTCATGGTTCGTGAAAGGATTGTGTTAGGCCACAAAATTTCTAGTAAAGGAATCGAGGTTGATAAAGAGAAAATTGAAACTATTGAGAAACTACCTCCCCCTAGTTCAGTTAAGGCTATTCAAAGCTTTTTAGGACATGCTGGATTTTATAGAAGATTTATTAAGGATTTTTCTAAAATAGCTAAGCCTTTAATAAATTTACTAGAAAAAGATGTGCCTTTCGGTTTCAATCAGGAATGTTTAGAAGCATTTAATACTCTTAAGAATAAATTAATTAATTCTCCAATTGTAGTTGCACCTGATTGGAATTTACGCTTTGAACTAATGTGTGATGCGAGTGATTTTACAGTAGGTGCGGTTCTTGGATGGTGAAGAGACAAGCATTTTCAACCGATCTATTATGCTAGCAAGACATTGACAGCCGCACAAGAAAACTATACGACGACTGAGGAAGAATTATTGGCTATGGTTTTTGCATTTGATAAATTTAGACCATATTTAATATTATCTAAAGTTGTCGTATACACTGACCATTCAGCTCTTCGATATCTCCTTTCTAAATCAGATGCAAAACCTAGACTAATAATATGGATATTATTGTTGCAGGAATTCGATTTAGAAATTCAAGATAAAAAGGGAGAAGAAATCTTACAGCAGATCATCTGTCCAGATTAGAAAACCGACATCTTAAAGAGCTTGATGAACATGAGATAAATGACTCGTTCCCTAAAGAACAACTCTTTGTTATATCTAATTTTGAGGTACCTTGGTTTGCAGACATTATGAATTATTTAGCTGCTAACGTTACACCAAAAGGGCCGACACATCAGCAAAAGAAGCGATTCTTTACTGATGTTAAAAACTAATTTTGGGAAGATCCTTTTCTTTTTTGTATATGTGCAGATCAAGTCATTAGAAGATGCGTTCCAAAGTCAGAAGCAATTAAAATCTTGGAACATTGCTACTCAGGACCGACTGAAGGATTACAGTGGGACTAGGACCGCACATAAAATGCTCGAATCGGGTTTTTATTGGCCCACACTATTCAAAGACACCAAAAAGCATGTTACTTCTTGTGATAAATGCCAACGAACAGGTAATATCTCCAAACATGACGAAATGCCTCAAACATGTATGCTTTCATGCGAAATATTTGATGTATGGGATATTGATTTTATAGTTCTATTCCTTAGCTCATTTGGGAATAAATACATCTTAGTAGTTGTTGATTATATGTCCAAATGGGTGGAAGCCCAAGCTTTACCTACTAATGATGCTAGAGTGGTGGTGAGGTTCCTTAAGAAACTCTTCTCTCAATTTGGAACACCTAGAGCAATTATCAGTGATAGGGGTACTCATTTTTGTAATGCTCAATTTGATAAAACCCTTAAGAAATATGGAGTTTACCACAGAACAGCTACCCCTTACCAACCTCAAACTAGTGGACAAATCGAAGTACCAAACCGAGAGCTTAAACGTATCCTAGAAAAGACTGTAGAGTCAAATAGGAAGGATTGGGCAATGAAAGTAGATGATGCTTTATAGGCCTATAGAACTGCCTCTAAGACCCCTATAGGAACATCTCCTTATAGACTTGTTTATGAGAAAAGTTGTCATTTACCATTTGAACTAGAACACAAAGCATTCTGGGCTATAAAGTTTCTAAACTTTGATCTCAAACTTGGAGGTGAGAAAAGGTTGATGCAGTTGAATAAGCTAAATGAATGGCAAGCTAATGCATATGAGAATTCACGATTATACAAGGAAGCAATGAAGTGCCGCCATGATGCTCGTTTAAAGCAACACAAGAAATTTGAAGCTAGAAATCTTGTCCTGCTATACAACTCAAGGCTAAAATTATTTCCTGGGGAGTTAAAATCACAATGGTCAGGTCCACTCATAGTCCAAACCGTTTTTCCATATGGCACAGTAGAGGTAAGTCATCCAACCCATGGCACTTTCAAGGTAAACGAACATCATCTTAAACTTTATAATGGTGAGGATTTAAGATTATATAGAGGAGCTACGGCTCTACGAACCTGCCTAAATATTCCCACAAGGTAAAGTCAAGCTTAGACTTTAAATAAGCGCTCTCGGGAGGCAACCTGAGCACTAACCCCACTAAATAAGTTTATTTTTCTTTCATTTTTCATAGTTTAAATGCAGGTATTTTTGACACACACGGCCTGACACACGGGCGTGTCCTAAACTGTGTGGTCACCACGGGTTGGAGACATGGGCATGCCTTGAGCCGTGTAAACTCTTAAAGCCTTAGTATTGGCATTCAATAGTGGCGAACACGCCCTAAACACAGGGCGTGTCTATGGCCGTGTTAAAACAGGACACACATTTTCCCAAAGTGACACACGGGCTGCGATAACTAGCCACAGCAGTGCAATACGAACATGTAACCCACACGGTCATGAAACACGGGCATGCCTGAGGCCGTGTGGGAACCTGAGCACACACTTTGAAATTTGCAACAAATCAGAATGTAAAACGGGCATATCCCACAACCATGGGCAATCCTGACTACAGAACACAAGCGTGTTGGAACTCACACGGGCGTGGGAGAAGCGAACGAAAGAGCACATGGCTGTGCGATGCGGCCGTGTGTGCTATACGACCCGGGTACATGGGCATGTCTAAAAGGCCGTGTGCGATACTGACTTAAAATTTCACAAAAAACACGGGCTAGGAGCGAGACATACCGGCATGCGCCATGGCCATGTGGTCCAAAACGGTGCCTGCACGACTGTGGCCCCCTTTTTTACTTGAAATCCTAACCCTAAAATTTTTCCATCCCTATTTAAACTTACTATTTACACCCCCATTTTCACTATTCACCCCCTAGCCACCGCAATCAATAACCTCCCAATTCCGACCACCATTTTCTAATGAGCCACCACATCCCTCTTCTTTTTATTTTTCTTCCCCCCTATTTCCCTTTCTTTTCCTTTTCTTTTCTCTTTTTCCCCTCTCTTCTTTCCCTCCGACCATCGCCCACCCGCAACCCTCGCACCATTCGTCCCTTACATCGACCACCAAGCACCATCGCATGGCCAACCCTCTGACCACCACCAACCGTCGGGTCTCATGTTCTTTAACTCCTTTATGCTCTATTTTATTCTTTTAATTTTGATTATTATTCTATTAACTTTAGTTTTTAGCATTCATTCTTATTGGAAATTTATGACTATTGTTACTGCATTCCTAGCATAGAATAACTTGATTTTTATTTTATTATTTTGATTCCTGATTCTAAATAATAGGTTCTTTCGATAGTTTTTAGTTTGGTTAATAGTTAAATATGATAGGATTCTCTTGCTTATTGTTGGATGGTTTGAATTCGTATACACTAAGTTCCAATTCGCATATTGTGAGTTTTTGCACTTGTGAACATTAATGCATATAGGAATAAATGTTACATGATTTACTTTTAACCTTTTCAATGCGGTTATTAAATGTTGTGTTTGTTTCTATTTTGCTAATATTGAAATACTTTATCTTTCACACTCATTATGACAAATACATGCGGAAAGACCAAAACCACAGTTCCCACTTCTAAAACGCGAAAAGGAGCGACATCCTCAATTGCGACCATTGAGATACGCTACCCCTTTCTCCAATTCCCACTAGGACCTCAGGAGGAGTTGTTTCAGATTCTACGTGCTTGACCCTTTGGTGTAGGTCAGTGCATCAACTGGGCTACATTAGATCAAGTCCATCTTGTTGACTCAGTTTGGGCCCTCCTCGTTACTGCTTCTTGGGACCGTTTCTTCGACATTATTGAGCCGACATACGTGGAGTTCACTTTGGAACTTTGTTCGACATTTCAGTTGCAGGCGGTTATGTCAGAGTTCGACAACCCAGGCGTAGTCCAATTTCATCTTGGCAGTCTAATGTGTCAATTGAGTGTCCCAGAATTCGGAGTTGCCTTGGGACTTTATACAGAAGAATTTATAGAGGTCGACAATTTTCCCCATCTCCACCGTCACATTCATTACGCACCTTCCTCATGTTGGGAAGCCCTCATTCCTACTACGGGCATCTATGACCCTAGCCGCTCCAAGGCATCATCTCTCTCTCTAGCATTATGATATCTCCACGCCCTTTTAGCTCACACCTTAACAGGGCGACGAGAGAGCACTGGCGTCATTAATACTCACGACGCATACTTCTTATAGGCATGAGGCAAGGGCATGTTTTCAATCTCGCATAATTCATAGCCCTAGCCTTTCGCCATCAGACTGAACGACACAGAAAGGGAGCCATTTGCATCGGCCCTTACATGACTTGTATAGCTCGACACTTTGGGCTCTTAAACACATTGGTGCAATCCTCATCACTCACACTCATCGGTCGGATGTCCCCACAGGGCATCTCAAGTATGTTCCACATGAGGATGATATAGCATCGCCATGGGTTCGATCCTTCTCAATACCGACTAGCAAGAGCCACCGATCAGGATGACCCCGAGGATATTACTGACGATATCCCTTCCTTTCATGAGAACCCACCTTCTCAGTCACCACCGAGTCACAGACCAGTTCATGCGGCTGCTTCATTGACAGAAATTTCTGACCACCTGACTCGATTCGAGTAATATTACACTCAACAATTCAACAACACCGCTCAGTGATTCGACAGTATAGAGGTGAATTTGCAACAAATTTGCCAGCATTTCCACATTTTGCCTCTAGCACCACCACCTCACGATCCAGCTACCGATGATGACTTTTGAGTCCATTTATTTTCACTTTATTTCTCTTTTTCCTTTTGCTTTTGTTTTTATTTTTATGTTCTAAAAGACTTTTTATTAGTATATCTTGAAACCCCTTGTTTATATGGCTGTTAATTTATGCGTTCCCATGACAACCCCATCGATATAACTCCCTAAAACATTACTGGTGATATCGCAGTTTTAAAAGGTTCAGTCGATTGGTGCTACTCAGAAATATACAAACAATCCTATAGGGAAAAATAATCCATGACTGCCATGTCCTGCTCAACCACGACCATAGCCACTACGACATCAACCACCACGATAACCACTTCGCTTGGTGCTGTGATTGTGGAACCCAACCTCTACCACCACCGGAGTATCCTGCCCTACCTTCACCTCTGCCTAGTTATGCATGCACTTCATTTCCAATGTCTATAAATCCGCTTTTGCTATTCCAAGGATTACATCTAAATTCAGGGCAGTTTCGCTTCTCTCTCTCTTTTATGATATTATGCTTATATTGTTATTATTTATCTTTGTACATTGAGGACAATGTACATCTTAAGTGTGGGGAGGTTATTTATATGATTATCAGAAAATCCTTGAATTATATCTTATTCTCAAATAATTTTCCCATATTTGGAATGAATTTTGATTGATTTATAATTTTTATTGATATGTTTTGGATTAAAACATAAGTAATTGTGCATTGATTATTTAAAATTTAGGACAATAGAGAATCAAGCATGATAAGTTGAATTCTTGAGAATTAAAATTGTTAGGTTGTTTCCCTGAAATGAAGTACTATCTTGAAGTTCTAAATTTACAGGATTGACATCAAAAACCCATAATTTTTGTAAGATTTTGAGCCTTTCAGAGCATATATCTTTCTTGCTTACTTTTATTAATGGTTATGAGTAAGTCAATACTGATTTGTTATTCTAGAACTTGCATGATTATACATGTCGAGACCACACCTTTGATTTGATATACTGAGATGATGAAGGCACTTAGGTTTTAAACTCACTCATTCCATAAAAAGCCTACCCACATAATTAACCCTTAGTGAACCCCTTTGAGCCTTAAACACCATTTCTTAATATTCTCCCATTAAATGTTAGCCCACAAATTAACCCTTTTTGATCCGTTAAGAATTTATTCCTTATTATTAACTCCCTTTTTATCGAGAATTGATTTGATTAGTTACCTAACTATGTTCATTCATTTTAGTTACTGGATTCTTTCTTATTATGTACTCTCCATTATTGTACTTGTTCTTATTCTAAAAAAACGTATATTTATATTCATATAATTACATATTGTTATAAAGAACCTAGATAAGTTAAAGTTATTATATTGAGAAAAAGCTTACTTCATTAGTTTTGGATAGTTTTAATTTTGGCACTTGTTTGTAATTCAATAATTAGCTTTATTTTTCTAAATTTGGTAATTTATTAAATTAATCTCGATTCTAACCCTCTTTTTAAGCCTTTATCCACACCTTTAACCCAAAGTCTCATTACAACCCTGTTAAATACCTTTTGATTTGTGTATCATCCAATTTATAGTGGTGGAGATTTGATTTTCATACAAGCCTATGGTAATAACTTTTCATGTTTGACTATTGAATGCTTAATTATTAAACCTTAAACACTTTGAGTGATTTGAGTGAATCTTTAGTGAGGATGTTAGCCCTTGTCGATTTGGAATTAAAGGTAATTACTTAGATAAAGGGGGATACTTATGATCTTATGATTAAAATGCTCAACTTGGATTGTTTGAAACTTTAATATTCTTTTAGTTGAATTCTTAATGTATGATTACTTGTGGATTACTTCGAAACATTTTTTATGAGAATTATAAGTTGAGAAGAATTTATTTTAATTATGAGTTGAGAATTTTGCTTGAGGACAAGCAAATGCTTAAGTGTGGGGATATTTGATAAACCATAATATATACATATTTTTATCCCATACTTGGCATATTTATGGATGATTTATCATTAGTTTTATTGAATTCGATGATCCTAATCCTTTAATTACTTGTTTTATACTCAGGAGAGCATAGGAAAGTGAAAAGGGCAAGAAAAGAGACAAAAACGGACAACATAGGCTAATTTCAGTGTGCTGCACGGCCTAGGCACTTCCACACGAGTAATCCACACGCCCGTGTTAGACACACGGGCAGGCCACATGCCCATGTGTCATGGCCGTGTCGACTTAAACCAACTCAGAATTTCACACGACCTGAGCACCTTCACACGGGCGTGTCTATTTAAACATAGGAGAAAAGGATAAAAAAAAGGGGAGTAGAAGGCAGAAAATACTCGAAGATAGCTATTGGAATCAGCTCGAAAGCATGATTGACTTCAAGACTGAAGATCTCCATTCAAGTTCTACAGAAATTTTTGGGTTTCTTTATATTTTGTTGTTTTCCCAATTTTGAGATGTTTTCCTTCATCATTATGAACTAAATTCACTAAATACCTAGGGAAGATGAAACCTAAGATGAATCTTATTATCTTTTGAATTATATGATAAATACTTGTTCTTATTCTTAATTATGAGTTTTAATCCTTCCTTTAATATTTCAGGATATTAATTCAGGTTTTGATGTGCTTATTCAGTGGAGCAAAAGTCACTGTTTAAGAGTAGATATTTTATAATTAAGCAGAGTTGATTGCAATCCTAGAGATAGGACGACATAAATCTACCAGATTAGAGTCAAATCTAATAAGGGAATCCATAGATCGAGTTAATGCGACAATAGAGGTTTAAATTAGAAAGAGAATTCAATTAATCAACCTAGAGTTAGTTGTTTTTAGTTTCAAGAGAGATATTAACATAAACTAGGGATTTCTACAGATTAATTCAAGTGAATAAATCATCTACTTCAGAAGTAGTAAGTGAAGTCTAGGTGGATTCTTCCTTGGGTATTGTCTTCTCCATCGGTTTTCCAAGAGTATTTTCCAACTTTTATCTCTGTTGTGTTCTTAGTTAATTAAATAGTTAATTTTAGTTTAAAAACACCCATTTAATTCTTAGGCGAGATAACAAAAAGATAGAAATTACTAGTACTTGTAGTCCATGTGGATACGATATTTTCGATCTCACCATAACTATACTACTATTCAATAGGTGCGCTTGCCTTAGTCGAATTTTTAGTCAGTTTAGTGACCATCACACATGCATAATGTCCCTTTTTCGAGCCCTTGAGGCCTTAGAAACACTTTAGAAACAATTTGGGGCTAAATCGAAAACATTTAGAACTTCATGGCAAAAGATAGAAAAATTCATACTACAAGGGTCACACGATCATGTGGCCAGGCCGTGTGACTCATACGGTTGAGACACACGCCCGTGACTTAGGCCATGTGGGTAATCGAAGTAGGGACACATGCCCGTGTCCCAACTAGTATCTATGCCCGTGTAACTCTCTGACTTGGGTCACACAGCCAAGCCACACGCCCATGTGCCAAGCTGTGTAACTCTTGAAATAAAACTTATAAAAACCTACAGGGGACACATAGCCATGTCGCGTGACTGTGTGTCATACACTGCTAAGACACACGCATATGTCTTAGGCCGTGTGGATGAGAATATGGCCATTTTCAAGCCACTTCTTTCACCCTAACCACGCTCACACATACAAACCAATTGTACCTATTCCAAACATTCAAAAATGCACCTAAAATATGCATAATGTAGTTAAATCAAAATGACATCTATCTATACAACCAATATGCCTTAAAGGCACCTCAAACATAATAATCAAATTTGACTAAACATTTGCTAAATTTAGCCATTAATCAATCAACCAATTGGACAACTTATATACTACATTTACCATAATGTTCACATATCATTTTTGTACTTATAACTACCAATATGATCATTCACACAACTCAATCAATACCTTAGCAACTTAGCCATATGCCAACACAACCAAAGCTACCAAAACTAGTCATTTAACAACTCAATGCACTATCTCATTCCATACCACACCAACATTTCGTAGCATACATTTACATTCATCATTTCAACTATCATCATTTAAGTACTTAGATACCAAACTAACAACCATTAAAATACTGCACATACATGTCAACATGACAACTATTTCATCACTTAAAATAGCATATTTACAAGCCGAACATAATGACTAATTTCATCAAACAAAGACACCTATACATACCATTATAACCATGACTCAAATTCATGGAAATCTATCGATATAGCCGATGGATAGTGTGATGGATCTCCGACTAGCTTCCAACCCGATTGAGCTTCCGATAATCTGTAAAGTAAGAGAAAGACAACCACATAAGTAATGAATGCTTAGTAAGCTCTTATAAACTTAAACATAATATTCCATTTTAAATATGAACTTTATAAGTCATAAAAATACCGCTTCAAGATTTATCAAACTATATAACTAACGTCTCACGAATGAATATGTTCATTAACATCCCAAATACTTTCCATTTATAACATAATAAGGTCTTATAAGCTGAATTACATAATCATCAACCTTTTCTTAAAACGGTGAATCATTTCATTTACTTACCACACCATTTACTTAGCATAAGCTTAATTATGTTATCAATTTGTGAATTAGTGTATCTATTCACAACATAAGCAAATTTCTTCCTTACAAGTAAGTCCTTAACTCAACAATTCTTTTTATTTCATCATATTTCGTCACATCTATGAACTTATCATTTCAATTTCTATTCTCACCTATTTCATTTGCATAACTCACAAGACATAAGCCTAAACATCAGCCATAACCACAAACTAGTGCATTTTAACATAACTCTTTCACATTTAACTAATAATCATTCTGCAATTCATCATTCATCTCAAACTTTCCTATAAACATGTTACTCAGAAATCTTTTACTTTCACTAAACAAGATTAAAGATAAATGAATAAATTAATCATATATGTTATACGTTTACGAAGCACTTATAGGCTTAGTATTGAAAATAATTCATCGTATGCTTCTTGTACTATAATAATTCAACCCAAACTCATTTATATATGTATATAAACATATATCTTTAACCGAATAATCATCAATACAATGATACTCACATATGATCAAGTAATTCATTGAATATTTAACATTTAATATTTACAAATATCTTGACTATACATTAGCTTTTAACATTAAAATAATTTTATAAATTCCATTCACAGTTAGCCCGATGAGCTAGAAACTTGACTCGGATGCTCGGGTAACTACACCACACCAAAGGTATCATAGATGCATAACAGGGACATCGAAGTGTAGATAAGGGCACAAATGTACAAACAAGAGCACCGTAGTATGAATAGAGACACCAAAGTGTATACAAGGGCACCGAAGTGCAAACAGGGGTACCCAAGTGCAAATTCCGTACAAGCGCGCATTCTAACCCTATTGGCATGCCAATCGTATCATAGTGGTTACTACGTTCAACTTGGCATTTCATGTAATCCATTTCCTTTAAGCATATTTATCATTCAAGGGAACTTCATCGTTTCTGTACACTTGATATAACATCAATACATATATTCATACTGTCAATGTGTCATCACAAAGATTAACATAATCTATTAATCAATTTCATATTTCTCGATACACATGCTGTAACAATTCATAATCATGCTGAAATCGCATATATATCATATCTCATAAATATTCAATAGTTTTCTAATAAATCCTTCCTGACCTTATATTCAATTATATATTTAGTTACCTAGCTAAATTATAGAAATGTCAAAGTATAAGGGCTTTTTGGTAATTTTCCATTCTCTTCGATTTTCCACTCAATCTTGATCTAAATTAATAATTTCATTTAATATATTAATTTAATATTAATTTAGATGGTAAAAAAATGTACTTTATGCAATTTAGTCATTTTTGACATTTTTATAAAATTGTCCCTAAAGTTTTACTTTTATTCAATTTAGTCTCTGAGCTATTCAATTTAGTCTCTGAGCCTAAAACATGCAAATTAACCATTTTTACCCAAAATTGAGCCCAGCCGAATACTTATGCTATCCAATATAGCCTATTCATTGATAAACCGTAATTTATACATATTTTTATCCCATGCTTAGCACATTTATGGATGGTTTCTCCTTAGATTTGGTGAATTTGATGCTCCTAATTCTTTAATTTCATGTTTTATACTTAGGTGAGCATAGGAGAGTAAAAAGAGCGGGAAACGGGCCAAAACAGAGAAAATAGACCCACATAGGAAATCAACATGGTCTGGACTTCCTCACATCGGTAAGCCACACGGCGATGTCCATTTGGCAGGATTGGTGCACGACTTACACGAGTAGACTACACGCCCGTGCCAATTTAACAGCCTTGACCACGGGCTGGAGCAATCGCACACGGGCGTGTCACACAAGTGTGTCTCTGTCGAGCCCAAGTATAGTCCTTTTCAGAAAAGGCCACTTTTGAGGGCTCTTAGGCGTTCTAAAGCCTATTTAAACACCTGAGGAGGCACTTAGAACAGACACACGAAGTAGGAGGCAAGGAATTACTCAAGGGAAGCCGATTGATCCATCTCGGAAGCCAGATTCATCGTCAAGACTGAAGATCTCCCTTCAATTTCCATTCAAGGGTTTTGGGTTTTCTTCATGTTTTGTATTCATTATTCTTCTGAGATGTTTTCTTTTATAATTATGAACTAAACCCCCTAAATACATAAGGGGAATGAAACCTAAGACGGATCTTGTTATTATTATCTGAATTGTATGATAAATATTTGACTTGTTCTTAATTATGTGTTCTTAATTCTTGTCTTCATATTCTAGGATACTGATTTAAGTTACTAAGCTTATTCAAAGGAGCAAAAGTCCCTGTCCAAGAGTAAATTTGTCATAATTAAGCAGAGTTGATTGCATGCCTAGAGATAGGGTGACAAGATTTTGCCGGATTAGGGTGAAACCTAATAAGGGAATCCATAGATCGAGTTAATGCAACACTAGGTGTTAATTAGAAAGAGATTTCAATTAATTAACCTAGGGTTAGACATTATTAGTCTCAAGAGAGATAATAATATAACTTAGGGATTTCTACGGATCAAGTCAAATGAATAAATCGTCTGATTCAGAGTCAAATAACAAGTGATGTATAGGTGGATTTTTCCTTGGGTATTGTCTTAATCAATCGAGTTTTCCCAAAAGTTTTTCCCCAAATTTCTCTCTGTGCACTCTTAGTTTAGATAAACAAATCCCTTAATTTTTAGGATAGATAATAAAAAGAAAGTAATTACTAGTACTCTTGGTTCCTTTGGGTTCGACAATCCGGTCTTGCTAAAGCTATACTACTGTTCGATAGGTACACTTACCTTCATCGTGATATTAGTTAGTTGCAAGAATGATTAATTATAAATTTTTAAAACCTATCACGAATATCCCGTATCATTCATACAACAATTTCACAAAAAATCCTTGTATTTTTACTATTTTAACAATTTTGTCCCTAATCGAAAAATTCATCAAAAATCACTTAATAAAATACTTTTAAATAACGAATAATATTTCAAATTCATCATTTAACATCTAAAATCACAAGGTTCAACAATGGCAACATTCAAAATCTTTAACAGTTTCAAAATCGAAGGTACAAGTTAGCTGGACCTAGTTGCAATGATCTTAAAAACATAAAAATTATTAAAAATGGAGCCAAAATCACATACCATGCAATAGGAAACCACCATGGCCTAACCTAACTTAAAACCTCCATGGACATTCCGTTCTTTCAAGAAGAAACTAAAAAGATGATAAACAATTAACCTTTTGTTTTTATTTTATTTTAATTTAATAAAATAAATTACCATTTTAACCTTGGTTAATAAATAATTAAAACACCAATTCCATGCCCATAATTGTCCACTAACTTCTTAAATAGTCTAATTATCATTTAAGTCCATTTTCCTTTATTCAATAAGTCGTTTAATCACTCAAATCAAATAGTGATCAAATTTTACATATTTTACGATTTAGTCCTTTTAAATTAATTAATGATCGAAAAATTAAAATTTTTCAACGAAACTTTAATACCACCTTAATGACACTCTGTAAATATTTATAAAAATATTTACGGCTCAGTTTATAGAAACGAGGTCCCAATACCTCATTTTCTAAACCCACTTGACCTTAGGGTCTTACCACTTAAACTTATTAAATCATTTATATAGCAAAAATCACTCTATCAAAAACCTTTTTAAAGCCATGTTTGACTCATAAATATTAAATAATAATATTTATGAACTTACTCGTCGAATTTGGTGTCTCCGAAAGCACTGTTTCCGACACCACTAAAAAATGGGTTTTTACATGTGGCCACGTTATTTTTCATCTATCATGTAATGTTAATGAGATGATATCATTTACCTTCTACTGTTGTGGAATGATACTACATTATGTAGAAGTTGCATACCTAATGCACTAGCTTTCGATTCCTTAGCTATTTGAACTCAGGTTTTCATTTACATTAAAGTATACAAATAACACATACATAGTCCATCATCCACTTAAGATTAAGGTATGTCACACTATTGACGTCACAAGTTAATAAATCCATAAAAAAATCTAAGATCTATTCTACTTAGGTTCTATCTGATGTATTTTCATTCTAGTCAGTCACATTAATGTCCATCTTTTTGGGGTCATTTACTCCTCCTCAATCACACTTCATAAACAGAATACTACTCTTTAAATCGATTTGCTAATTATGATTAGACTAATGACATGTTTAGATTATTGACTAATATAAGTTGTCTTCCCATATTACGATATGACCACATAATACCGCTTAGTTTTAGTTATCAACATTATATAATCATTAAGTCGGTACTTTCTTTCATTTTGCTTTGTGTGCAAAAACCTATGATGACAACAAATGAAGATATTAATGATACTATTAGATATTTTATTAAATTAACTTACTTGAAAAAATACAAGTACAAATTTACGAAATCACTATACTAAGGGTACGAAATCTCAATACAATGCATTTAAGCACATTTGTGCTAGTGTTTTAAAGTGATATTCCACATATCCATCTTCCTTAATCAATCTACTATGGGCCTGTGAAACACCTCTAACCCGTATTCGTCGCCAAAACAGGGTTTTGTAGCATTACCGAAACATTTAGAAATATTTACAAATAACTTATATAAATTACTATTTATTAATCGAGATCATTCATAATGCCCGTGTGGTCCAAGGGACATGCCCGTGTAACCCTAGGACATGCCCGTGTTGGAGGCCGTGTTCGACCCCGTGTAACTCTCTGACTTGCACACACGGCCATGCCACACGCCCGTGTGCTAAGCCGTGTGGTTAATTAGTTCAATTCAAAATTAAGAGCAGGTTTCACACAGCTAAGACACATGCTTATGTTCTAGGCCGTGTGGCACACACAGCTGAGACACATGCCCATGTCTCTGATCTGTGCTCAATTCTAAGCTTTCTGTTTCTCAAAATTTAAGTGCAGGGGACACACGACCTAACCACATGCCTATGTTACCAGGTCGTGTGTCACACACGATCTAGACACACTCTCGTGTGTTTGCTCGTGTGGACAAAATGAAGCCATTTCTAGCTTCATTTCTCACCCAAAATTTCACCCAATACCTGCACTTGAAACACACATCCAAAACCAACCAATTCAAGCATTCAAATTAGGCAATCCTCATTCAATAAAGCATATCACTACATGCATAAGTGTTTATAAACCTATCTTAGAGTAACTTAGGCATTAGCATCATTTGATCCCATATACATAACATATCACATATGAATATATCATCATAACCTACTTAATCATACCAAAATAAACCATTACTAGCCATTCCAATGGCTAGGTTACAAAATAACATTTCAAGTCACTATTGGCCAAGTTGTCCTATACATGTCATTATACCAAAATGATTTTTACTAATAATACCCAAAGTGACTAGTTGATAGTGTGATGATGCTCCAACGATCTCCAACCCTCTCAAGCTTTCGAGTACTATAAAACAGGGGAAAATAAAATGAAGTAAGCATTACATGCTTAGTAATTTCGTATAATGAAAACTAAACTTACCAGACTTGCTTACTAGATCTAGGCATACAATGTTATGTTTCCATCCATTTGGCTAAATTTCCTAATCACATACTTTCAATCAAACATGTTAGTCACCAAAATCTTCATATCAATCAAGTAACATAGATGAGTTCATCAAGCAATATTCTTTCAAGTCATTATCATATCATCTCAAGATTTTCATGCCATGTTAAGAGTTTTATGCCCGTTGAATCATTGAATTCTGATGGATGCTTAAGTAGTACTGTAATATCCTGATTTTGGGCCTAGTCAGAATAGTGGTTTTGTGACCACAAAATTCGAGATAGAAATAATTATTTTATGATTATTTTAAGGTCTATGATATGATTGCATGATTGTATGAAAATTTCGTGAAGAAATTTTATGCATAAAGTGGTCAAATTGAAATTAGGGACTAAATCGAATAATTTGCAAAACTTGCATTCTAGAAGTTTCTAGTATGAAATTGTTTTGAAATATTAATTAGGAGGTCTTAAATAGCAATTTTACCAATTTCTAAGTCTATGGATAAAAATTGGACATGGATGGAATTTTTGGAAAGTTTAGTAGTAAGGGCATTTTGGTCATTTAGGGGTAAAATGAATTAAAATACAAAATTAAAAGCCAATTTTGCTCATCTTCAACCCCATGGCCGAATATAGCAAGGAGAAACCATGGCTAGGGTTTTTCAAGCTTCCAAGCTCGATTGTAAGTCCGTTCTAGCCTCGTTTTTAATGATTTTTACGTTTTTGGAGTCCCGGTAACTCGATTTAGCTTATGCTAGCAATAATTTAACCTAGGGTTTATATTTGGAAAAATACCCATAGGTGAAATTTCTGTATTTTGGTGTTTTATGATAGAATATGAGGTTTTAAATTATGTTAGACAACTTGTGCCACTCGGTTTTAAGTGAAAACGAGCAAAAGGGCTTAATCGGTAAAAATACCTAATAGTCATAAGTACATGTTAGAGTGAGAATTTGATGTTTCCATAGAAGGGAAAAATGATCAGGATGTCATAAAACATAAGAAAATAGGCTGAAGTTTAATTTACGAGCTTTGGGGCAAAAGTGTAAATATGCAAAAGTTTAAGGGCAAAATTGTAATTTTTCCAAAATATGATTTTGGGTCAATTTGAATAATGTGAGTCCTAATTAGACTATATTTTAAATGATAGAGCAAGGAAAACTTAAATTCGGGCTAAAATAGGGAAAATACCAAGTCGTGGACGAAATGGTAAAAGTAGCCATTTTCGCATACGAGGTAAGTTCATGTGTAAATGTAGTAATATAATTGTCATTTTAAGTAACTTAATGATATTTATATGATATGATGATTATTATTATGAAATATTATGCTTTGTGGTTATTGTTGAGTAATATGCAAATTATGTTTATTACTTGTTACATATGAATTGCTACCGAGTATCGGTTCCGATATTCCGTGGAAGACGGAAAATGTGAGATCGAGGGAAGAAGCACGTTTGAACCTTAGGAATAGATTAGGATACAAGTGACATGTCACTAGGATGGTTGAGCATCCGAACTCGTTGAGTTGAGTCCGAGTTCACTTATGGATGCGAATGTCCGAACTCGTTGAGTTGAGTCCGAGTTCGAGAGATGTAATTAGGCATCCGAGCTCGTTGAGTTGAGTCTGAGTTCACTTATGGATGCGAACGCCCGAGCTCATTGAGTTGATTCCGAGTTTTCTTATGGGCGGGTTACATAGTAGCTTGGCTACATATGTGGCACTTATGTGCAAACTTTCCATGTATCCGAATTATATTCCGATGTGTTCAACGGGTAAAGTTCTACTCAAATGGAGGAATACTCAAGATGAAAGGGACGTATTGGTAAGTGTTGTGAAATGAACACTTTGAACAGGTATGTACTTAACCCTCGGGTTGAAAACTTGATATAACAACAATATGGTAAGATGATAAATGAAAATGTGATATGAATGTCTTGGTGATGATTATGCAAATGATGTTTTATGTTTGCTTATATGGTTATGTTACTTGCTATTTGCATGTGAACTTACTAAGCATTTATGCTTACTCCTTCCTTTTCATTCCTTGTAGTGTTGACAAGCCAGCTCGGAAATCGGGAACGGTCGGAGGCATGCTCACACTATATCCGTATACCATCTTGGCATAATGGCTTGCATATTTTGAGTATGGCATGTATAGCATTATAATCATTTTGTATATATGGTCTTATGATATTGTTATTGAGTGGTATGGAAATGCTTGGTAATGATTAGCCATTGGAATGGCTAATCATGATCATATTTGGTGTTATGTATGCTAAATTACTAGCTAATCCATGGAAAACATGAAATAGGTAAAATTTACCATAAAATAGATTCAGACAGCAGCAGTGACGTGAGTTTGAAAAATCATTAAAAATAGTAGAGATACAATTAGATGGTGAATAAAATATGGAATTGAAGCATTATGGGTCTATTTTCATATGGATGGAACAAAACAGGTATATGAGTTATATTTTATGAGATGTTTAAATTTTTGTGAAATAGGGCCAGAGCGATTTCTGGATCCCCTGTTCTGACTTTGGAAATTCACCATAAATTGTTCAAAGATAATTAGAAGTCATGATTTATATGTACAGATTCCTTATTGAGTCTAGTTTTATTAGAAACAAACGACATAGTCATTGAATCTCTGTACAGGGAGATATCTGATTCGTAATACACAGAGGTCAGAGCAGTCAAATCCTGAAACAGGGGAGACTTTAACTAATAAACTGTACTAATTGGCTTGACAAAAAAAATTATAGAAAAAAATTAGTAAATATATATATGAGTCTAGTTTCAGGCAAATTTTACGGAATTGGATTTCAAGTTTTGTAACTCTAGATATGAATTTTTAATTGACTATGACGCAGATTATTAGCTTGACTGAAAATTTTAAAAATAAATTGTTTGAGCTGTTTAAGTAATGAATTAAGTCTGTTAACACCTCGTGTTCGACTCCGGCGACAGTCTCTGGTACGGGGCGTTACAAGTACACTCGAAGTGTACGATTCAATAATCTGTCAATTCCTTATTCAATGGTACCCTTTAGGGCACTTAACCAAGAAACATTTTCTCAAGCCACTTATCGTATAATAGGATTACCAGTCCAGGCTAAATCCTTTATATAACGTATGCTTAAAGGAGCTCGATCAGGATTACCAGTCCAAGCTAAACCCTAATCATAACGAATGCTCGAGAGGTATTATATCAGATTACCCGTCCGGGCTAAATCCTTTCTATAACAAGGTCAATAGGATTACTCGTCCGAGCTAAATCCTGTCCGTAACAAATGCATGACTTTATTAGTTTTGGGAAACGTATATAATCATCAGAATTCAACATTCAATCGGGACTTAACCACTTTATCACCATTTTAAGCATGTACCAAATTTTCCATCATAGTATACAAGTAAAGCACATCAATTTAAATCACATTACATACAAACACAACATTCAATTAACATAATTACATGCTCATTAAGTTACACGAACTTACCTCGACACTTGTTTGCGTAAAAAATTAGCAATCTGAAACCTTTTCTTTTCCTCGATCTAACTTCGAATTAGTGTTGTCTAGATCTATATAAATAAATTTAACTATCAATTTCACACATTTCATATTTAAATGGACTCAATTTACGTCCTAGGCAAAATTACCATTTTGCCCTTAACTTTTCCATAAATTCTGATTTTGTCCCTAGGCCCGAAAAATGAAACTTGTGCAAATTACCCCCTATTCCAAGCCTAACCAAAGCCCCATTACAAATTTTCTAGCACATGTATTAATAAAATTTTACAATTTTTCATCAAATTTTAAAACTTTTCATTTTAGTCCCTAAATCATGTTTTCATCAAAAATCACTTTGTAAAAGTTGTTTATCTATTAATAATCTTTCATTTTCTACCATAAATTTCTAATTTCTAGCATATGCATCCATGACCCATTTTCATACCTTGATAACTTTTCAAATTAATCCCTCAAATAGAGAGATTAAGCTATCCCGGTTTCAAAAATGCCAAAATTACTAAAAACAAGACAAGAAAACTTACCCAATTAGGCCTTGAAAGTTTCTTTTCTCTCTCCTAGGGTTTCCATGTGTTTTAGGTTGAAGATGACATAAAATAAGATGATTCCTTTTATCATCTTTTTAATTAATTAAGTATTTTACTATTTCCAATTTAGTCCTTACACTTTTTCTATATTTCCATGGATGAGTCATCAAGAAAAATCTACATACTTTTCTTAATGGTCTAATTACCATATAAGGACCTCTAGCTTTGAATCCCATAGTTATTTAACCCTTATAGCTACTAGAATTCAACTTTCGCATTTTATGTGATTTAGTCCTTCTCGTAATTAAACACTTAATCGATAAAATTTTCATATTGACATTTTCACATGACATGCCTATTATAATATGGACCATATAATGAAATAAAAATAAATCATATTTTCGGATCGTATTTGTGTATCCCGAAACCACTGTTCCGATTTCACTGAAAAATGGGTTGTTACAGCCTGTTGGAAAAAATCTGGTTTAAAAACGGTTTTCTATCACAACAAAAAATTAAACATATGAAACTCAAGTCGATTTGTGATATTTATAGCAATAAGCTTTTCTCGAAAAGTACCTATGCTTTGTGCGAGACGGATCATAGACGTTCTCGGCTTTCAACTAAACATCCTTCTCTGCTATTCTTGTACTAGGATTGCTTCGAGTGGGGGCTCAAACAACCATGAATCAAACATAGAACTATAAATAATTTTCTTACTTTCGATAAGAACGTAAATCTCTCTCTCTCTCTCTCTCTCTAGAAACCAGTAGAGTTGTTATTACTAAAAAAATTGAATTTATACTTAGAAAATAAGTTCTGAATATTGTTGAACAAAATACAATATTTTATAAGCTTAATGAGAATTGACAAAAATTTTGGAAGGATCAAATTAAAAATTTTGAGAATTTTCAAAGTTTTAATGAGAAATTTTAATTTTTTTGAGAAGGGGGCTAACTTTTTTTTTTTAATTTTAAGGGTCTAAAAAGAATTTTTAAAATTTTAGCCCCATCATTAACCATCCACATTCGATCATAACACTTTTTGTAAGACTTTTATAACACATAACTCAATTTTTATAATAAACTTTTTAACCATAACTTTAGAATTTTTTAAGCTTTAAATAATATATATTTTTGTTATAACTTTATAAAATACACATAAATTATTTTTTATAATCTAATTTTTTTGAATTTATAACTTTAGGTTTTATTTTTTTGCCATAATCATCTAAATTACTCATGCGTATTCATACATATAATATATTTTTTTATAATTTAAACTTGTTTAAAAAATAACTTTTAAAGCTAAATTTTTTATAAATGTATGAAAAGTCATAAAATAATTAAATTTACATGTAATTACTTTTATTCAATGAAATCTATCAATTATAATAACTATCTAAATATGTTACATGGAATTATAAATAATTACAAAAAAATCCAAATCACCGATTTAAGAGGAAATGACATGATTGGTACTTCATTCTAAAGATTTCAACATAGTTGGACCAGGTCTCGGTTTTTAAGGGCAGCCAGGAGCGAAAAACATATTCGTCTCTTAAGAAGACTCATCGCAAATTCAAGATTTTAACCCAGCAAAAAGCCCAAATTCAACAAATGAACATGGTTGGGTGATATTCTAAGGTCTTCTTTCGCCAACATTGTTTTCTAAGATTAATAAGGTTAATTTATTCGTATTAGTATGGTTTCACCAGCGTCGCATTGGCTGAATTTCTTGAAATAAATTATAAAATAAAAATTTAAAGGTTATATTATAATTCAAGTTTTTTTAGTTTTATATATTTAGAATTTAGTTTTCATACTGGTTGTTAACACTATCAAAATTTCTCTATTAAATTTTTAATATAGAATTTTTAACTTAAAAAAATAAACTCACCCAATAGCCATGTGACAAAAAATAATATTGTAATGAATTTAAATATCTAAATTTAACCAAAAAAATTAATGATTTTAACCCTTCTTAAATTTCAAATTAGAATTTCAATTAGAATAAAGTATGTATACTAACTAATAACATTTTAAAATTTAATGTACCAAATTATGTCAAAAATTAAACTTTCTAGATTAAATCTCAAATTTGAATATAGTTTAAGGACCAGAATTGAAATTTTGACCATTTTTATATAATTGTTTTTAACACCTATTGTTATATAATCTAAAAAAAGAAAAAAAGTAGCGCGATGAATATTGAAATTTAATTGTTGTCTTATAATGTTAAAAAAAAAACTTAGAAAGAGTTTTACTTTAATAGATTGTAAATCATATCCACTCATTCAGTTATTCAATACACGTTCCATATTAAAAGTTGATCATTATAAATTGATTCCCTATATCTATTTGGGTTACACACAAAACACAAATAAAAAAAATTATAGCCTTCATTGATTAGGGTTTGTATAATTAAAAGAAAATGGTCAAAAGAAATAAATTAATTTATTTAGATTTTTTTTGTCAAAAAAATAATTAACTCCAATTTCATATTAAGTAATTTCTAAATTTATGAAAATCATATTATTTTAAAAATTTTAAACGTCACGTACATGTAGTATCAAATCCTAATTAAAAAATATATGATTTTTTATTTACATTCTTATTGTGTATGTTGGATTGTGATTTAGAAATTAATGGAATTGAAATTGAATTATATTCTTAATATGGAGTTTTCTCTCACATCATCAATGTCATGGGTTTCAATTAAATAATAATAAATATATACGTTATTGTTATTGTGGAATACTTGGGTTTTTTTGGTAACTTCTTGCGGCTGCCATTAAGAAGAAATCAACCGCATCAATTTTAAGTTTAGCATTTGCTGATAGTTAATAAACGTGGAAGGTGTATTTATTTTCCTAATAATCGTAAAGGCTTTTGAAAGTTCACCAGGTTTATTGCTTATTATTCTTTTGTATTATTCTTTATTTGATGTGATTTAATTAGGTTACTTATGTTTTTTATTTTAAATTGCGATGAAATTTGAGATAAATTAAAGTATGAGATAAATTAAATTACGTTACTTATGCATGGCATTATAGTTGTTTAGTTGTTAAGTAAATCTTAAAATCGTCGTTTTTGATAAAAAAATTCTTTTAGTGAAAAGAAGATAACATGCTAAGTTCTTCAAAAATAAGCAAATGTTTTAAACGACTGTTTTGTAAATTTCGATAGTTCTATTATGCCATTCGAATAACCAATTTAATCTTCTAAATTTGGTCTTAACGTCTAAACCGAGTTGAGAAGATTACATCAAATTATGGAAAAAGAAAGAAAAAAAAGTGAGAGAATATAGTTCATAATTATTAAAAAAAATTGCCATAAAATCAACATTACTTTTTGAATCTTATAGAAAGAAGTGATAATGTAATTTCCCCTTATTTTATCAAATATTAACACTACTAGAAATGTAAGATTTCCTATTTAAGATTGAGTATATCTCGTTGAGTTAGGCGAAAATTGTTTGGTGTAAATAATTTTTTGTCTCTTATTTTTGTTTTAGTTTTCGCAGTGCCATCAGAAATTCCAACTTTTGTTAATAATTCGATCACCATTTACGCACTTTATTTTTCTTAAACAATTATCGATTAGTTTAAGTCAACACAAACAAAAGAATGAAGTTTATATTACATTTTTACTGAGAATATAAAATTCCATGAACTAATACCCATTTTCTATCAAATATAAGAGGGTATATTTATATATATAAAAATATGAATTTGGGGAAATTTTTGAATAGAAAAGAAATACCTTTTATTATTTATTATAAAAAAAAAGTTTTTTTTATTATTTAAAGATAATAAAGTTTTTATCCAACTCTATAGTGGATGTTTTTGTTCTTAATCATTGATTTTATTAAAAAGAAAAGCAAAGCCACTACAAATAGCAACAGAACCACACAACAAAGGACTCAAAAACATCAGTCACAACCAAGCTAAGAAAATCCTGCAATTAACACCCAAAATTGCTAAAGAATCAACAAAGAAGATGCTCCTTAATAGTCTATAAACAAAAACATCATCAACCAAGGAAAAAGTCTAAACAGAAAATCAAAGTGTAGATAGTATCGACATAAGCCTTGGCCTTCTTGCTTGAAGCATTTTTATCAACACTTCTGAAAAAGTTTGTATAGAGAATTGAGCATCAACAATTCTGAAAAAAAATCTTGTATAGAGAATTAATATACTCAATTTTGTATTGTTGAGTTAAGTTAAAATTGAGCACGTACTATTAATTATTTATTAATAACAGATAAAATAATAATTTTTATTCTTTTGCATAAAAATTTTTATTGGATTGAACTACAAAATTGACAATTGAGTATATTAATTAATAATAAATATTATTTTAAATTAATTATCATTTAATTAGTGTTACAACTATATTCAAATTAGTTATTTGTTGCACAGGCATTAGTAAAATAAACAATAACATAAAATATTTATATAAATCACAAGATCGAACAAGATCAATACAAATATGTATATATATAATCAGAAACGGAGTAGTAGTTGAGGCCTGTTTTCATAGTTTCCTTAAGACAGATTCGACCGTTCCTTTGGTACTGGAGAAACGTTGGTCGACTGTTTTCTAGGATACAATAACAAGATGAGCACAACAGCAGTGATCAACGAATAGTAGTCTTGCCTTCGTTTATCACTGAAAATAGTTCGAAAAATATGCATGGAAAAGATCTCTCAAACTTTTTTTTTTTGAAAATTTAGTGTGTATCTTTTCTTGCAGATTATTTGGTTTTAAATAAAATTCAAATGAGGAACTTTTAGAATTTTTTTACTAATGGAGTGTAACAACCCTAACCTGTATCTGTCGTCGAAGCAGGATTACAGAGCATTATCAAACAAACAGAACAGTAAACCATTCAATTCATACATCAATGCAGTCATAATCTAATTTCCTTCAAAAACATTCATAATGTTCCTTAATCGGGCCCTAAAGGCCCTAAAAACTACTATAGAAACAATCTAGGACTAAATCGGAAACATTTGGAAAGTTTAAGAAAAAGTTGAAAATTTTGAACTGTAAGGGTCACACGGCTGTGTGGCAAGGCCGTGTGAGTCACACGACTAAGACACTTGCCCGTGTCTCAGGCCATGTAACAATCGAAATAGGGACACACGACCATGTCCCAACCCGTGTCCATGTCCATGTAACTATCTGACTTGGGTCACATGGCCAAGCTACACGCCCATGTGCCAGGCCGCATGCTAGGTCGTATAACTTTCGAAATGCAACCCAAAAAACCTACAGGGGACACACTGTCATGTCGCATGGCCGTGTGTCACACACAGCTAAGGCACACGCTGTAACACCCCTTACCCGTATCCGACGTTGGGACAGGGTTCGAGGCGTTACCGAGCTTAAACACTCACAACATGCAAAATCGGGCCACAAAATTTTTTCCCCAAATTAAAACATCTCAAACACATGCATATCGTCCCTTATATAGGCTTTTGAAGCCTATAACATACATCGAGGTGGTTCAGAACTGAACCAAGAACTTTCGACAAACTTTTGACATCTTAACCAATTTTCTTGCTTTGGAGAGTCACACGCCCGTATGGGTTGGGCCTGTGGTCACACACGCCCGTGTGGCTTGGGACACGCCCGTATCCTCAGCCTGTGTAACTTTCTGTTTATGACGTCAGCCAAACAAATTGATCCACACAGTCAATTCACACTCCCGTGTGCTAGACCGTGTCCTCCACATAGCTGAGACACATGGCCGTGTCTCTATCCGTGTGGCCAACACTTAGGCTATTTTCCAAGCCTTATGTTGTCCTTAGTTCTTTCCCATACTTTACACATCATGGACCCAACTTATAGCATCAATTTAATGGTTAATCGACCTTGAGAAAGATTCAAATAAATAATTTGCATATTGTCTTACATGTGTTTATTACATAGCATTTAATCTCTACACATTCTACAATTGTCCATATTTAATCATTGTCAACTTACTACCAGGCCACATATTCATTCCATGGTCACGACCACCTTGAATGGTTCTAGGACATTCATCATATACATGTCTTATACTAATTATTCATAGCAACCAATTATAATCACACGACATGCATTAACACATAGCAGGAATAATTAGGCTTACAAGCCATAACCATAATAAGCCACATCTCATGGCTATATATAATAGATCAATATAAGCCGGTACATTTGGCTAATCATAACAACATCTAGTGTAAAACTAGTCCTTATACATGCCACTCACTTGAAAGTGTTTAATACACGTATGTTAATACTTTGGAGTTGATAGCTTGATAGTGTGATGCTGCCTCCAACGATCTCCAACCCCGAGCCAACCTGAGAACACTAAGGAAATGGAGAGAAGGGAGTAAGCTTAAAGCTTAGTAAGTCCATATGAAAATAATAAGCATTATAACAACATGTTTCCTTAGGCAATCAACCATAATGACACTTTTACTCATATTTTGGTTAAACTGTTTTCTAGAGTTGTAGTTACTAATTTATTTATATCTGGAGTTACGGAACTCCAAATTAAGATTTGTTAATTTTCCCTGAAACTAGACTCATTTATCTTCTTACAATAAAATTTCCAGAATTTTGGTCTAGCCAATAATTACAGTTTATTATTCAAAGTCTCCCCTATTTCACTGTTTGACAGCTTCGACCTATCTCCACTAAAATTTATTTATCTCATAGTAAGAGACTCGGATAATGTTACTGTCTCTTTTTCCTGAAATTAGACTCATTAATAATTTTAGTAATATGATTTCTAACTCATAATTATTTTTTTTACAATTTCTAGTGATTTTCCCAATTCAGAATAGAGGATTCCAAACTCATTCTGACACTGTCTCACTAAAATTCAAATATCTCATCATATGAGATTCTTTTACTAGCACCATTTCCTTTATCTAAAACTAGACCCAATAATTTCATATTTTATAAAGTCTCTAACTCAATTTTCACTATTTTTGGTGGATTTTCAAAGTCGGACTATTGCTGCTGTTCAAAACTGTTTCAGTGCAAATTCATAGTAATTATCATAAGCTCATTGATCATAGACTCATCATTTCATGAAACCCATGTCTCATTACACAATGTAAGTTAACATGATATTACAACATAATTCATAATCATAAGCATAAGGATGGTTCATCTTTCAAACCTTTTTACTTGTTTATCATGTATACACATTCATATGCATGAATTTGCTTACTCATCATTTATCACATTTCAATAAGGCATCACTTATGAGTATAATGTATGTACCTGTACATATTCGTAGCATATCAATTAACTTTACCTTTATCACCGCGCCCATCTCGGGACTTTCATCGCATTATTCATTATAATACCCGTTGAATTTCTAAGAAATCTCGATGGATAATCCATTTACCGTCAAGTCATACAAGTGATCATCTCAAGTACGCACTCCCGCGAACCTCACATCTTACGGCGGGATTACTAGTCCAGGCTAAATCCCCCGTAATATAAACTCTTAGAGTATTGTCAGGATTACCAGTCCAGGCTAAATCCTCTACAACGACATATACTCAAATGAGATCGGATTTGAATTACTAGTCCAGGCTAAATTCAGATCCTAATCGGATTACCCGTTCGGGCTAAATCCTTAATGCACACATATTCTTTGGGAGGCTCGATCACTTAAGGAACACCCATCTGGGCTAGATCTTTTTTATATTTGAGATCAACGGATTAGTCGTCTGGGCTAAATCCTTTTCTGCAACACATTCAAGATCTCAAGTCATGTAAGCCATGGTTTATCCATCGGATTTCCCTTTTTATTCAACCAGGATTTTCTCTTTTCATCAAGTATCTCATTATCCATAGCTAATCATGCAATGTACATCCAATTCAACACATTTTCATGTTTATTTAGACATTAGTCCATGAAATAAACATGGTATTGCATATAATTATATTTAGGCATTTGTTACAATATATAATCTTTATATCAACTAAATAAATATCCATCACACTATACTAACACATCAATTTAAGTTCAAGTTTGAACAATAATATCGTTGCATTATCATTGACATATGAACTTACCTCGGTTTCGAGTATGACTATTTATTTTGAGTTTGTGCTTAACCTTGTTCAACCTTGTTCTAAACCCGAATCTTGTTTTCCTTAATATATAATATCACATTTAGCCTACTAATTAGTCACATTATTCATATGGGTCCAAATATCATATTTTTACCAATTTTCATTTTAACCCTTAAACTTTTACATATTTTCACTTTTGCCCCAATGCTCGTAAAATGATTTTTATTCAATTTCCTTACATTTCAATCCTAGAAGAATCATTTTCATAACTATGGAAGCCCCCAATTTCCACTAAATCACCATTTTATGACTAATTTATAACTTTTACGATTTAATCCTTTTTAAGTACTTTTACCGAAAATCACTTAGCAAAAGTCGTTTATTACACACCAAGCCTTCATATTCTACCATTAAACATCAAAATATATGCATATCATTCATGGGTAAATTTTTAAAGATAAACCCTAGCTCAAAATAATGGTAGAAATGAGTAGAGCATGTTACCGGGATTTCAAAAATGTAAAAAACATAAAAAACGGGGCTTGAATGCACTTACTATTGAGCTTGGAAGCTTGAAAACCTTAACCATGTCTTCTCCCATGCAATATTCGGCCATAGGTAGAAAATGGACAAGAAATTTGGCTTTTATTTTGTCTTTTAGTCCATTTAATGACCAAATGACCAAAATGCCCTTTTAGCCTTTCTTTAAAATTTTATCCATCCAAGCCCATTTTTGTCCAAAATTTTAGAAATTGATCAAATTACTATTTAAGATCCAATTCAATTTCATACTAAAAACTTCTAGAACTCATATTTTGCAATTTATTCAATTCAGTCCTTAAAGTTTAATCGAGCACTTTAGACATAAAATTTCTTCATGAAATTTTCACACAAGCATGTAAACATATCATAGACCTTATAATAATCATAAAATAATTATTTCTACTTTGGATTTGTGGTCTCAAAACCACTGTTCCGACTAGGCCCTAATTCGGGATGTTACACACGCTCGTGTCTCAGGCTGTATGGACTCAAAATGAACCTTGAACCACAAGTTTACCATTTCAGACTTACTTGAACCTTAAGAAACTCAAATACCAACCAAAACACCTATTCAAAGTGACATTATACAAGCCAAAAACATACCAAATCAACCTATTAAGCGCCTAACCAATGTACCCTCATTGGTACCACAAGTATATACAATTATACATCAAAAGAAATCTTCAAACACAAATTATCACTTACTCACCTAAACATCTAATTCAATTCCATTTCAAACATACCATAACTAAGTTATACCATAATTAATTCACCACCTACTAATTTAACCATTTCTCAAAAGTATCACATAGCCACTTTAACACATAATATAAAGACATCAAAAGTACCAAATAGGTACCAACCAAAACAACTTATACAATCAGGTTCATACTTAACTATTTACATTTCCAAAACATTAGTATCAACATCAGTCCTATTACATGCCATATAATTTGGAATAAAAGTTTCAAAAACTACAGAGTTAAGCTAGATAGTGTGACTCGACTGTCGATCCGGTCTTCTAACCTTCCTAATATCTACAAAAACAAAGATTAACATAAGTGAACTTAAAGAAGCTTAGTAAGTTTGACGTATTAAACGATAAATCTTACCAAAGTAAATACAACAATTCAAACAATAATAATCAACCATGAGAATTCCCTATCATCCACAATTTCAGCTGATAAATTCATCTATGTTCAGATTAATACTCAATATATAACAAATCTTTCAAATTCAATAAATAGATTACCTTACCAAGATTTTCCATTCGAAGAATGACTTACGGATAAGAGTACATCGTCAGTCCAACCATAACATGCTAATGCTCCTAAGATCTAATTCAACCAAAATACAACAGTGCTTATAAGAACTAATCCAACCATAACACGCCAATGCTCATAAGAGCTAATCTTATCATAACACGCTAATGCTCATAAGAGCTAATCTAACCGAAACACGCCAGACAGAGAGTATAACACGAGAGTTCGCAACAAATAATGAACCTCAATTTACTCGAAAAATAAATATATATCTCCCTTCAATCCATCTCCACTTCAATCCCTTACAACATGTCATATCACGATTGTACTCTATACCGCATTTAATCCAATCCGAGCAATCAATTTCAATGTCATATCTCAAATAATAACTCATTATCAAAAATTGAATATATGTATTTTATATTTTTTTATACTATTCAAGAATTCATATAGATGTTATATTATAACTGTACGAACTTACCTGGACTGAATTGTAGTAATTTTAGAAGTTTAGGGACTATTCTGCTATTTTTCTTTTCCACGAGTATCTACGGGATCTTGATCTAAAATGTAAAATTCCTTAATTATTAGCATACATTTCATATTCCAATCCATTTTAGAAATAATACCTTTTTATTTTTTAAATTTACATAATTACCCAAGACTTTTACTATTTTTGCAATTTTGTCCCTTAACCTCAAATCCATCAAATTAACTATTTTTATCAAGTCAATATTTCATTCAAAAACACTAAGCCCTTAAACAGCCCCCAATAAACCTTAAATTCACTTCCAACCCTAAAATTTTTGTCATTTTCACAATTTAATCCTAAAATCAAAATCTAACAAAAAAATCACTTTACAAAATTATCAAACAATACAATCAAAGGCTCAAATACATGATATTCATAAAAAACATTCACTATTCATTAATGGCAATTTCTAAAATTTTTAACAGAATAAAAAACGAAGGTACGGGCTAGTTGGACCTAGCTTCAAAGACTTCAAAAACATAAAAATTATATGAAACGGGGAAGAAATTCACTTACATGTAAGGTTTCTATGCTTAGCCACTTCTCAAGCACCATTTCAAGACAATTTTGGTTATGGAAGAAGTGAAAATGAAAAAGAAAGGTATTATTTTACTATTTGTTATTTAATTTCATTATAATTACCATTTTACCATTAAAACTTAATATTTTGTCATTTTTATTCCATTGCCGTCCAACACTAACTATTAGGGACTAATTGTTATATTGGTTTGTCCTCATGTAGTTAATAAGCTATTTAATCATTTAATAAACTAATTACTAACTTTTGCACCTTTTTCAATTTAGTCATTTTTCCTAAATTAAATATCTAAACGTTAAAATTTCTTAACCAAATTTTAATACGATTATAATGACTCTATAAATATTCTAAAAATAATATTTATGAGTTGATACGATAGAATTTTGTGTTCCCAAACCACTGTTCCATCACCACTGAAAATCGAGCTGTTACATGGAGCTAATAACGTGTCCGTGAATTAATGAGCCATTAAACCCAAATTAACGTTTGAATTAAAAGATTCATTACCTCCTTTTACTTTCAAACTAATAAGCACTGTTGAAAAAAATCAACAAGATTATGTATTGCGTTAAAATATCCGTAGGCTTAGAAGGCCCGATTGGTTCAGACATTTCGCGTCACCCACGTCGTGCAGATGCGCCCCCAACCCCAGCGGGTTTGGATTTGCACCTCCCTTACGTGTGAGGGGGAGCATTAGTTTAGTTATTCAATAACCACCAATTTGGTTCACATATATAAACATATTCCACACTTGATATCTAACCAATGTGGGACTAAGCTTTCCATTTTCCTCAAAAATAATTCAAAGTAGCTTACTTTGAGCATCAAGTTCTCATTCATCACAAAACTATTTTGAGCATATGATATACCGTTGTAAAGGTCTCATAGAGTATAATATAAAATCATAATTTTATGATTCAAATCTCCACATTTTCTAATCGAGAATATGCCTTAAAGCTTCCGAAAAATCTATTGTTTTCAACAATCCCCTACATGAATGAAAATTGATAGTTTTAACAAAAAACATTGATTCGATGTGGTGATAGAATCTATGTTCGATAATTGCACAGGATAGGTAGGCATCAACCCTTAAACCTTCCCTTGTGAAAGTATATTTACTTTACTAGCCAACCAATAGAAGTGATGTCCTTGAACTATTTTGTCGTTTGTGTAAATGATGATATACCTCATATAACTACCTCCCTAGCAAGGTTTTAGTTATCATGGGTATGTTTATATGGCCATGAACATTTCCTGGTTCTGCAATAGTTTGAGAGAACTATACCCCAATAGTCTCCTCAAAGCAGCCCCACTACACTCTCACATAGGTGACTTATGTTGTTTGGCTCATCGAAACACACAACGGTCATTAAAAGCATTGCTTAACCTATCCTACTTTTAATCACTATTTATATCATAGGAACGAACATGGGATAAGAACCCCCACAGTGACCTCACAAGGGCTATACAAGTAGGTTGTCCCTTTGAACCTAGATCTTGGGATCTCTAGTCAACTATGTTGATTTTTCCTTCATATAACGCCTTTAATTTTCATAAGCTTTAGTTCCATTCCTTTCGATGTTTTATCAACCTGATCTTGATTTAATCCTTTAGTTAGCAGATCCGCAATATTATATTTTGATTTTTCAAAATTAATAGAGATAACTTTATTTGAGAACAGTTGTCTAACAGTATTGTGTCGACGACACATATGTCTTAACTTACCGTTATACATTACGTTCTATGCTCTAGTAATTGTTGCTTGGTTATCATAATATATGCATATTGTGGGCATAGGCTTTGGCTAGTCAGGAATATCCTCTAAGAAGTTTCGAAGCCATTCAACCTCTTCTTTAGATTTGTCTAGAGCTGCAAACTCAGATTCCATTGTGGATCTAATTATAATCATTTGTCTTAAGGATTTCCATGACACAGCTCCTCCACCCAATGTAAAAACATATCCACTTATGTCTTTAGTATTTTAAATATCATATATCTAACTAGCATTGAAGAATCCTTCTAAAACAACAAGATCTTTGGAATAATGCAGTCCGTAGTCCCGAGTATATTTGAGATATCTCAGTATCCTCACAATTGCTTTCAAGTGGTTTTCTCCTAGATTGCTTGTGAATCTGCTTAAACCGCTTACATTGAAAGCAATATCTAGTCTAGTACAGCTCATGAGGTACATTAGATTGCATATAACACTTGCATATTCCATTTGGTCAATACTTTCACCTTTGTTTTTGGACAGATGTTAGCTTGTATCTATTGGAGTTCCTAGTTATACCAGAATCATCCTTGCTAAATTTCTCAAGAATCTTGTCCACATAGTGTGACTGAGTCAATATGAGACCTTCAGATGACATCTTAATTTGGATGCCCAAAATCACATCAGCTAGTCTCATATCTTTCATGTCAAATCTTGAATTTAACATGTCTTTGGTACGTTTTACCATTTCATTGTTACTTCCAACAATGAGTATGTTATCAACGTATAAGCATAAGATTATATATCCAAGGCTAGTAGTTTTGACATACGCACATTTGTCACATTCATTAATATTAAAGTCATTTGTCATGATGACATTATCAAACTTTTCATACCGTTGCTTTGGTGCTTGCTTAAGTCTATATAAAGACTTCGCCAATTTATAAATTTTCCTTTCTTGTCCTGGAACTATATGACCCTCAGGTTGTTCCATGTAAATCTCTTCATTAAGATCTCCATTTAGGAAAGCTGTTTTAACATCCATTTGATGTACTTCTAGATTCTTCAAGGTGGCAATTGCAAGTATTATCCTTATAAATGTTATCTTGTATACTAGAGAAAAAAAGTATCAAAGTAGTCAAGGTCTTCCTTTTGTCTATAACCTTTTATAACCAATCTGGCCTTGTACTTATCAATTGTTCCATAGCTTTCATTTTTTGTTTGAAAATCCACTTAGAATTTAATGGTTTAATTTTTGAAAGAAGATCCACTAATTCTCGCGTATGATTTTATATGATGGAGTCAATTTCACTTTTAATAGCATCTTTTCAAGAGGTGCTTTTGCATGACCGTATAACATCATTATACGTTTAAGGTTTGTCATTTACCATAAATGTTAGAAAATTTTGGCCTAAAAGATTTTTCCACTCTTGTTCGTTTGCTTCTTCTTGGCTCTATCTCAGTTTTAACCTCTTGTTGAACGTCTTGACTATTTTCTTCTATAGTCTTTGAAGTTTGTTTCGTTGAACTTGAGTCAACTTCCTTAACTTCACAATGGAAGATATTTTCAAAGAATGAAGCATTTTTTTATTCCAATATAGTATTATTGTGAATGTTAAGATTCTTTGATTCATACATAAGAAATCCATATGCATTGCTACGATCTGCATAGCTAATGAAAATACAATCCACCGTTTAGGGACCTATTTTCATTTTTTTTGGTAACTGAGTCATTATCTTTGCAAGATGCCCCCACACTTTCACCTAATTGTAGGAAGGTTTTCTACCTTTCTATAACTCATATGGTGTCTTTCCCTTTTTCTTGCGGGAAACCTTATTTAAAAGGTAATTAGCTAATAGAATAGTTTCCCCCATGTTATGTAATAACCCAAAGCTTTCTAGCAATGCATTCATCATTTCCTTTAGAGTCTAATTTTTTCACTCAGCTACTCTATTTGATTGAGGAGACTATGCTGGTGCCATTTCATGAATAATACCATGTTGTGCACAATATTCACCAAATGGTTCAACATATTCACCACCATGATCACTTCTCACCATCTTTATCTTTTTAATAAGTTGGGTTTCAACTTCCTATTTATAAAGACCACAGTACCCTTTCCCTTAATCTTGGAAGTTGCATTATTGCCCATCTTGTTTCAATTGAAGCATTTCCCTTGAAAATTTTTGCTTATTGGAAACACCACCTTTTGGTCTCAATTTAGACCTATTCTGAGGTTGTTTTCCCTTCTTAAAGTCCTTTTTGACTTCTACCACGTTTGTCTTAGCACCATTGACATCTGTCGTTTTGTTGATGTTTTTGCCAGTACCTCTATTGTCTTCTTCAATCCGAAGTTTGACAATCAAGTCTTCCATTGATACTTTCTTTCTTTTGTACTTTAGGTAGTTCTTGAAGTCATTCCAAGTAAGGGGTAGCTTCTCGATAATGGCTGCCACCTAGAAGGATTCACTTATGACCATTCCTTCTGCAAGAATTCCATGAATGATTAGTTGAAGTTCCTGCACTTGATTCACAACTAGTTTAGAACCAACCATTACAAAATTTAAGAATTTAGTAACTAAAAACTTTTTAGCTCCAGCATCTTCAGTTTTGTATTTATGGTCCAATGATGTCCATAATTCCTTAGCCATGTTTTTGACACTGTATACTTCATATAATGCATCCGACAACCCATTCAGGATATAATTTCGGCACAAGAAGTCAGAATGCTCCCAAGCTTCAATAGCAATAAAGGCAGTAACATCATCTACCTCACCCTCTTTAATAGTAAGAGGGTCATTATTAAAAAATTTGGCCAAGTTCAACATGGTCAAATAGAACATCTTCTGTTGCCATTTCTTGAAATTCTATTCGAAGAATTTTCTAGGCTTCTTATTGTGGCTTATAGCCACCGGCAACATTGAGTTTTGATTCGAAGCCTAAGTTGGAACCAACACTCCAGATTGCGAATTGGGAGAATTGGTGGAAGTTTCTATTTTTTCTGTTAAGATTTCATTAACGGAATCAAAATTAGTAATCATAATAAATAGAAATAGTAATTTCTAGTTTATACTACACTTTGATTATGTTAAACGGTAAAATTTAAAAATTTTGAAACAAAATCAATAACCAATTTCTGGTAATAGAATTGTTACTCTCAAATAATTACTGTTGACAACAAAAATTGAATAAATTCTGTTGAACAACAGGAAAAGAATCCTGAAACAGAATTATTCAATTGATTTCTGTTTAAAACAAAAAATTGAACAAATCTTGTTAAACGACAGGAATAAAATCTTGAAACAAAATTGTTCAATAGATTTTCCATTTAAAACAAAAAAGAACAAGTCTTGTTAAACAGCATGAATAAAATCCTAAAACAGAATTGTTCAATGATTTTTTGTTTGAAACGAAAAAAAAGAAAAAAACAAATCCTGTTAAACGACAGGAATAAAATCCTGAAATAGAATTGTTTAGTTGATTTTTTGTTTACAAGCGGAATCCAATTTCTCATCGGTGTCTTCTTCGTCTTGGATTAGAAAGTGTTAAAGGGTCTGTCTTAAGATTATTGCACAAACGTTAGTAAAATAAATAACGAGAACAATACAAATATGTATATATATAATAAAAAAAGAACAAAAATAAAGATTGGATCGAAATATTATACTCATAGGTAGGAAGAAAAAATGGACTGGTAGTTAAGGCCCGTTTTCACAATTTCCTTAAGAAAGATTCTGCCGCTCCTTTGGTGCTGGAGAAACGTTAGTCGACTGTCTCTCAGGATACAACAACAAGATGAGCACGACAGCAGTGATCAACTACCTTCGTCTATCACTGAAAATAGTTCAAAAAATATGCAGGGAAAAGATCTCTTGAATTTTTTTTTAGAAAAAAGTCCAAACATTTCGTCGCTCACGTTATACGGGTGTGCCCCAACCCAAGCGAGTTTGGATTTGCACCCCTCTTGCGCACAAGAGAGAGCATTAGTTTAGTCATTTAATAATTATCAAGTTGGTTCACATATATAAACATATATAAACAAATAGCTTACTTTGAGCATCAATTTCTCATGCATTACTCAATTATTTTGAGCATATGATATACCGTTGTAAAGGTCTCATGGAGTAGAATATATAACCATAATTTAATGATTCAAATCACCACCTTTACTAATTGAGTGTATGCCTCAAAGCTTCCAAAAAATCTATTTCAAACAAATTGTATCTATATAATATCACAAAATGGAGATTATTGGCATTGATAAATTTGAAGTGTTTCAAAAATAATAGAGTATTGAAGTATTGGTTTTTTTAAAAGGAAATTTCAAGTAATATTCAAATAACAATGTCATCTGAGAGAGATGAAAGATCATTTTAATTGATGGTGGAATAAAATTATGATATTCTTTCATCACACATTTATTTAATTTATTATACATATTATATTAAATTTATTAATTCTACCTTTATTCACTTTTCCTTATCATTTTATTGTCTAACATGATAGTTTCACTTTATAATTGTAGGTTTTTACTAATTTTAATTTTACTTTATGCTATTTTTCTAATTACTATTGTAATTATAAATATTATTTTATGAAAATCTCTGACTTAGATAAATAATTTATTATTATTTCTCATTATAATTTTATAATTATTTAGGTAATTTGTAACTCTGGAGTAATTAATTACATTGAAAATGTAATGTTGAACGAAGATGATGAAGAATATGATAGACTGAAGAAGAAGAAAAAGAAGAAGAAGATCGAGATAGATGATGGTAACAAGAATGATAGATAAAATTAGATTTTATTTTAGTTTTTCAGGGAGTTAGATTTTTTTTATTTTTTAAATACACTTTTATTTTAATTAAGAAGTTGAAGTTTTTTAAATTGATTTTAATTTATTTCATTTTTATTATACAATTAAATGATTTAATAATCTCAATAGTTGTTTTATTTATAAGAATAAATTATTAGAAAATTAGAAAATATATTGTGATAATCTGTATTCCAATTAGATAAGTTGATTTTGAACGATATTCATAAAGTTTAATTTCATTGTATTTGATACCATTTAAATTTATTTTTAATTAATATCATTGCTATTTGGTTTCAAATTAGAAAAAATATTTAAATATAAAATGTTAAAATTAATTTTTAATGCTACAACTGAAATTTTGAATTTAACCTTTAAAATATTTACATAATTTTTAAAATAAAGTTGTTTTACCTTTATTTAAACTCATAATAAATTTTAATATAATTCGTCTTCAATTAAACTTTTATTATAATTTAAATTACTCAGTTTAATTAATAAGTAATATCTTAATATTTTAAATTATTCTTATTTAAATAGATATCATTTCTATTATGAGATGACAAAAACGCAAAAAATGACATCCAAAAAAGAAAATGCACTAACAAAGAGGTGTTATTACGATACAGGCACATATGAAAAATTTATTTTATAACTAAAAGTAATATTATTATTTAATACATTAATATATATTTGCAGTATATTTATCTTTTAAATATTTTACAGATATAATTTTTAATATTGTATAATTATTTAATTTTTTATTTTTGAAATATATATTTATTATTTTTAATAGTAATTATGAAATAAAAATATAACCGATGTTATAGTGAAATTCAGTGCGTGTGTAACTATATATAGGAGTCACTAACTAACAGTAAAATGTAGAAAAAGGGGACTCAAGTGAAAAAGTAGCAAGAGAGAGATGATGAATGATGGAAATGGTTGCTTTTAACAGGTGGACTCAAGTTGTGATGGTGGGGGACAAGACAGCCTGAATCTACAATTTTTGTTGTAATGCTTTTATATAGTTTAATGCTTATGCCATCAAAAACAAAAAGCCTTAAGCAATGAGGAATTGCAGCAGCATTTTTTTGTTTTCTTGGGCTTCACTCAAAGCTGTAAAGCTTGCAAATGCAATGTTGTCTGTTTCGACTGCATAATCAGTTGAACAACACGCGCACTTTATTACCATTTACCAGTTTTCCACCCTTTTCAATATTCCATTATGTTCCACTCCATTATCATTACTTATGGGCATGGATGGGTTGGAGAATATAGCACCAACGATTTTCTTCTTTCTGTCTTTTATTAGATTTATATCTTTCAAATGGATTTGATTTACCTTAAAAATTTAAAATTATAAATTTATTTTAAAACTAATATAGATTTGAATTATTGTTATATTAAAAAATATATATATAATTTTTTAAATATTAATTTGCATTTTTTTATTAATACATTATATTTCATATTTCAATTATTTTAAAATTAATAATTTATTAATAAATTTTAATTTATTTATATCGTATTGGTACCATGTATTGTATTTAATTATTTTTCGATAATAAATACTGCTTTCTTTCACAGATATCAAGAAAAAGGTCTGAATTGCTCCAGTCTTAAGACAGCAATGACAAAGCATAACTGCCCTTTTATGCTAGTGGTTAGGTGTTTACGCTTTTGGTTGAGGTTGCTTTATTACTACACAATATTTGCATTTATTATGTGTATCCACTAAATGTACTCTTATTATTTTATAATAAATTTTTAAAAGATATTTTTTGAAGAAAAAATTGCGGGTGTCTAACATTGAATTATTTTAATTTCATTAGCTTTAAATTTTAAAATATTTTACAATTTTATCTATTCTATACATTATAAATTTACCTTCTATTTTATTTTTCAAAGCCTTTAAAAAAGAAATGGACGACATATATTCTATCTTATTAATCAATTACAATCATAATAAAATATCATACTATTTAAAAATTGTTGATGTCCTTTCTGAGTAACGAGAGCAGTATCGGAAAAGGTAAGAAATATTATAAGGTTTTGCAGTTTGTATCACACGATACACCTCCATACGTAAGTGAGTCAAGAGGGCTTTTCTTTTTCTTTTTCTTTTTTTTAAAGCAAGAGCAATTTAAGTCGCAATGTATAATTGTACGTGGGAGTTGCCAAAACACTGTTGGCAAAATTTCCTCAATTTAACTAATTAATAACATGTGTTAAACATTATTTTTAAGGATATTTCGTCATATAGTATATTTTTAAGATTCAATGAATTTTTCTCTTATAAAATAAGAATAAGAATTTAACAATAGATGTAGAGATAAAGTTAGAAAATTTTTGGGAGATCAAAATTAAATTATATATTTTTACAATAATAAAAATATAATTTGATCATCTTAATAGTTTATATCTTTATAATTTTTAAAAGATTAAATTAAATTTTTATCATTTTTAAGCGGCAAAGTATAGCTTTATTATTATTAATTTAAAATTCTATAAATTATAAAAAGACCTAAATAAAAATTTGTCTAATTTAACTATCCTCTTGACTTCACTACTGAATAGATGGTAATAGAAAATACTCAACAAACTCAAAAGGAGAAGAGGAGCAAGAGGAAAATGATAAAATTTTAAGGCGCACGGAGAGAGGAAAAGAGCCTTGATATATATATATGAGTTTTAAAGGCTAAAAATAGTAAAGGTAAGTGAATTTAAGTTTGAAAATAATTCAATGAATATGGACTTGACTAAAAATACTCCTAGCCAACACAAAACTATGCTTAGATCCTAAAACGAATGAGGACACTTGTGGTTATACAAAAAAAGATAGTTTAAATCAATTAAGCTATTTTTAGCTTTGGTTAAATATAGATATTATTAATTAAGAAATTTAATTTTCTTGAATTTTCAAAAATTGAGTAAAAAAGAAGTCCAAAAGTAAAAAGGCTCACATGGACATTATACTAACCTTTTGGTTCAACGCACAAATTCACCCTCTCAACTTGGTTCTTACAAACTCAAGTATAATGACTTACAAATATGAGTCTTAAGGTCTTTTCTAAGAATATGGATCTTACTCTTTTTTGAAATATCTCAAATTTTCCAATAAAGACTACCTAGTTTCCTATACAGTGTCAAGGGATAGGTATGAGTATTAACCTCTCTTCTA
Organism: Gossypium hirsutum; assembly: GCF_007990345.1. Classification (NCBI taxonomy): domain Eukaryota; kingdom Viridiplantae; phylum Streptophyta; class Magnoliopsida; order Malvales; family Malvaceae; genus Gossypium; species Gossypium hirsutum. The sequence goes on along the minus strand of NC_053426.1, from coordinate 54,578,922 downwards.
AATCGTGAAATACTACTTTAATTCTATAAGATGAAACAAAAATAAAATTTTAGTTTATTCTCTCAAATATTTATAATTTAATTATAGCTCCCCTAAACTATAATAAAACGTTAATTTAGTCCTTTCATAAATTATAAAATTATAAATCAATATCGTGATAAATTAAATTTTAAAGCGTCCCAAAATTTTATAATATAATTTTGAACCATCGAAAAATAAGTTTTTGATACATGATTGCCTAGTTGACCTTTCTAATTAGTTAGCTGAGATATCATAACTTCTTTCCTCCTTGTTCAACAGTTGCAATGTATGCGGTGTATAATATTTCTATTAAGGTTAATATATAAGGAGGTACTTGAACTCAATAATTTATATCTATTTGTTATTTAAATTTTTTTTAACCTAAATAATACCTAAACTTGAAAACGGTAAGCCAATTTGGTATTCTTTTCAAGTACTTGACTAACACTATTAAAATACATTGATGTGACATTGATAATCGGTATCATGGTGACATATTTTTGACATGTGACAAAATATCTTTTTTTATAAATTTTAAATATTTTTATTTTTTTCACATGTTAAAATGGGAGACTATCACGTGCGCCCTACTATTGATCGTCAATGCCATGTCAACGTATTTTAATAGTGTTAGTCAAGTACTTAAAAAAAGTTTCGATTTGGCTTACAATTTCCAAATTTAAGTATCAATTAGATCGAAAATAACATTTTAAATTTCAAGTAAGTACAAATTGTCAAGTTTAATTATCTCCGTATATGTAAACCATTTCTATTAATATAACAACTTCATGTTAGGTAAGATGTTTTTCTCATATTGTGATAGATGACATTGATGACTGTTTGAGTCTTTCTCACTTTACTTTGAGCCTTAATTTTTTTTTAAGAAATTACGATTTTAATATATACTAAATTCCTTAAAATTATAATCCATCATCATAATGAACTCTACAACTAATAATCAAAATAAATTTAGATAAATTCAGTAATAAACCAAAATAAATTTGAAAAGAACTAGAATAAGTATGAAGAAAGCTCAAATATTGTGTAACATGAACTTGGGATCTTAAAATTCTCAAAATCTTCTCTTTATTATTATGTCAAAGGTTTAATCAACAACTTATTTCTTTATAGGTTAAAGGACATTTAAAGCTTTTGAACTTTAAAAAAAAATCAATTAAGTCTTTATACTTTTTTTGCACTCAATTGATCCATTAAACATTAAACTTATAGTCAATTAAGCCTTTTGACTATAGAAGGTAACGTCAACCATTTTTTGGGATGTTTGTGCCACATGACATGTCAAGATTGTGCCATATAGCGAAATCTAGTATTTTATGATTTCATATAGCGAAATCTAGTATTTTATGATTAAAATCATAAAAATTATAAAATCATAAAAATGGAAAATATATAAAATTATTATAAATGAAAAAAATTATAAAAAATATAATTCATTAAAAAATTGCAAAAACATTAAAAATGATTTAAAAAACAAAATATATATTATATAAATTATAAAACATTATATAATTTATGAAAATATTAAAAGTGTAAAAGTTATGAAAAATATTTAAAATATAGAAATTTATTAACAATATTTTTAAAAAATCAATAAAATTTACAAAATATTATTAAAATCATAAAAATGATAAAAAAAATTAAAAATAGATGAAAAATACCACATTAACAATATAATACTTATTAAAAATTATAAAATATTTATTTGATCTCTTAAGCTATTTGCAATAGTAAAGCTAAGGGTGGTAGGGGCACTGACCCCTCTAAAGTGGAAAATTTTCATTTACGCCCCTTTAGAATTTATAAAATTTTAAATTAAAAATGATAAAATTGTATTTTGACCTTTTTAAAATGATAAAAAATTAATTTGATCCTTTAAAACTTATAAAGATATAGGCTATTAAAATGGTAAAATTATATTTTTACTAAAGTAAAAATATATAATTTATTTTCGCTCCAAAAATAAAATCTAACTTTGCCTCTGGTTATTTATTGTACTCGTCCACTGTAGATCTTTGTAAAGCTTGGTGATAGTGGACTATTTTGAGATGTAAACTAAGGTGAGGAAATAAATAGAGAAGGTAACTGGCAATCGAAATTGTGTATATAAAATTGTAGATTTTTTTTATATTTTTTTTAATTTAATGTTATTTTTTGAATAATTTGTAATAATATTTTTGTAGTCTTCTATATTATATAGATTTTTGTACTATTTTATTTTTTAATAAAATTTTAATAATTTCTATATTTCTATATATTTTTTATTTTAATAATTTTAATAAATTTCAATTTTTTTATTTTTTTTATTTTTAATAGTTTTTATAAAATATTTTTTTCATTTATAATAATTTTAATAATTTTTTATATTTTTTGCACTTTTATATTTTTTAAACTTTTAATGATTTTTTAAAAAGTTTTAATGATTTCTTTATAATTTTTATGATTTAATTATAAAATAGCAGTTTTTACTACATGGCACAATTTTGGCATGTTACTTGGCGAAAACAACTTAGAAAAATATTGTTGTTACTCTGTAATGGGTTGTTAATTTTAATGTTCAAAGGGCTTAATTGATTGAAATTTTAACATTCGATGGCTCAATCTAATGTAAAAAAAATAGGGGCTTAATTGTTTTTTTGAAAAAAGTTTAGGAGCTTTAAAGACCCTTTAACCTTCTTGGAATTAGTATAAAAAATATATTAATTTATAATTTTGAGAAAATCATATTTTTCTGCTTATAGCTTTTGATATTTTATTGGTTTCTTTTTGTTAAATATTGTTATTATTATCTCATTAGTTTGAAAAATTTCCTATTTTTCTTAAATAATATATGTATATTAAAGACATAATTACTACTTAATTTGGTAAATCCTCTTTAAAAGTTTTGAATGAAAAATATCATCAAAATATACTTAATTTAATAGATACATAACAACGTTATAAAAATTTACAATTAGTGCTATTGCTTATATATTTTTCTGAAACTCATGTAGAATCCAAAAGATTGGACATCTTTCTCTCTTTTAAATGATTTTCCTTACCATCTTTCTAAAAACGCTTAACCTTAAGCCTTTTCCTGTTGTGTGGTTAGTCATTGGCCGCTATCCCTTCATTGATATATCATATTTTGATGCGTCAAATTGGGCTCTCCATTACACTCGAGGAGCTTATTCTCAAACAATTTAAGTATTTTTTATATGTTTTTATTGATTTTTATCTTTAAGCATTAATAAACATTTTTGCTTAGTTTTACACCTTTTTGAGACCCAAATCGGTCAACTATGACATGGGGAACCTAACGATGTGATTGAATTGATGTAGGGAGACGATAATGGCTCAAATTTAAGGAGAACATCATTCAATGCGGGTATCATGACATTGATGCCATGAAAGTCGTGATATCGCTAAAGTTGTTGAAATGAAGAAATTGAGTCCAACTTCAGTGATGTCGCGACACGAGGAATGGGTATCGTGACATCAAGACCCCTAAGACCACCAATGTAACACCTCTAAGCCGTATCCATCACCGGAATAGGGTAAAGAGGCATTGCTGAACATATCGAAACATTTCACAATCATTTCACAATCAAATGTCATGCATCGTCATATCATAGTCAAACATTAACATTAAGTCCCTTTCTTAGGTCAATGAGACCATAAACTTGCATTAGGAAGAGGTCGGGACTAAACCGAACACATACAAAAGTTTTCCAAAACTTAACAATTTTTCTAAGTTATAAAGGTCACACGCCCGTATGAACAAGCTGTGTGCCTTACACAACATTAGACATGTCCATGTGTCTAGGCCGTGGAGAAATAGGGCATACATACTGACTTATCCACACGGCCACAAGACACGCCCGTGTTTTTAACCCATGGTCGAAACTGACTTGGTCACATGGCCTGGCACATGCCCGTGTGTGCGCAACTGTGTGGTCTGCCCAGGCTCATTTTGAAATGGCCTCGAGTAACATAGCAGAGACACACTCCCGTGTCCCTGCTCGTGTGGGCAAAAATAGGCCATTTACAAGGCCAATATACCCCCTATTTGGGTCCTCCCTACAATTCCAAAATAAAGCATCATATATGCAACATTTTCAGCCAAATTCAAATCCAAACATGTATCAATCAATTCATAATATCATCATCCAATTTCATATCCATTCTCTATATCAAAACATACTAAAATCATGTGTCAAACATTACCCAAATTCTCAACTATGAACATACCAAATTGACCATTTCACTTGGCCATATACACACACATATATATCTCTAAACATATCATATTATTTTCCTTTTTAAACCGTATTCAAATAAATAATGCATCATCAATATTATACTCATCATTTTACTTATAGGAATATGAATCATAAGTAAAAAAATACATCCAATATTTCACCTCAATGCTCAAGCCAAATCATATAACCAATTACACCATAAATATAAACCATGAACCACACTTCCCAAAAATGAGCTCAATACATAACCAAATATATGCCATATTAACATCATGAATAAGCCATTTTCGCATGGCTATATAAATACACAAGTCAAAATAAACCATCTCAAAACTAGCCTATACATGCCACATTACTAAAACTTAAAGCTTTTATTTACCGAAGCGATAACCGGATAATGTGATGACGTCTCCTCTAAATTCCAACTCGAGCAAGTCTCTAAAACTCTATAGACATAGGATAATACACGGAGTAAGCTTTGAAAGCTTAGTAAATCATAAGCAATTAAATCATTTCAATGATATTTTTAAACCAATATCACTAAACCGAAATTAACAAATCTCAATAACATATTCCTTCATTGTACTTGTAAATTCATGAAACCACAATAAATAATTCACTTAACTTATTTATTAATGAACGTATACCCTTGCTTTCAAACTCGACTAACAACTGTTAGCTCATTCATATAAATCAAACTCACCCATATTCATTTCATCGCCGACCAAACCATGGTCATTTATTACAAATCATACATAAAGTTATATCAACTTCTTTATAAACACTTCCAAACTCGAAAATCCATAATTTCCTTATTCACATAAACCAAATTCACATACATGACTCATATAGTCAACTCAACCATTTTGATTTCATTATCTGTTCAAGTTTTCGAACCAATCATTCATACATCAAAGCCATGTCTTACTTTTATTCGACATCTTTAATATTTTAAATAGCATTAATAATGCTATCAAACCCAACTCATTTCATCATTCATTTACATAATTTTTCATCTACTTCATACTTAACATCATCAACCATATAGGTTCCGTACATACCTTCACCCTTATGTTCTTATCTATCACATTTATCACTCCAATGCTTGAAACACTAATTCATTTGATTGTCCTTGAACATTCAACGAACTCACACACTTACTGCCGATTACTTAGCTGAAGCTATAATTGTATCGCACACTTAGTGCCAATTAATTAGCCGAGGCTATAATTGTATCGCACATTTAGTGCCAATTAATTAGCCGCAACTATTTCATTTATCGCACACTTAGTGCCTCAAATTCAATTCACATTTTACATACTTCAACTTCACAATCATATTTCTTTACAACTCAATTCAACACATATAATGCACATACATTTCAATTTAACAACATTTGTTTACTTATGAACTTACCTCGTACTAACATGAACGGACCGGAAAGACTATTCCGATACTTTATCTTTTCCACGATCTAAAATTGTATTTCACTTTTCTCAATCTAGTTATAAGAAAAAATAGATTATTTAATCATTAATTCATTCAATTTAACACAATTTACATTTTTAGAAAAATTACATTTTTGCCCCTATTACTTCACATTTTTGCAATTTAGTCCCTATCACATAAAATCACAATTTCATTCAATTAAGGACAAGCCATGCTAGCCGAATTTTACTCCATCATAAATCAGCCCATATTTTCACTTTATTCATACTTTTAACCACATAGTTTCATAATTTCACAATTTAGTACATAATTTGCATATTTACTCAAAATCACTTTGTAAAATATGTAAAACTATCATTCAACTTCCATATTTCATCATCAATCATCAAAAAGCATGAATATTCATCAATTTTATCTTACAAAATCTATAGCAATTTCAAAAACGAAGATACAGGCTAGCTAGGTTAAGCTGCAACGAACTTAAAAACGTAGAAATTATTAAAAATGAAACAAAATTGAGCTTACATGCATTCAAGTCTCCATGGCCGATTGCTTCAAGCTATAATGGCTTTCTTCTTTATTACATTCGGCTAGCATGATAGAAAAGATGGACTAAATTCATTTTTATTTTGTTTTATTAACCTTTAATATCTATTTTACAAAAATAACCTTGATGAACATTAATAACTACTCCATATGCCATGCCACTAACTTCCATTACCTTATAAATGGATTAATAACCACATGAGGACCTTACTTCGAGGTTCTATAGCTATTTGATACTTTTAATTAATAGAACATAATTTTTACGCTTTACACGATTTAGTCCTTTTTACCGAATTAACCATTCAAATGGTAAAATTTCTTCACAAAATTTTCACACAATTCTAATATTATGCTGTAAATATTAAAATAATAATAAAATAATTTTTTTTAATGTCGAATCATGGTCCCAAAACTACTAGTCCGACTAGGGTCTAAATCGAGCTGTTAAAACCAATTTAGCCACTGTTTTGGGTATCACGACATCGAAGCCTGGGTGTCGCGACACCCATTGCTTGAGAAGGAGAAAATTTACTATAGGGGTAGTTTTTCTCCAACACAAACCCTAATCAAAATACAACGTCCAGGGGCATTTTGGTCTAAAATTTTAGGTTGTAATCAGATGTTAAAAGTCACTTTTGGCTGAGAACTAAATTGAGGTTGTTATCTTTACTTTTCTTTCATCTTTTTAGCTTTCTAGTTAGCTTCTTCTTCCTTTTCTAAGGTTTAGCTCAAGATTTTTCTAGTTTTAATGCTAGTTAGTTAGTTTTTACTATAGCTTGGTTTTATTTTCATTTTGATACTCCAACTCTCTTTATATATTAGCTTTAATCCATAGTCATTAATATAGCTCAGCTTCATTTTCTTTTCTTAGATAAAAATCTAAACTTTAGTGTTATTTTTCACCACCATTATTGCCAACTTCATCTTCTTCAAGCAACTATCAAGAAAACTCTAATCTTTCTTTAACCCTCTTTTGTGCTTATTTTTACGTATGATTTTCATGTATATTGGGTTGTTGATTGTATGGAAATGACGATGAGTAGCAAAACCTATGGGGGTGGTTGATGAAAATGTTGCTTGCGTAGTTTTTGATACAGGGATTAAATTGTAAAAATTGGACTAAATCGAATAAACTTTAAAATTTAGAATTGACACCTATAGGTGAAAACATAAATAGGTGAGACTGAGAGGAGATCCTATTGACCACCAATTTGTTTGTCCCCAAGTTAGTTTGACAAGGTTGAGAGATAAACTAGATCAAATCGTCTAATAATGTAAAATGGAGATCGAGAGGTAAAATTACACCAATTAGAAGTTTAATCTTTTTAGATCCCTAATCCAAAGACTAATCAGCAACATGAAAGTCAACAATCATTATTTTTTTATTGAATTGCTAATTTCTTAGTTTTATCTATTTTATAGTTTTGTATTTTTTAGTGTTAGGTAACCAACTAGTATAATTAACTCATCAATTATGAATTGTCGTAATATAAGACTTAGTGAGTAGTTAGTTAGACTTTTTGGTTGCATGCTTCTTGCTTAAGAATCACTTAGTCCTCAAACTTTCTTGGGTACAATCCTTGGAATACTCGGGTGTTCTATTGTAACACTACAAATATTATAACTCGACCTGTCACACTTGCAATACACCGCTTGGTTATAATTATTTTTTTTAATTCATAGCCTCGGTGCATGCACATTGGGGTGTAGTTAAGTTGTTAGCGTCGTTGCTAGGGAGTTTGTGTATGAATGATTTGCTTGATTAAAGCATGACTACTAGTGAGATAATTAGCAAAAGTTAGGTCTATAGATACAACGCTTTTCTTTCTTGCATTTGCTTGTTTATTTTCTTTGTTAAATATTCTTATATTCATTGGCCTTTTTTGTAATTGTGGTGTTAGTCTATGACTCGGGGTGACAACAAGTTTGTCCTATTTGACCTTGAGTAAAAAAGGTTGATAACAAATGCTTAGAAGGGCCGACTTCTAAGCAGAGCCCCACCACCACCGATTGTCGATCCTTTGGTTGATAATCCAAGAGTCAAGGAACCTCCCTTTGATCTTCCTAACGCCAAGGCATGCATGTCCCTTTCGTCTAAGACGAAAGGAGCAATGGACACTGCGAGATTATGTCATGCTAAATTTGGACGTGATGTGAGGAAGCATCAATTGTCCCTCTATAAATGCGAACAACTTTGAGATCAAACTGAAAATGATTCAAATAATCCAAAACAATAATCAATTTAGGGGCTCTATGAATGAGGACCCTGACGAACAGTTAAAACGCTTTCCTACACTTTGTGATACATTTAAATATAATTGTGTATCCAATGACGCTATTCGCCTTTCGTTATTTCCTTTCTTTTTATGTGATGGTGCTTTTATGTGGTTGGATTCACAACTGGTGGACTCAACCAACACATGGAACGAGCTTGCCAATTGATTTCTTACCATCTATTTTCCCTTGAGCAAAATGATGAAGTTGCAAATGGGCATCACCAAATTCCAAAAACTAGAAGAGGAGTCACTATATGAAGCGTGAGAGTGTGTAACACCCCTCGCTCAACCAGGTTACTGAGTCTGAGTTATAGGATGCTACAATTGTTGCCAAAGCAACTATAAACATTTAATAACCAAATTACACTATAATACATACATTCATATTCAAAACGTCTCATAATTACATTATACGATTTTTTGGGACTTATTCATGCTTATGAAAGCTCATTTACTAACCCGAGTTTGAAAATAGACTAAATATAGTCTTGATGAAAGTTTTATGGCATCGAAACGGAGTGGAAGAGGCTACATGGGAACCTAAAGAAACTATTAGAAGTCAATATCCGAACTTGTTTACTGGTAAGACTTTCGAGGATGAAAGTCCCTAAGGGGGGAGAAATGTAACATCCCGAAATAGGGCATAGTCGGGATAGTGCTTTTGGGACCACAAATCCGATGTTAAAATTATTATTTCATGATTATTATGAGGTCTAGGATATGAAAATATGCATGTGTTAACGTTTCATGAAGAAATTCTACGTGTAAGGTGTCTAATTGGAAATTAAGGACCAAATCCAATAAGTAACAAAACTTGGGTTCTAGTAGAAATTTGTATGAAATTGTTTTGGAATGTTAATTAGAGGTCCTTAAAGAGTAATTTTCCCAATTTCTAAGTTTTTCGACAAAAATGGCCATGCATAGAAAAGTTTGAAGGTTTAGTAAGGAAGGACATTTTGGTTATTTGGTAATAAAATTAATAAAAAAGGGAAAAAAGGAAGTAAAATTCAGCCATTTCTTCTCCATGGCTACCGAAAATTAAAGGGTCTCCATAGCTAGGGTTTTCAACATTTTCAAGCTCAATAGTAAGTGCTCCCCAGCCTCGTTTTTAACGTTCTCTCTATTTCTACCCATATTTCAAGCTAGGGTTCATATTCAAAAATTTACCCATGCATGAGATGTTTGTGTTTTGATGATTTATGGAGGAATATGAGAGTTTAAAGGATAGTAAAAACTTTTACTATATAGTTTTTCATGAAAATAGCTTAAGGGTCCATTGTAAAAGTTGTGAAAATGGGTAGAAAAATGTGAAATGAAAGAAAATATGGGTTGCTATAGACAAGAAAAATATTTGGCTAGGCTTGGGTAACTTAGAAATTTCATGCATTTAATTATACGAGCCTTTGGACTAAATTGTAAAAGTGTGGAAGGTTAGGGGCAAATTGGTCATTTTGTCCGGGGGTGAGTCTTAAGCTGAAAATGAACAATGTGGGGTATTAATAATTTATTTTTACAAATATAGACCCCGAGGAACCAATTCCGGAGGTCGACTGTGAAAAACGAAAGGTTTCAAAATAACTGAGACACAAATCCAAAACGACTACCAGGTAAGTTCGTATAACCCAAAGTAAACTTTTAATATACTTAAATATGTATGTTCTTGAATGTATGAAAATTTAGATATTCATTGCATGAAAATCCATGAAATGTGGTGGTGTAATTGAAAAGGATGATAAATGTCCCGGTTGAAATAGAAAGGGAAATCTGATGGTTAAATTATGGCTTACATGACATGAGATCCTGCATGTGTTGCTGAAAAGGATTTAGCCTGGACGGGTAATCCGATGATCTCAAAAAAGAAAGGATCTAGCCCGAACGGGGTGTTCTTTGAGTGATCGAGCCTCCCGAAGAATATGGGCGCAATAAGGATATAGCCCGGATGGGTAATTCGATTGAGGATTGAATTTAGCCTGGACTGGCAATTCAGATTCGAGCTTATGAGAGCAATTGTCGTAAAAAGGGATTTTATCCTGGACTGGTAATTCCAACATTACTCTCTGAGTTATTACTACGAGGGATTTAGCCTAGACTGGTAATCCCGCCATAAGATGTAAGGTTCGCGGGAGTGCGTACTTGAGATGATCACTTGTATGACTTGACGGTTATTGGGCAATCCATCGAGATTTCTGAGAAATTCAACGGGATTAACATGAGAAATAAAGAATGAAAATATTGAATTGATGAGCTCATGTAAGGCTAGGGACATGATGTATTGTTATGAGACTAAGTTGATGATTGAGTGCATGTGATAGGGAAATTATTTCATGCTTGTTGGAATTATTGCTTAAATATGGTTGTATGCTAATTAATTGGTAAATTTACTTTCCAGTTATCCGGACTTACTAAGCATATAAATGCTAACCCCCTTCTCTTTTCCCTATCTTACAGAGCTCGTGGACTCGTGAAGATTGGAAGACGGTTGGAGAATCAACACACTATTGACTTGTCCCACTTTGGTATATAGATACTTTTATTTTGTTTAATGGCATGTATAGGGTTTTGGTTATTTTTTTATATGTGTCATTTGGCTAGCCAATGTAAAGGCTTAAATGGTATACTTATTCTTTTACATATGGCAATGAGATATGGTTCATATTGATGTAGGTTGTTAACCTACTAATGATGCATGTTTATGCTTAAATGTTTCATAAGGTATGATGATGAGGGTTATCATGGATGGATGATTAAAATGGGACCTAATAATTTGAGAGTGGACATAGCATATAATGGTATATTGTTATAATATGGCCTAAGGGTAAAATGTAAAATGTGCTTTGTTAATCCCTAATACGAAAAGGATAATTTAATATGTATTAAACCGATGAGATGAGATTAACATACAATGAATTATACCAATGTTTTTTAAGAGTATAATTAGGCCATGTTAAATACCATTGAAGCCTTTAAGTGTGTATGGATTATAGAGGGTGACCAAAGGCTTAGAAAATAGCCTTAAAAAGGTCCACACGGGTAGACACACGGGCATGTGTCTAGGCCGTGTGTGACATACGGTTAGCCTAGTAGGCGTGTTGTCTAGCCATGTGTCCTCTGTACCTAAAAGTTTAGGTCAGTTTGCATGGTAGTAAACACACGGGCAGAGACACGGCTGTGTGTCTCAACCGTATGGAGGACACGGCCTAGCACACGGGTGTGTGCCTTGGCCATGTGCCTCAAAATGAATGATGATGTCATAAACAGAATGTTTGGATTTTTGGACACGGACGACGACACGGCCGTGTCTAGGCCATGTGAGGGACACTGGTGTGTGTTTGGCCATGTGAAAATCCCTGTAGGTTCGAAATGAAAAATAAATTCAAATAATTCAACACTGGTGAGGGACACGGGCGTGTCCCTAAGCACACGGGCGTGTGAGGCATAACCCTAAGAATTTCACTAAAATTTTCAATAGTTCTCGATTTAGTCCTGGATCGATTTTAATGTATGTTTTGGACCTTGTAGGTCATTATAGGAACACTATGATGTTGTTTGATTGGTTTTAAATTATAATAAAATTTTATAACCTATATTTTTTGAAATGTCTGAGTATGTGTCCAGTAACGCCTCGTACCTTGTCCTGATCTCGGGTACGGGTAAGGGGTGTTACATTTAGTGGTATCAGAGTTACGATTTAGTCGGTTCTAGGACTAACGTAGCATGTATTGAGTATAGCTATACATGCCATTACACAAGTTATGATAGTGTGATATCTCCTAACTATTTTTAATTGTATTTGAATATAGGAAATATCTTCCAATCAAGCTCAAGATGAGTCTGAGGGAGCCGAGAGCGATGCTTCAGCTTCCGTTCAGTGAGTTACTACTAGTAGTAGCAGACGACCTATGACTGAAGGCCAAAAGAGGCAAGAGCTGCCTTCTTCGAGATGATGGATGAATGGTTTGGGGATTACTTGAGAAATCGCCCTAACACACCACGACCTCCTTCGCCCCCTCCTCGGCCTGAGGGGGAAGTGCCATAAGGTATGGCATCCATGAGAATTGGTAAGGCCCCAGTGGATAAACCTAGGAACTATGGGGCTAAAGAGTTTAGGGCTAGGTTGAGGATGATGTGGAACAAGCTGAGTTTTGGCTCAAGAACACTGTGCGAGTTTTGGATGAATTGTCATGTACACCCGAAGAATGCTTGAAGTGTTACAACACACCACTAGTGAAAGACGGTATCCTCAGTGGTACTTAAGGAAGACATTACATGGGAGTTCTTTTAAGCTGAGTTTAAAAAGAAATACATCAGTCAAAGGTTTTTAGACTCAAAGCGAAAGGAGTTCTTGGAACTCAAACAAGGAAATAAGACTGTGTCAGAGTACGAAAGGGAATTCGTTGGGTTAAGTCAGTGTGCAATGGAGTGGGTCCAATTATAGGCAGAAATGTGTAAGCACTTCGAGGAAGGCTTGAATGAGGAAATTAAATTACTGATCGGGATCCTTGAAATACGAGAATTTGTCATATTAGCTGACCGGGCCAAGAAGGCCGAAGAGCTAAATAATGAAAGAAAGCATGCTAAGAGAGAAGCTTGAGTTTCGAGTAAGAGGTCTAGCGGCAGAGCACACTCCTTCCCCACAAAGAAATCGAGAAGTCATCAAGAACGTTGCACTTCATCAGTAGGATTTCAGGTAGAGCAAGAAGCTCCAAGCGACATAACCCAAAGTTTTCTTCCTCTATAGTAACTAGTGTGGGAAGCATAGATGATCAAAAGCCGAACTGGTAAAGCTACAAAAAATTTCACTTAGGAGAGTGCCGAATGAATAGTGGTACATGTTTCAGATGTGGGTCTCTTGACCATTTTCTCAGAGACTGCTCGGAGTGAGCTAATAAAGAGGTTGAATTAGCTCCGCAGCCGAATGCTCCTATTTCTCGAGGTAGACCTCTGAGACATCCCGGAAGTGCAAGTGGCAGTCGAACTGTTGCTAAGGATGCTACTGCAAATCAGAGGCTAGAGTCTCGGCAAGAACTTATGCAGTATGCGCTCGAGAGGAAGCCTCTGCTGCTGATGTCATCACGGATACATTTTTTTATCTATAATACTCGTGTCATTGCCTTAATTGATCCAGGTCAACCCATTCGTACATTTGCATGAAATTGGTGTCTAGCATGGATATGTCTGTAGAGGCTACGGAGTTTGTGGTTAAGGTGTCAAACCCTTTAGGCAAATCAGTCCTAGTTGATAAAGTCTATAAGAATTGTCCCTTGACGATCCAAGGTTATTATTTTCCGGCTAACCTTATGTTAGTGCCATTCGATGAATTTGATGTAATACTTGGCATGGATTGGTTAGTTGTGCATGATGTAATTGTAAATTGTGGTAGCAAGTATATCGAATAGAAATGCTCAGATGGTGAGATTCTCCGGATAGATCCAAGTGAGTTGGATACTCGAAGATCTCTTTCTAACATCTCTAGCTTCAGAATCATCTTTTCTTTTCTGTTTACTTAATTCTTCAGCTTTACAAGCTCGCTCAACGAGTACTACCATTTCTTTAATTTCCAAAATCCTAACTAACAGACGGATATCTTTGTTTAGTCCATCTTCAAACCTTTTGCACATTATTGCTTCACTTGATACACATTCCCGAGCATACTGGCTCAATCTCACAAATTCACGTTCGTATTCAGTAACAAACATACGGCCTTTTTTAAGCTCAAGAAACTCTTTACGTTTCTGATTGATGAATCTTTGACTAATGTATTTCTTTCGAAATTCAGCTTGGAAGAAATCCCAAGTAACCCGTTCACTCCAAACCACAGATATTAAAGTTTTCCACCAATGGTACGCCGTATCTCTCAAAAGTGAAACGACACATTTTACACATTCCTCAGGATTTAAAGACATTTTATCAAACACTCGTATTGTATTCTTTAACCAGAATTCGGCTCTTTCAGCATCATCATTTGTTGTAGCTCGAAACTCTTCAACCTTATACTTTCTAATCTTATCAATTGTTGGTCTCCTTAACTGAACCGGATTCACTGAGGGCATAACAGGAATTTGAGAAGGATTAACCAGGGGTGGAGGTTGTTGTACAGCCAGATTGGTTCAAATATACTGGGTGAACCAATCATTCATCATATGATAGAAGGCTTGTTTGGCCTCAGTATCACAGCTACTCGTAGCCGGTCGAGAATCAGCTTGCACCGTCCCTTGCGCAAGAGTAGGCGCATTGCTTTCAACATCATCAACTACAGCTCTATCGGGATCCATTGCTATATAAAAACACATTTCAATGTCAGGATTCATCACACTATCGCAGTTTTAGATATATGACGTGTATAGCTAGACTCACATATGCTATGGAAGTCCTAAAACTGACTAAATCATAGCTCTGATATCAATTAAAATGTAACACCTCTAACCCGTAACCGTCATCAGATTAAGGTTATGAGGCATTACCAGACAGACATAACATTTCAGACCAATTCAAAATCACGGATATCACATAACATTAATAAATAGGCAATCATCAACAATTCATCCCTTATGATGGTCTAAGAGACCTAAAACATACTTTTAAGGATAGTTGAGACTAAATTGAACACATTCATAAAGAACTCAAAAAATTTTTCAATTCTGTTGAGGTCACACGCCCGTGTCACCAGGCCGTGCCAAAACAAGGCATACATACCGAATTTCACCCACGGCCAACAGACATGCCCGTGTGCTATGGCTGTGTGATACATATCTAGCTATTGACTTGAGCCCACGGCCATTTGACACCCCCATGTGTCTTAACCCTGTGATTTTAAGAGGTTACTACTTTGCATACACGGCCACAAGACACGCCCGTGTTCCCTGACCGTGTGGCATAATGCAGGCTTGGTTTAAGCCAACTTGCTACCCCCTTTTTGGGTCTTTCCTACAAGCAATACTAAACAACATTTATACTAAATTTTTCAGCCAATTCCATGCTCAACACATGCTTTATTATAACTAAATCATCACCATTCAATAACCTATTCAAAACCATATCAAAACACATTAAAATCTTATTACAACAACATGCCAAATTGCTTATTTCATAGCTCACTTATGGCACCTTCTAACTCATGCTTAAACTTACCATTTCTTCTACTTGGCATATTTCAAATTGACTACCACATACAAGGCCATATAACCATTACAAGCATACACAATTTGGCATCACAAACCATTTACCAAAACTAAGCACAAACATAACATTTGCTAGCCAATTCTCATGGCATAACATATATACTTATCAAAACTTAATTACATAGACATTCCAACCTATACATGCCATACTTAAAAATATTTACACTTTCAAAAGTACCAAAATAAGTTCGATAGTATGGTGACAATCCTCGACTATCCCTGAGCCTTCAGTAGCTACGATAACTGTAAAACAGACAGAAATCATACAGAGTAAGCTACAAAGAGCTTGGTAAGACAAATAAAATTGGTTTAACTATTAAAGCATATAAAGTACCAATCAACAGCAAGAATTCATAGCCATTTCACAAAATCGTTCATGAGCCTAACCATGCTCATTTGCTTGTATACATGTCATGTTTCATTTCCATGATTTCATACACACTTCGCATTCATTATTTCATAGAAACAGA
The DNA here is from genome assembly GCF_007990345.1 of Gossypium hirsutum. Lineage (NCBI taxonomy): Eukaryota > Viridiplantae > Streptophyta > Magnoliopsida > Malvales > Malvaceae > Gossypium > Gossypium hirsutum. The sequence goes on along the minus strand of NC_053426.1, from coordinate 54,562,723 downwards.
GTCTTTCATATTCAGAAATTTAGTACAATACAAACGTACCTGTAGAAATTATACATTTCATATAATCATTCCCATATCTCGTACTCTATCATCAGACGGTTCAGAAACGATACAGATACTCATAAACAGGTACAATGCTGACGTCCTAGACGTGGTCTTACATGTAATTCAGTATCGATGCCTTTGTCCCAGACAGGGTCTTACACGAAATCAAATACGATGCCTATGTCCCAAACATGGTCTTACACGTAAATCTCAAATCGAGGCCTATGTCCCAAACACGGTCTTACATGATATCTCAGATCAATGTCAAAGTTCCTTTAGAACATACAGAGCTTTTCAGATACTAGCATATTCTCAGAATTTACTCAAAATCTATTCATCAGGCTCTCAAGGCTGGCCAATACAGATTACAGTTTGTATGCGCAAAATTTAGTCAATTTATCACGTAATTGTAATTTGACTTACCTCGTATGAATTTCGAACGAAAACGAGTCGACTATTCAACTATTTTGGACTTTCCTCGATCTAAGTCCGATTTTCTATGTTCTTGATCTAATACAATTCAAATCCAACCATTCAATCATTCATTTCATTCAAAATAATCCATGAACACATATTTAGGGCACTTTGCGTTTTAACCCTTACATTTTCACACTTTGACAATTTTGTCCATTTTTCACAAAATCACAAATATATAAAATTCACCAAGACTATAGCTTGACCGAATATCCATAGCTTCCATACAAGCCCAAATAACATATTTAATTCACAATTTAGTCCTTCAAAACCTCATTTTCACAAATTAGCCCAAATAGCTCTATTCCATCAAAAATTCAAGAACAAAATATGATAATCTCACATATATCTATCATAATCCATATAAAAACATTACAAAGCTCATATAATCATCAATGGAACATTTCATAATCTTCAACAGAAATAGAAATTCAAACATGGGTTTTGAAGAACATGAAGCAACGATCATAGAAACGTAGAAATTATCAAAAACAGACAAAAATTCATACGTTAATCAATGATTAAGCTAGCCGAAACCTAGAATGGTTTTCTTCTCTTTATTTTCTTTGATTTTCGGTTCTCCTATGTGTTTATGAACACATGCATGAAATTTGTTTTCTTTAATTCATGTTAAAGCATGAATTACTATTATATCCCTCATTAATAAACATATCTATTTCATAAAACAAGGTCATTTATGACCACTCATAAATTCAATGGAGTAATTGCCACATAAGGCCATAATAATCCAAAGCCATGCCAATTAAACACATTGAATAAATGACAAGCAAATTTTATAATTTACGCGATTAAATCTTTTTTCATAATTAAGCACAGAAACAGACAAATTAAATCACAGAAACTTCGCAGATATAAATTCACATATCATAGACACAGAAAATAATATTAAAATATTTTTCAGAATCAATTACGTGGTCTCGAAACCACTGTTTCGGCTAGGGTCAAAACCAGACTGTTATAGAACAAGTATCCGTTGACTAGGATTGACGACTTGTTTGATCAATTGAGGGGAGCCACTGTGTTTTCTAAGATAGATCTGAGATCTGAATACTACCAGTTGCGAGTAAAAGAGTCAGATGTACCTAAGACTGCTTTCAGAATGAGGTATGGCCATTATGAATTTCTTGTGATGCCTTTGGGGTTGATAAATGCACCTGCTATATTTATGGACCTGATGAACAGGATATTCTGGCCATACTTAGACAAGTTTGTTGTTGTGTTTATTAATGACATCCTGATTTATTCCAAGGATGAGACTGAGTATGCAGAACATTTGAGAACGGTTTTACAGATCTTATGGGACAAACAGTTGTATGCTAAATTTAGCAAGAGTGAGTTTTGGCTCTAAGAGGTTGGATTCCTCGGTCACATTGTGTCGGATGATGGCATCCGAGTTGATCCAAATAAGATATCTGCAATTGTTGAGTGGAAGCCACTGAAGAACATAACAGAGGTTAGAAGCTTTTTGGGCTTGGCCGGCTATTATCGATATTTTGTAAAAATATTTTCAATAATTGTAACTCCTTTGATGAGGTTGCTGCAAAAAGATGTTAAGTTTGAATGGTCAGAGAAATGTCAGCACAGTTTCGATCGATTGAAGACATTGCTGACCAAAGCTCCAGTACTAGTACAACCTGAGCCGGGAAAAGAATTTGTGGTTTATAGTGACGCGTCCTTGAATGGACTAGGCTGTGTATTAATGCAAGAAAGTAAACTGATGGCCTATGCTTTGAGGCAATTAAAACCCCACGAGAAAAATTATCCAACACATGACTTGGAGCTAGCAGCCATTGTATTTGCCCTAAAGATTTGGAGACACCATTTGTATGGTGAGACATGTCATATATTCACTGATCACAAGAGTTTGAAATATTTGATGACTCAAAAAGAATTGAATTTGAGACAAAAAAGATGGTTAGAGTTGATTAAAGATTACTGATCATTGACTATCACTCGAGAAAGGTGAATGTGGTCATAGATGCACTAAGCAGAAAATCCTTGTTTATGTGGTCACAGATGCACTAAGCAGAAAATCTTTGTTTGCTTTGAGAGCCTTGAACACATAGTTGGCCTTGTTAGATGCTGGTTATATTTTGGCAGAGTTAAGAGCCAGACTAACGTTTCTAGAAGAAATTTGTGTAGCCCAGGTCAATAATAGTGATTTGCAAGCCAAGAGAACTCAATACGAGTCAGGCACCGAATCTGATTTTTGGATTGGTCCCGACGGTTGCTTGATGTTCAGAGATAAGATCTGTGTATAAAGAGATGACGAGCTTATTCAAAAAAAATTTACAAGAGGTGCATGATAGCCGTTTGTCTATTCATTCAGGAAGTACCAAGATGTACAATGATTTGAAGAAAATGTACTTGTGGAATGGCATGAAAAGAGACATCTCCGAATTTATATCGAAATGCTTAATATGTCAGCAAGTCAAGGCTGAACACCAAGTACCTTTAGGTTTGTTACAGCTTGTGATGGTCCCCGAATAGAAATGGGATAGAATTACCATGGATTTTGTGATTGGATTGCTGTTAACCCCAAAAAAAGAAAGATGCTATTTGGGTTGTGGTTGATAGGCTAATGAAGTCGGCTCATTTTATTCTAGTATGAACTGACTACTCACTTGACAAATTGGTCGACTTGTATATATCTAAAATTGTGAGATTACACGGGGTACTGATATCGATTATCTCAGATATGGACTCGAGATTCACTTCGAGATTTTGGAAGAAGCTGCAAGAAACCTTAGACACAAAGTTGAGTTTTAGCACAATGTTTCACTCGTAGACTGATGGCCAGTTTGAGTGGATGATTCAGATTCTTGAGGACATGTTGCGGTGTTGCGTCCTTGAATTTCAGGGTAGTTGGGGAAAATACTTACCATTGGTGGAATTCGCTTACAACAACAGTTTCCAGATGAGTTTAAAGATGGCACCTTACGAGGTATTGTATGGCCGGACGTGTCGACCTTTGCTGTATTAGGCAGAGCTCAAGGAATGCTAGATTCATGGAGTTGATTTAGTCACGAAAACTGAAGAAAAGGTTAGAGTGATACGTAACTGTTTGAAAGCGACGTCGGATAGACAAAAGTCATATGTTAATTTGAAAAGAAAGGAGATCGAATTTCAAGTTGGAGATAAAGTGTTCTTGAAAGTGTCTTTATGGAAAAACGTATTGAGATTTGGCTGGAAAGGCAAACCGAGTTCGCGATTTATCAGAGCATATGAGATCACCGAAAGGTTTGGACCATTAGCCTACCATTTAGCATTGCGACCTGAATTGGGAAAGATTCATAATGTATTCCATGTATCCATGTTGCGACGACATAGGTTAGACCCCTCTCATGTGATTTCACCGACGGAAATTAAGATCAGACCGGATATGACTTATGGTGAAGAGCAGGTTAAGGTTTTGGCTCGAGAAGTCAAATAGTTGAGGAACAAAAATATAGCCTTGGTGAAAGTTTTATGGCATCGACACGGAGTGGAATAGGCTACATGGGAATCTGAAGAAACCATGAGAAGTCAATATCCGAACTTGTTTACTGGTAAGACTTTCGAGGACAAAAGTCCATAGGGGGAGAAATATAGCATCCTGAAATAGGGTCTGGTTAGATTAGTGGTTTTGGGACCACAAATCAGACGTTAAAATAATTATTTCATGATCATTATGAGGTCTAGGGTATGAAAATATGCATGTGTTAGAGTTTCATGAAGAAATTCTATGTGTAAGGTGTCTAATTGGAAATTAAGGACCAAATTGAATATGTTGCAAAGCTTGGGTTCTAGAAGCAATTTGTATGTAATTGCTTTGGAATGTTAATTAGAGGTTCTTAAAGAGTAATTTGCCCAATTTCTAAGTTTTTGGACAAAAATGGGCATGCATGGAAAAGTTTGAAGCTTTAGTAAGGAAGGGTATTTTGTTCATTTGGTAATAAAATTAATAAAAAGGGAAAAAGGAAGCAAAATTCAGCCATTTCTTCTCCATGGCTACCGAAAATTAAGGAGTCTCCATAGCTAGGGTTTTCAACATTTTCAAGCTCAATAGTAAGTGCTCCCTAGCCCCGTTTTTAACGTTCTTCATATTTTTGAGATCCTCGTAACATGTTCCTCTATTTCTACCCATATATCAAGCTAGGGTTCATATTGAAAAATTTACCCATGCATGATATGATTGTATTTTGATGATTTATGGAGGAATATGCGAGTTTAAAGGATAGTAAACAACTTCTACTAAGTAGTTTTTCATGGAAATGGCTTAAGGGACCATTTTTGTAAAAGTTGTGAAAATAGGTAGAAAAATATGAACTAAAAGAAAATGTGGGCTGCTATAGGTAAGAAAAATATTTGGCTAGGCTTGGGTAAATTATAAATTTCATGCATTTCGTTATACGAGCCTTTGGACTAAATTGTAAAAGCGTGGAAGGTTAGGGGCAAATTGGTCATTTTGCCCGGGGTGAGTCTTAAGCTGAAAATGAACAATGTGAGGTATTAATAATTTAGTTTTACTGATATAGACCCCGAGGAAGCAATTCCGGAGGGCGACTATAGAAAACAAAAGGTTTCAGAATAATCGAGACACAAATCCAAAACGACTACCAGGTAAGTTCGTATAACCCGAAGTAAACTCTTAATATACTTAAATATGTATGTTCTTGAATGTATGAAAATTCATGAAATATGGTGGTGTAATTGAAAAGGATGATAAATGTCCCTGTTGAAATAGAAAGCGAAATCTGATGGGTAAATTATGACTTACATGATATGAGATCCTGCATGTGTTGCAGAAAAGGATTTAGCCCAGAAGGGTAATCCGATGATCTCAAAATTGAAAGGATCTAGCCCAGAAGGGTGTTCTTTGAGTGATCGAGCCTCCCGAAGAATATGGGTGCAATAAGGATTTAGCCCGGACAGGTAATCTGATTGAGGATTAAATTTAGCCTAGACTGGCAATTCAGATCCGAGCTTATTAGAGAAATTATCGTAAAAAGGGATTTTAGTGTAACAGCCCAGTTTAGACCCTATTTGGAACAGTGGTTTCGGGACCACAAATCCGAGCCAGAAAAATATTTAAAAATTATTTTATGTGTTTATTATGTGTGAATTTATATCTGTAAAATTTTCGTGTTTTAATTTTATCGTTTGGGTATCCGATTAAATAAAAGGACTTAATCATGTAAAAAGAAAATTTGATGGTTTATAGTATAAGGGCCGAATTGTTAGTGGCTTTTTAAATTGAAGTATTTAAGTTGTAATTAGTCATTTGATTACTAGTGGGACGGTGGTAAGTATATACCATATGGTTTTATAATATTTTATTAAAGATATATATATGTGTGTAAATTAAATATTATTTTATATTAAGGTGTAATATATATTATAAGACATAAACGTGAAAGCCATATCATGTGCATTAGCTTATTGTTTGGTTGGTAAAGGATATATATATTATATGATTTTATTATTATTTCAAATGTAAAAAACTAAAAAATTATAAGCTTTATAATATAAAAGATATTATAAAGTAAAATATGAGTGGGCATATGTTTTATTTCACCCATGCCGAAACAAAAGAAAAGAAAAAGAAATAAGGGAAGCTTAGGTTCGACCAACTCCCAAGCTCAAATCATAGGTTCGTTCTTTGTCGGTTTTCGATAATTTTTACGTTTTTGAGATCGTTGCTTCGAGTACTTCAAAACCCATGCTTAAAATTTGAATTTTGATGAATTTTGAGTTATGCCATTGATGGAAGCTTGTGATTTTTATGGTTTGATGGTGAAATATGAAAGATAGGTGTTGGGTTAACATATTTTTTTATTGGAATTTTTGATGATTTTGAGTAATTAGGACTTAATTGCAAAAATAAAAATTTGAGAGACTAAAATATGAAATTGATGAAATATATAGACTTGTATGGGTATGAGTAAAATTCGGCCCAACATGGGTATATTGAAATTTTGTATATTGTGTTTTGTGCAATAGGGATTAAATTGTAAAAATTGTAAATGTCAGGGGTAAAATGGTAATTTACCCATTTATGTGTTTTTGAACTAAATTGAATGAAAATATGTTTGAATGAGCTTAATTTGAATATTTTTAGATCAAGAACCAAAGAAATCAAATTTGGACTAGGGAAAAACGAAAGTTGTCGACTAGCAGCTCCGTCCCGTTTTACGACGTCTGAGGTAAGTTTATAAGCAAATACACATGCCTAAATGTAGTTAAATGTTAAGTATATATGCTGGTATATAATATATGAATTTATACTTGTAAATGCTGAATGTGTATGAGTTTGAAAACTATGTTCGAGCTTTCGATTCGACCGAGTTACGACATTCGAAAGCCCTGTATGAATCTTAGGAATAGTTAGAATACATATGTCATGACACAGGATTCCGACATTTGTGTTGTAACACCCCGTACCCAAGACCGTTGCCGGAGTCGGACACGAGGGGTTTGCAGACTTAAATCACTTATTTGCACAGTCCATTTTAAATTTCCAGACGAGCTGGCTAACTGCGTCACTGTCACCTTAAAAATCATATCTCGAGTTCCAAAACTCAAAAACCAGTTCCGTAAATTTTTCCTGAAACTAGACTCATATGTCCATCTACAAATTTTTTTCTAGAATTTTTGGTCAAACCAATTAGTATGGCAATTGCCTGTTTCAGGGTTCGACTACACTGACTTTTGTGCATTACGACTTGGATATCTCCCTGTACAGGGCTTCAATACTGATGCCGTTTGTTTCTATAGAAACTAGTCTCGAAAAGGAATCTAAAAATATATGGCATGACTTCTAATTATCTCTGGTTAATTTATAATGAATTTCCAAAGTCGGAACAGGGAATCCAGAAACCGTTCTGGCCCTATTTCGCGAAAACCTAAATATCTCATAATATACTGTTCATATGATCGTTTCGTTACTTTCCTATGAAAATAGATTCATCAAGGTTCGATTACATAATTTATTCACTATTTTAGTGATTTTTCACATTCACGTCACTGCTACTATCAGCATCTATTTTTTTAAGGTAGACTTTACCTATTACATAGTTTCCATGATTCAACTAGCCCTTTAGCATATATAGCACAAAATATGATCATGATTAACCATTCCAATGGCTAATCGTTCCCAAACATTTCCATACCTCTTAACGAACATCATACAAGACGATTATAATACTAAAGTGTATATAAGCCATTTTCGCATGGCTATCCAAATTTATACAAAACCAAAGGGTCCATGACCAACAACAAAACGGGTAGTCCTATACATGCCATTTCAAAGTTCAACCAAAAGTGTACCAAAGGGGGCTTTGATAGTGTGGGCGACTTCGACTTCAATAATCCCGAGTCCGATAGCTGACGAACCAAAATTTATAAAACAGAGATTCAAAGAACGGAGTAAGCATTTAATGCTTAGTAAGTTTGAGCCATAAAATTAGACACAACTAAAGTGTAGCATTCATATGGCTAAACAGATAATTTCATATGCACAAATTCTCAATATCATACTTACTTCACATTACCAACCCTTATATTCATACACAAAAGATCAACTTAGCCAAAGGCCGGTAGCTCATTTATCGACTGAGCGAATACTAATTGTAAGGGATCAACTAAATCAATGCATATACGAGACATACCTCATTGCTGGGATTTTACGAGCATATTAATTGAAACTATTACAGCAAGGTCGCTCATTCCCAAGCCAAGTACCTTCGGGATTTAACCGGATATAGCTACTCGCTCAATGCCTTCAGGACATAGCCCGGATATAGTAACTCGCACCATTTCCTTCGGGACTTAGCCCGGATATAGTAACTCGCACAAATGCCTTCGGGACTTAGCCCGGATGTAATAACTCGCACAAATGCTTTCGGGACTTAGTTCGGAACTAGTCACTAGCACAAAATGCCTTCGGGACTTAGCCCGGTTATCATCCAAATATTCATGCACATATCAATAAATCATGACACATCTATATTTCATTTTCATAATTAGAATTCAAACACAAGTCACGTATTAAGCAATCCCATTTTCGGCTCACTAGCCACATACAAACAGCATGGTTTAGTTTGCTTTATGACACGATCTCTATGCACATACGGCTACCCGTCATACGTATAGACTAATTAACTCAACATATAATTCAAGTAAAATCATCATATCACCGTATATTTGTTATGCTCATACGTCATGACTTAATCAAATCGTAAACTAAGTCTCGTTACTTGAAAACTTACCTCGGATGTTGTCGAACGATTCCGATGGCTAATCGACCACTTTTTCCTTCCCTTTATCGGATTTAGTTCCCCTTTGCTCTTGAGCTTAATTTAACAAATAAATTGATTTAATCATTTGAGCATCGAAAAGAGGAACTCAAAGTACTTAGCCCATATATATACATTAGACATTAAAGTCACATAAAAATGAAATCATGAATCAACTCAACATATTAACCCACACTCCCTTTTAGCCGATTGTCTAAGCCAAAATAAAAGCATCAATATGCTTGCCTCTAACCGAATACATGCAACACCAATCTTCTTTCTGTGGCCGAATATGCATGTCTATGTTGAGGCCGATTGCAACACTTAATACATTCTACAATTATGGTTACTTGTATTGACTAAATACCAATTCGTTTTAAGTTCAAAACTCGGCTAATACACATATATACTCTAGAGATCAAATACTAACATTTGCACTTCACCTTACTACCATTTTCATCCAAATAACATGATCAACAACCATGCTTCTCTTCTACTTCCTAACATGGCCGAATGCATCAAGACACCATACCACTTAAATTTTGGTCATGGGTTAAACAAAGAACTTAAGGCCTAACTCAAGAATGCTAAAAAGAAAATCCACCACCACATGTATCATTACAAAGCTTCACATTTAGCATGCAAATGGCATCAATCACAAATCCTCCTTAGCCAAAACTTAACCCATCTTCATGCCTCATCACCACCACATCAAACATCAACCAAGAAGACAACACCCATGGCCGAATATCATCTCCATCACATAGCAAAGATCTAAACCATGGGCTAGATAGAACTCAAGCTAACAAATAAATAAAATAAAAAAAAACATGCATGAATCTCATGGAACAACACCAAACATACCTCCTCCTAAACACCAACCAACCGAACAAGAAGCAAGAAAATCCTTTCTTCTTCCTTTCTCCTTAAAATTTTCGGCCAAAGATGTTCAAGGATGAACACTTTTTTTTGTTTTCTTTCTTCAATTCACGGCAATGGGGGGGCATGGGTGAGACAATTTTTTTTTTCATCACTCCTCCCTTTGCATTACTTTAATCCTAACCCCTTTTTTTATTCTTTCTAACATAACACACTACACAACCTGTTTACAACATGTTTCCACCCATAGCATGGCCGGCCACTATGCTTTAATTTTGGGAAATTTGACATGCAAACCCATCATTTTCACAACATGCATTATTAGGACACTTTACATTTGCCTAGCACATTTCTAAATTTTCTCACATAAGTCCCATTTGATAAAATTCACTTACAATTAACAAAATTCAAACATGAAATTTTCACACATGCATATGTACATATAATGAGCATCAACTATGACGGTTAATTATTTTTATGACTCGGTTTAGTGGTCCCGAAACCACTTTCCGACTAGGGTCAATTTGGGGCTGTCACATGTGTTCCTTGGGTATGATTATTGAACCGAAAGTTAAAGGGTAGGTGTACATTTTGTGCTTATATTCGAATGAAGCAATTGAATTGCTAATGTGATATGTTATGTGAAATGTGTTAACATGTGAATAAATAAGCAAGACACTGGAAATGTATGCGGGCTAAAGACCCGCAGGCTTCGTGCTGGAAATGTATCCGGGCTAAAGACCCGCAGGCTTCATGCTGGAAATGTATCCGGGCTAAAGTCCCGCAGGCTTTGTGCTGGTAACATAATTTCGGGTTTTATACCTAGCAGGCCAAGTGCCGATGAATTTGATAAAAGGATACAATTACAAGATCCTACACTAAGTTGACAAATTGAAAGTGCATTACATATTAAGTTGGCCAGGTACGTATCATGTACTCGTATGTGATTTGATTTGAATTAAATTATAAGTATATAAAGTGATGCATCTGTGAATAAGTGTTATGACTATATATGTGATCGTGATATATTCGGTAAATGTGTGAAGTTATGTGAAGTGATTCTATGTTTATATTCAAATATAAACACTTGGTCCTTGTGGAAAGATTTGTGGAAGTATATGATTTATTTTTAGGTGATTACGATCGTGGAAAATTAAATGTGAATATGATTTTGTATTTTTTTTCGTTTCAATGAAACTAAAGCTGTTAGTGAAGCATTTTAATGCCTATGTTATTTGAGTTCGATCTTGAATGACATGATATACATGTTTAGATAATTTGAATGCAAGGAATGTGTGAAAGAGCAAATTGTAATAAATCTGCTTGGGACAGCAACAGTAGCGTGATTTTGGAAAATCACCATAAATTGTGGGAATTGAATTAGAAGCTGAATAAATTATGTAATTAAAGCTTAATGAGTCTAGTTTCAAATGAAATGAACGAGAACATAATTTGAATTCTGTATAATGAGAAAATTGATTTGTAGTGAAGAGTGGTCAGAATAGTCAAACAGTGAAACAGGGGAAACTTCAATAAAAATCTGGTATTTATTGGTCAAACCAAAAATTCTGAAAATTTTATGGATGGAAGGTATGTGAGTCTATTTTCAGGGAAAATTAACGGCACTTGATTTGGAGTTTCTTAGCTCCAGTTATAAATAATTTAGTGACTGTTGCTCAGGAAGACAGCTTGTAGTGAATTTGTGATTTTGTTGCAAACATGGTTAAAACTAGTTAATGAGATGCTTTTCGAGTTCTTATGATCTTATTTGTGAATTGAATATTTGGTTTTAATTGAGTTCAGATTCAAGTGAGATGAATTTTCTAAATATACATTATGTTCATGGATACTTGGCCAAAATGACAATTACCTAGGAATGATTTCTTGAAAATTTGAAATAATTGATCTATAAGTAAATTAATTGTTTGCGTTGCTTAAAACTTACTAAGAATTGAAGCTTACTCCGTGTTCTCTTTTCCATTTCTTATAGGTTTATCCTTTAGTTCGGGTTGGAAAAGCCGGAGATATCATCACACTATCGAGTCATTATGTGAGTTGAGAAGATTGTATATCATCATGGTTTAAGGCATGTATAGGATAGACTATAGGTAAAATGATACTTCGACTTTGTATACATTATAGCCATGCGAAGATGGCTTGCTCATTTTGTTTAGAGAAGCCTTATAATTGAACTAATGTGTTGATAATTTATGTCTGGTAAATATCTCTGACCTTATAGAAGTTTTGTTCAGTCAAGTAATACCTCATAACCTTGTTCCGGCAACGGATACGGGTTAGGACTGTTACATTTAGCCTAGACTAGTAATCTCGACATTACTCTCTGAGTTATTAAATGGGGGATTTAGCCTGGACTGGTAATTCCCCTGTAAGATGTAAGGTTCACGGGAGTGCGTTCTTGAGATGATCACTTGTATGACTTGACGGTTATTGGGCTATCCATCGAGATTTTTGAGAAATTCAACAGGATTAACATGAGAAATAAAGAATGAAAATATTGAATTGATGAGGTCATCTAAGGCTAAGGACATGATGTATTGTTATGAGACTAACTTGATGATTGAGTGCATGTGATAGGGAAACTATTTCATGCTTGTTGGAATTATTGCCTAAATATGGTTGTATGCTAATTAACCTGTAATTTTACTTTCCAGTTATCCAGACTTACTAAGCATATAAATGCTTACCCCATTCTTTTTTCCCTGTCTTATGGAGCTTGTCGACTCGTGAAGATTAGAAGACGGCTGGAGAATCAACACACTATCGACTTGTCCCACTTTGGTATATAGATACTTTTATTTTGTTTAATGGCATGTATAGGGTTTTGGTTATTTTATTATATGTGTCATTTGGCTAGCCAATGTAAAAGCTTAAATGATATACTTATTCTTTTGTATATGGCCATTAGATATGGCTCATATTGATGTAGGTTGTTAACCTACTAATGATGCATGTTTATGCTTAAATGTTTCATAAGATATGATGATGAGGGTTATCATGGATGGACGATTGAAATGGGACCTAATAATTTGTGAGTGGACATAGCATATAATGGTATATGGTTATAATATGGCCTAAGGGTAAAATGTAAAATGTGCTTTGTTAATCCCTAATACGAAAAAAGATAATTTATCGTGTATTAAACCGATGAGATGAGGTTAACATACAATGAATTATACCAAGGTTGTTTAAGAGTATAATTAGGCCATGTTAAATACCATTGAAGTCATTAAGTGTGTATGGATGATAGAAGGTGACCAAAGGCTTAGAAAATAGCCCTAAAAAGGTCCACACGGGTAGACACACGGGCATGTGTCTAGGCCGTGTGTGACACACGGTCAGCCCCATGGGCGTGTTGCCTGGCCGTGTGTCCCCTGTACCTAAAATTTTAGTTCAATTTGCATGGTAGTAAACAGACGGCCAGAGACACAGCTGCATGTCTCAATTGTGTGGAGGACACGGCCTAGCACACGGGCGTATGCCTTGGCCGTGTACCTCAAAATGAATGATGATGTCATAAATAGAATGTCTGAGTTTTTGGACACGGGCGACGACAGAGGCGTGTCTAGGCCGTGTGAGAGATACGGGCCAGTGACACGAGGTGTGCTTGGCTGTGTGAAAACCCCTGTAGGTTCGAAATGAAAAATAAATTCAAATAATTCAACATGGGCGAGGGACACGGGCATGTCCCTAAGCACATGGGCATGTGAGGCATAACCCTAGGAATTTTACTAAAATTTTCAATAGTTCTCGGTTTAGTCTCGGATCGATTTTAATGTATGTTTTTGGACCTTGTAGGTCCATAATAGGGACACTATGATGTTGTTCGATTGGTTTTAAATATTATGAAATTTTATAACTCGTATTTTTCGAAATGTCTGAGTATGTGTCAGGTAAGACCTTGTACCTTGTCCCGGTCTCAGGTACGGGTAAGGGGAGTTACATATAGTACGAAAAACTGTTAATTTGAAAGAATTAAACTAATTAACAACTTAAAATAGAAAATGACTAAATTATAAATAATGTAATATATAAAACTACTAAATATGATAATGGACAGCGGTTGGTCGATCTCCATGTTGTTGATTAATCCTCGAATTAGGGATATAAATCGATCACACTCCCAAATTGGTTCTATTTTACCTCTTGATCTCAACTTTACCGACTTAAACAAATTAGTTTGGTTTATCTCTTGATCTCATTGGCTAACTTGACATTAAAGAATTGGTGCCTAACAAGAACTCCTTCGGTCTCACTTATCTTGATTTTCCCTTAGGGAAATTGGTCCTAAGTTTTAAAGTTTATTCGACTTAGTCCAATTTTGTGATTTAGTCCCTGAATCCGAAAGCTATCCAAACTACATTTCTATTAACCAACCATCTAGGGTCTAGTTACCATTACAATATTAAAGCTAACAAATATGAAGGGAACAACTATGAAAGCCATCAAACTTAAACGAGAAGCAATAACACAAGATAAAGAAACAAGAACAATAAAGAAAAGATTTTTAATAGATAAAACTAAATAAAACTACAATTACATTTGTAACACCCCTAGCCTGAGTCCGATCGCCGGTTTAGGCTATGAGGTATTATCGAGCTAAACCTTTAATTTCAATCACATAATTATACAACAAAAGCAGAAATCAAACTGAATACATACCGATTTATAGGTTATAAAATGCCATTTTCATACGGCCAAGATATTTACAAATACAAAACGTATTTTGTCAACAGTCCAAACTATACATGCCATATCGAGACCAAAATATAACTATACCAAAAAGGTCGATAGTATGATAATCCGCTGACGATCCCCGAGTCGGTGGCCAAATCGATAATCTATAAAACAGAGAAAATAAGAAACAGAGTAAGCTTTCGAGGCTTAGTAAGATTTAAGCATTTCATACTATAAAAGCTTGTCATTTAAACAAACATTAAGTAATCAAACCTCATATTCCAATTTTTTTGACCCACTTGGCCGAATATACACAAGAAGATTTCTAGCACATGCTTCATTATCTACACGGCTTAAACAATTACTTTTATTCACATATTTTCCTATAATGACTTACATTGACCGAGTATGTCATTGTCATATCCTCAATTACCGAATTCATCCACACACATTTAAATAAATATATATATACATCATTCTTTGATACTAATAAATTATCTTGAAATCAATTCTCCTATGAGCACATTATACGTACCTTGACATGCAAAGTATATAAATATTACTTCTCTACAATGATTACCACGGATATTCATTATTGTAGTCTTACTTAACTTACTGGCTTCGTCCCAGTCGAGTCTTAGAACTTGAAACACATTTATAACACAAGTTCACGGTTCTTTACCCCGTATACCATTCCAGCACGTGGCTTGCGGACTTCAAGTCCGGATATATTTCCAGCATATAGCCTGCGGACCTCATGTCTGGATATATTCCCAGCATATAGCCTGCGGACTTCATGTCCGGATATATTTCCAGCATATAGCCTGCGGACCTCATGTCCGGATATATTCCCAACATATAGCCTGCGGACTTCATGTCCGGATATATTTCAAATACCATGCATACTTAATCATAATTTAGCACATTTCATTCAACCTATCACTTTAGTAATCATTTAATATGTTCGGCTATAAACTTGATATGCACATCATCATTCACATTTCAGCTCAAAAGTTATACTTAATATCACACATTCATTTCACTATTCCAGCTTAAACTCAGAGTGACCATCACTATAAGTCATATACACGCATTATTTAATAAACGGCTTTATTCCAGTGTAAACCAAAGTTCGCGATTCACCTATTATACTCTTATAAGGCATCATCAATTATGTATACTAGAGGAGACTACTCAAAGCTTACCTTGGTATATTCGAACGGTTGTAGATTGGCTACTCTATTGCTTTCTCTTTTCCTCTATCGAACTTTGATCCTCCTTGCTCTTGAGCTTAATAAATGCAAATAGATTTGTTTAATATCTTAACCAATATTGTTTACTTATTATTCACATTCGGCAATCACATAACAAATTCAATATGTATTATAATTTATAAATATGCCATGATTCAAGTTTCATACTTATTTATAACCAAAAATGGCAAGAACTTATCAAGCCACGTTAGTCATTTATAACTCAACTCAAAATGATCATAAAACCCTAATAACCTGTAACACCCCGTACCCGAGTCCGTCGCCGGAGTCGGACACGAGGGGTCTGCAGACTTAAATCACTTCTTTGCAGTCCAATTTAAAAATTTCCAGGCAGTTGGCTAACTGTGTCACTGTCACCTTAAAAATCATATCTTGAGTTCTAAAACTCGAAAATCAGTTTCGTAATTTTTCCCTGAAACTAGACTCATATTTCCATCTACATATTTTTTTCTAGAATTTTTGGTTGGGCCAATTAGTACAGTTTATTAGTTAAAGTCTCCCCTGTTACAGGGTGCGACTACACTGACCTTCATGCATTACGATTTGGATATCTACCTGTACAGGGCTTCAATGCTGATGCCGTTTGTTTCTATAGAAACTAGACTCAAAGAGGAATCTATAAATATATGGCATGACTCCTAATTATCTCTGGTTAATTTATAATGAATTTCCAAAGTCGGAACAGGGAATCCAGAAACAGTTCTGGCCCTGTCTCACGAAAACCTAATTATCTCTTAACATACCACTCATATGACCGTTTCGTTTCTTCCATATGAAAGTGGATTCATCAAGGTTCATTTAAATAATTTATTCACTATTTAATTCTATTCCTACTATTTTTAGTGATTTTCCAAATCTACATCACTGCTGCTGTCAGCATCTGCCTTTAAGGTAGACTTTACCTATTTCATAGTTTCCATGATTCAACTAGCCCTTTTAGCATAAATAGCACAAATTATGATAGTGATTAACCATTCCCATGGCCAATCCTTGTTAAGCATATCCACACCTCTCAATAACCATATCCATACCAAATGATTATAACATTATGCTCAAACATATATAAGCCATTTTCGCATGGCTATCCAAAATTATACAAATCCAAAGGGTCCATGACCCACTACAAAAGAGTAGTCCTATACATGCCATTTTCAGAGTTCAACCAAAAGTGTACCAAAAGGGCTTTGATAGTGTGGGCGACTTCGACTTCAATAATCCCGAGTCCGATAGCTGACGAACCAAAATCTATAAAACAGAGATTCAAAGAACGGAGTAAGCATTTAATGCTTAGTAAGTTTTAAGCAAGACAAAGTGTTCTCAATCACTATTATTGGTCATTCATTTCAACTGTTCGATGAAGTTAATCTAGAGCTTCATCTCGATCTATAATATCATTAAACGCAACACTTGGCTGCCACATATATACTTTCGAATAATAATGACCTAGATGGTCAAATATTTCCAAAGCACATTCTCACATTTGGAGTTATAATATTAATCACATTTACCTACCTCTTTGATGCTGATAATTCACCTCGAAATCACTCCACCGATGAGTAAGTAATACGTACCTGAACATCTTGAATACATAATACTTATTTGATGGTAACTTAATGCAGATACTCAATATCAAAGTCTTACTTGAATCCTAGCATTTAGCCGTCGGGTCTTTAAAGCTCGGATATAGTACGAGCACGAAGCCTACGGACATTAATCAGGATAATACTCTCGCATAAAGCCTGCGGGGTTTTAACCCGGATATAGTACTGACACAATTGCCCTTCGGGACTTATCACATTTATACACTTTCACATCCATCACGTTGGCCACTCGGCTCTGTCACATATATACACTTTCACATTCATCACATCGGCCATTAGGCCTCATCACATATATACACTTTCACATTCATCACATACACTTTCACATTCATCACATCGGCTATTAGGCCTTATCACATATATACACTTTCACATTCATCACATCGGCCATTAGGCCTTATCACATATATATACACTTTCACATTCATCATATTGGCCATTCGGCCTTATCACATATATACACTTTCACATTCATCACATCGGCCATTAGGCCTTATCACATATATATACATTCACATCACAATTATCCAAATATACTTCACATATCACATATACTATCATGTATACACATTGTCTTGGCCGAATCTACATTAATCATTTCCCAATGAATAATTCAATTTCACGCCATACTATCATTTCATATTCGAATACTCATAAACTTACAATTTCACAAATTTTAATATCAAAGATCCATCTAACACTCATGTATCGTTTTGCAATATCACGATTTAGAATTCACGTATGGGTTTAATCAATAGCTTATGAGTAACTAAAACAAGTTTTATCCATGTTTACAACAAAATCACATATTCACTACGAGCTGTTTTCCTGAGAAGTAGTCACTAAATTATTTATAACTGGAGCTACAAAACTCCAAATCACTTGCCGTTAATTTTCCCTGAATATATACTCGTATATCTTCCATCCATAAAATTTTCAGAATTTTAGGTTTGGCCAATCAATACCAGATTTTTCTTAAAGTTTCCCCTGTTTCACTGTTTGACTAATCTGACCACTCTTCACTACGAATCAAATTTCTCATTTTACAGAATTCAAAATGTGTTTTATTTGATTTCATTTGAAACTAGACTCATTAAGGAGTCTAAGCATATAAATTTTATCTGATAACCATTTTTGTACAATTTATAATGATTTTCTAAAAACAGAACAGGAGATTTCGGAGTCATTCTGACACCGTCTCACACAACTTTAAATATCTCTTTATAGGAAATTTGTTTGCTCACAAGGTCTCTTTTATAAGAAACTAGACTAATTAAGCCTTGATTACATATTTTATTCGGCCTATAATTCCACACCAACAATTTATAGTGATTTTCTAAAATCACGTTACTGCTGCTGTCCAAAGCAAATTATTACAATTTGCTCTTAACTTTCCAAGTCCAAACACATATGAACTTACCATTTGAGTTTAAGACATATCATGGCCACATCATATCTTATTAAATCAACTCATTATGTCCTATTATGATTGAATTTACTCAACGTTTAATCACTTAAAACTTACCTCGGAAGTGGTCGACGATTAGATGTCCACGGCTATTCGTTTACTTTCTCTTTTCCCCTATCCGACTTTGATCCTCTTTGCTCTTAAGCTTAAGTAAAACAATAGATTTGCTTAAGTACTTAACTAATATTATTCACTTAACAATCACATTTGGCAATCACATATCATTTAATCTTTGATTGACCAATTTAACACATACCAAAATCCAATCATACATCTAACCTTTATCTCAATACCAAACCGAGTTATAAGATCATACATTATACTAAGCATATTATTAAACATACCTATTCAATTTAGCTAATTTCATAGCCAATTAATCACCTTACCCCACATTACTCAATGCCGAATATTAACCCAACATCACAAGCATAATCACCATGAAACTTACCTTAATACACATTTTATCCCATTGCCGAATACATATATATATCATCAAACAAATCAACTAGTTTAGCATTCAAATTCTTCTAACCATTCCTCAATCATTTACTCAATGAACAACAATCCAAGCACATCAAAGCATAGTCGAATGTATCATTCTTCTTAAATTCAAAAATAAATGCATGGGCTAACTTCAAAATCTATTTAACAACTCAACTTTATAAACACATATTCGGCTAGGAAGAAAGATTGATAATTTAACAACCTTAGCTTAACATATAATTTGTTGTGACACATCTTTAAGCATTCTTTTATTCCATCAACTCAATAACTAAACTCATATTCGGAAATGGCCTCCAATATAGTGACCGATTCTTCTCAACTAGCACCTAGTGTACACACATGATCATTTGTTTGATTCAAGCACCTATCCACCAAAAATTCATCCAAATTAACAAGAACAACAACCACATTCTTTGTTATCTACCATGACCGAAACCCATATTCATTCACCAAATATCAAAAATTTATCATCAATTTGACATATAAGGACATAGCCAAATGTTTCTTGCAACACAAACTCAAAAATTAACACATGGGTCATGTTATGAGCACCAAAACAAACTCAACTTCACAAAAATTCCAAAAGAATCACATGATATCATACCTTAATTCCCCCCACACAAGATGGCCGAATGCCTTAGGTGTGCTTTCTTCCATTTCTTGGTTAGTTTCGGCTTGAGAGAGGTAGGAGAAGAAGATGAACATTTTTTTTTCTTTTGTTTTCTTCCTTCAATTCACGACAATGGAAGGGGGGGCAACCACACACATTTTTTTTGTCATCATTTACCTTCCCATTATTATTTTATCCTTTCTCCCATAAACCATTAGCACAACATGTTTTATGACATGTTTTGCCCATCACCCTTTGTCATGGCTGGCCACTAGTAATTAAATGGGGGAAATTGACATGCAAGTCCACCCTTTTGATTACATGCACTAATAGATCCTTATGGATTAACCTATCACATTTCAAAAGTGTCACACATAAGTCCTATTACTAAATTCACATGCAATCGACTAAATCGAAGCTCAAAACTTTCACACATTCATATTCACATATTTTAGACAATAAATATCATATTCAAATAATTTGGTGACTCGGTTTAGCGGTCCCGAAACCGTTTTCCGACTAGGGTCATTTTAGGGCTGTCACATAACCGATCATTCAACTTATACTAGTTTCGCATACACAAGCAAAACTCACATAGTTTATCTTGTTTTCTTATACACTAGTTTAACCACTACGATTATTACCAAATAAATCACATACAAATAACACTACCCATTTACATATACATCAACTATCAAATTCTCACTCCTTAGCTAATGCCAAATGCTTATATAAGCCCAAGTCATCTTTACACATTCATAAACTTTCCAATTCAACTTAATACCAAAAATTAATGTCATTTAAATAGGCAACACCAAAACATTTGTTCAAAAGGACCTAGCCAAACACCTCACTTAGTTAAAAGTTCCACACAAAACACTAATAGCTAACTCAATTTCATCCTTAATATCTCTTATAACAAAATTTATCAAAATTCAATAAGAAATACATTAAATTCCATGACCGAATTTGCAATTCACCATAATAATCACTTGCCATAAAAATTAAGCCACAATCATTTAATTTACCTAACTTAGACTTAGATTAATAATTATCTAAATTATTTAAAACATTCAACACGAACTCTTCTTTAATTAAGCACATATTCGGCAAGGAAAAATCGTAATTTAGCAAACCTTAGTTTAACATATAATTTGTTTATAACACATTTTAAGCATTCTTTTTATTCCATCAACTCAAAACACATACATTACTCAAATATAACCAAGTTCATATTCGGCAATAACATCCAACATGATAGCCGATTCTTCCCACTTAGCATCTAATGCATACTTATGATCATTTGTTTGGCTCAAACAGCCATCCACCATGATTCGTCCAAATTAACATGAAACAACAACCATACTCTTTATTGACTACTATGGCCGAAAGCTTTATTCATTCCCAAAATAAAAAATTTAACATGGGTCAAATAAAGAACTTGGTAACTAACTCAAAATTAACTAAAATTTCAAGAATTAACATAAACTTCTTACCTTTATTTAAGCCTAGGATGACTGAATGGTGTTTCTCCCCTATTCTTCCTTCACATTCGGCTTAGAAGAAACAAAGATGAACACTTTGTTTTCTTCACCCATTTTCCCCTTTTTTAATTATTATTATTCTATAATATAAAGCCATTTAGTTAAAATAATGCTAATAGAAAATTCTTATATTATATATTAACTAGTAACATGGCCGGCCACTATCTAAAATGGGTAATTTGACATGCAAAACCCTTCTTTTCAATACATGCATTAATAGACCATTATAAAATTAACCTATCACATTTCAAAAGTGTCTCACATGAGTCCTATTTAATAAATTAACATACAAATGACCAAATCAAAGCATGAAACTTTCACGCATGCATTTACTCACATCAAAAACATAGAATATAACATTTAATTATTTTTATAACTCGGTTTTGTGGTCCCGAAACCACTTTCTGACTAGGGTCAAATCAGGGCTGTCACAACTCTCCCCTACAAAAAGAATTTTTGTCCCTGAAAATCTTACTAGTGAATAAGTTAGGATATCATTCTTTCATAGAGTTCTCTGGTTGCCAAGTCGCTTCTTCAACCCCGTGTTTGAGCCACAATACTTTCACTAATGAGATTTTCTTATTTCGTAGTTCTTTTACTTCACGAGCCAAAATACGAATCGGTTCTTCTTTGTAACACAAATTAGATCGAATCTCTACCTCTGATGGGCTAATTATGTGCGATGGATCGGATCTATAATGTCGAAGCATCGAAACATGAAAAACGTTGTGAATCTTTTCAAGCTCAGAGGGTAAAATCAATCTGTATGCAACCGGCCCAACTCGTTTGGATATTTCATACGACCCGATGAACCTCGAACTTAATTTACCCTTACGACCAAATCTGAGCACCTTTTTCCAAGGTGAAACTTTAAAAAACAGTTTGTCTCCAACCTGATATTCAATGTCTTTTTGTTTTAAATCCGCATACGACTTCTGACGATCTGAAGCTGCTTTTATACTTTCACAGATTACTTTTACTTTCTGCTCAGCATCTTTGATCAAATCAACCCCGAAGATTTTACTTTCACTAAGCTCGGTCCAAAACAACGGTGTACGGCATTTACGACCGTATAAAGCCTCGTAAGGTGCCATCTTAATGCTTGATTGAAAACTATTGTTGTAAGCGAATTCAATCAAAGGCAAATATCGTTTCCATGAACCACTAAACTCAAGGATGCAACATCTCAACATATCCTCGAGTATCTGAATGATCCACTCGGATTGACCATCAGTCTGGGGATGAAAAGCGGTGCTAAAATGCAATTTGGTACCCAAAGCTTCTTGTAATTTCTTCCAGAATAGCGATGTGAATCTCGGATCTCTATCCGACACAATAGAAATAGGTACTCCGTGTAACCTCACAATCTGAGAAACATACAACTCGGCTAGTTTGTCAAGTGAATAATCCATACATACGGGAATAAAATGAGCTGACTTTGTCAGTCTATCAACAACAACCCAAATCGCATCTTTCTTACTTGACGATAATGGCAACCCAGATACAAAATCCATCGTAATTCGATCCCATTTCCATTCAGGTATCATGATCGACTGAAGTAATCCCGAAGGCACTTAGTGTTCCGTTTTCACTTGTTGACATATCAAACACTTCGAAACAAAATCAGAAATGTCTCGTTTCATACCAGGCCACCAAAACTGACGTTTCAGATCATTGTACATTTTCGTACTTCCCGGGTGGACTGACATTCGGCTACTATGAGCCTCACTCAAAATTACCGAAATAAGTTTTGAATTTCTTGGAATACACAATCGACTTCTGAACTTCAAACAATCATTATCGTCGATTTGAAACTCTGATTCTACATTTGAGACACATTCGGTTCGTTTAGCAACCAATTCATCATCGACTTTTTGAGCTTCACGAATTTGATGAATCAATAATGGTTTGGCCTTTAATTCTGCTACTAACACATTATCGGATGAAACGGAAAGGTGTACATTCATTGCTCGTAAAGCAAACAGTGATTTACGACTTAAAGCATTAGCAACCATATTAGCCTTTCCCGGGCGATAGTCAATAACAAGTTCATAATCTTTCAGTAACTCAAGCCAACGTCTTTGTTGGAGATTCAAATCTCTTTGAGTCATTAAATATTTGAGGCTTTTGTGATCCGAATATACATGACACTTCTCTCCAAACAAGTAATGTCGCCATATTTTCAAAGCGAAAACAATGGCAGCTAATTCGTGATCATGGGTCGGATAGTTTTTCTCATGCGGCTTCAACTGCCTCGATGCGTAAGCTACCACTCGACCTTCTCGCATCAACACACAACCCAGCCCAAGTAAGGATGCATCACTGTAAATGACAAACTCTTTACCGGATTCAGGCTGCACTAGTACTAGAGCTTCAGTCAAATAAGTTTTCAATTGATCGAAACTTTTCTGACATTTTTCTGACCATTCAAACTTAACATCTTTCTGAAGTAGTTTCGTCATTGGTGTGGCTATCATCGAGAAGCCCTTTACAAATCGTCTGTAGTAACCGGCAAGCCCGAAAAAGCTCCGAACCTCAGTAACATTTCTTGGAGGCTTCCAGTTAAGTACGGCCGAAATTTTGCTCGGATCAACTCGAATACCCAATGCGGATACCACATGACCTAAAAAGCTAACTTCTCTTAACCAGAACTCACATTTACTGAACTTAGCATATAACTGCTTATCCCATAAAATCTGCATCACTAATCTTAGGTGTTCAGCATGTTCGGTTTCATCTCGTGAATAGACCAAAATGTCATCGATAAACACAACTACAAACCGATCCAAATACGGTCTGAAGATCCAATTCATCAAGTCCATAAATACTACAGGGGCATTAGTGAGCCCAAACAACATCACTAAGAACTCGTAGTGACCGTATCTTATTCTGAAAGCAGTTTTAGGTATATCTGAGTCTCAAACTCGCAACTGATAATAACCCGATCTCAAATCTATCTTTGAAAACACTGAGGCTCCCTTCAGCTGATCAAACAAATCATCAATACGTGGTAATGGATATTTATTCTTTACTATCACTTTATTCAACTGACGATAGTCGATGCACAATCTCATGGTTCCATCCTTCTTTTTCACAAACAATACTGGTGCACCCCAAGGTGAAAAACTTAGTCGAGCGAACCCTTTATCCGTCAACTGTTGCAACTGAGTTTTCAATTCTTTCAATTCCGTGGGTGCCATACGGTACGGAGCTATCGAAATTAGTGTAATCCCAGGTACAAGTTCGATGTCGAATTCTACCTCTCGAACAGGTGGTAATCCCGGTAGCTCTTCAGGAAAAACATCTGAATACTCACAAACCACTAGCACTGCTTCAATTTTGTTTTCTGATTCTTTACTATCAAGTACGTACACAAGATATGCCTCACACCCCTTTTTGACATATTTTTGAGCCAACATTGAGGATATAACTGTTGGTAACCAGATCATATCAGTAGACTCAACTTGGATTATCTCATCATTTACATATCTCAACTCAATAGTCTTTCTTTTGCAATTCACAACTGCATCATGAACGGTCAACCAATCCATACCGAGAATAACGTCAAATTCATTAAACGGTAAAAGCATCAAATCGGCCAGAAAACAGGAATCTCGGATTATCAGGGGACATTTCCTGCACACTTTGTCGACTAACACATATCGACCCAAGGGATTTGACAATCGGATTACAAACTCAGTAGACTCAACAGGTAGAGTCTTACTGGATGCTAAAGTCTCACATACATATGAATGAGTAGAACTAGGGTCAATCAAAGCAATCACATGAGTATCAAAGAGAGTGAAAGTACCGGTAATAACATCAGGCGAAGAAGCATCCTCGCGTGCGCGTATAGCATAAGCTCTCGCAGGAGTACGAGCCTCGGATCTGGTTGTAGCATCTCTAGACACTCTCTGACTGCCACTAACATTTCCCGCATTCCTAGGTGGTCTACCACGTGCTGTAGTACTCGGTTTCCCACTCTGATTCATATCTTGTTCAAACAATCTCGGGCAGTCCTTAAGAAAGTGGCCGGCTGATCCGCATTTATAACAGGAGCGGTCATGAAATCTACAACTCCCTGAATGCCATTTACCATAATACTTGCACTCTGTCCTATCCCGATGATCATTTCCAACACTGGCAACTGAAGTGGCTCGTGTACTCAAAGGGGGTCGATAGTGGTCTCGTCTGGAAAAACCCAAAGTATTCTTTGATCGGCCTGAATCATCTCGAAATTTCTTTGATGATTGTTGAAAAGACTTTCCTGAAGATCTTTTACAAAATTCTCCAGCTTCGACATCAGCTTTCCTTTTTTCTTTACTAAGTTCTCCGGCTTTGCAAGCTCGCTCGACAAGTACTACGAACTCTCGTATTTCAAGAATGCCAACAAACATCTTTATATCTTCATTCAGCCCATCTTCAAAACGTTTACACATAATAGCCTCAGACGATACACATTCCCGAGCATATCTACTAAGTCTGACAAACTTCCGTTCATAATCAGTAACTGACATGGAACCCTATTTAAGCTCAAGAAATTCTTTTCGTTTCTGATCAATGAACCTCTGACTGATATATTTTTTTCGGAATTCAGTTTAGAAGAACTCCTACGTCACCCGTTCTCAGGGTACAACAGAAACCAATGTGTTCCACCAATAGTAAGTAGAATCACGTAGCAAGGATATAGCACATTTCAGGCATTCATCGGATGTGCATGATAGTTCATCAAGTACCCGAATAGTGTTGTCCAACCAAAATTCAGCTTGCTTGGCATCATCACTATATGTAGCTTTAAATTCAGTAGCCCTGTGGTTTCTGATTCTATCAACCGGAGGCTTATTTAACCTTGTCTGATCAATTACCGGAGGTATTGTAGGTGCAGGGGGCGTATTATTCGGGAGTGGGGGTTGTGGAACAGCCGTATTAGTTCGAATGTATTGGTTGAACCAATCATTCATCACACTATAAAAAGCCTGTCTAGCCTCGTCGTTCTGATTGCTTGCAATAGGTTGAGAGTCCATCGGCACTGTCCCATGCGCGGGAGCAGGCGCTACACTCTCAACATCATCGGCTACCGCTCGATTGGGATTAGGTTCCATTACTATACGAAAACACATTTTCAACTGTCAGAATTCATCATACTATCGTATTAATACCATATGGCATGTATAGCTAGACTCAAACACTCTATGTTAGTCCTAGAATCGACTAAACCATAGCTCTGATACCAATTTAAAATGTAACAGCCCTAGCCCGAGTCCGATCGCCGGTTTAGGCTATGAGGTAATACCAAGCTAAACCTTTAATTTCAATCACATAATTATACAACAAAAGCAGAAATCAAACTGAATACATACCGATTTATAGGTTATAAAATGCCATTTTCATACGGCCAAGATATTTACAAATACAAAACATATTTTGTCAACAGTCCAAACTATACATGCCATATCAAGACCAAAATATAACTATACCAAAAAGGTCGATAGTATGATGATCCGCTGACGATCCCTGAGTCGGTGGCCAATATCGATAATCTATAAAACAGAGAAAATAAGAAACAGAGTAAGCTTTCGAGGCTTAGTAAGATTTAAGCATTTCATACTATAAAAGCTTGTCATTTAAACGAACATTAAGTAATCAAACCTCATATTCCAATTTTTTTGACCCACTTGGCCGAATATACACAAGAAGATTTCTAGCACATGCTTCATTATCTACAAGGCTTAAACAATTACTTTTATTCACATATTTTCCTATAATGACTTACATTGACCGAGTATGTCATTGCCATATCCTCAATTACCGAATTCATCCACACACATTTAAATATATATATACATCATTCTTTGATACTAATAAATTATCTTGAAATAAATTCTCCTATGAGCACATTATATGTACCTTGACATGCAAAGTATATAAATATTACTTCTCTACAATGATTACCACAGATTTACATTATTGTAGTCTTACTTAACTTACTGGCTTCGCCCGGTCGAGTCTTAGAACTTGAAACACATTTATAACACAAGTTCACGGTTCTTTACCCCGTATACCATTCCAACACGTGGCTTGCGGACTTCAAGTCCGGATATATTTCCAGCATATAGCCTGCGGACCTCATGTCCGGATATATTCCTAGCATATAGCCTGCAGACTTCATGTCCGGATATATTTCCAGCATATAGCCTGCGGACCTCATGTCCGGATATATTCCCAACATATAGCCTGCGGACTTCATGTCCGGATATATTTCAAATACCATGCATACTTAATCATAATTTAGCACATTTCATTCAACCTATCACTTTAGTAATCATTTAATATGTTCGGATATAAACTTGATATGCACATCATCATTCACATTTCAGCTCAAAAGTTATACTTAATATCACACATTCATTTCACTATTCCAGCTTAAACTCAGAGTGACCATCACTATAAGTCATATACACGCATTATTTAATAAACAGCTTTATTCCAGTGTAAACCAAAGTTCGCGATTCACCTATTATACTCTTACAAGGCATCATCAATTATGTATACTAGAGGAGACTACTCAAAACTTACCTTGGTATATTCGAACGGTTGTAGATTGGCTACTCTATTGCTTTCTCTTTTCCCCTATCCAACTTTGATCCTCCTTGCTCTTGGTGTTTCTCCCCTATTCTTCCTTCACATTCGGCTTAGAAGAAACAAAGATGAACACTTTTTTTTCTTCACCCATTTTCCCCTTTTTTAATTATTATTATTCTATAATATAAAGCCATTTAGTTAAAATAATGCTAATAGAAAATTATTATATTATATATTAACTAGTAACATGGCCGGCCACTATCTAAAATGGGTAATTTGACATGCAAAACCCTTCTTTTCAATACATGTATTAATAGACCATTATAAAATTAACCTATCACATTTCAAAAGTGTCTCACATGAGTCCTATTTAATAAATTCACATACAAATGACCAAATCAAAGCATGAAACTTTCACACATACATTTACTCACATTAAAAACATAGAATATAACATTTAATTATTTTTATAACTCTATTTTGTGGTCCCGAAATCACTTTCCGCCTAGGGTCAAATCAGGGTTGTCACAACATTAACTCAAAGATGTAATACTGATTACAACTAAGTTTAAAGTGTTGAACTTGTAAATAAAGCTAAGGTACAACAAAAACTAACTTAACTAACAACTATGAAATTAAGTAACACCAAAAAGAAACATAAACTAAAACCCTAAAACTATAGGGAAGAAAACTACCCTACTCTTAAGCTAAAAGATTAAAAAACCCTAAATTGAAAAACTTTCTAACCCTAAACTAAAACCTCTTTTCTTTAGCCAATTTTTGGCTTTTGAAGCTTATTACAACCCAACTTTTAGTGACCAAAATGCCCATAGGCATTTAATTTTGGTTGGTGTTGAACAAAAAATACCCTACAGTCATTTTTTCCCCACGTTAGGTAGCGGTATCGTGATACCTAAGCTTGGGTATCGCGATATCCTTGATAGTTTTAAAATGAGGGGTCCTTTGGAAGTTGGATATCACGATATCTCTATAAAGTGCCTCGATCCTCTTCAATTCAACTCTATCAGGGTTATCATGACTTTCATGCCTCGATGTCATGATACCCCCTTCTAGGTAATGTTTTCGCTCATGTTTGAGCTTCTTATGATTCCCTACAACACTCAATCGATCATTAGAGTCCAAATGGCATATTTGGGTGTCAAAAGAAGCATAAAACACATTATTACATATATAAAGGCGAAGAATGAAAACTAAATAAAAACACAAAAAAACATAGAAATTACTTGAAAACAAACTCGTAGAGTGTAATGAGGAGCCTAATTTGACATATCAAATTACAACAGATTAAACTCCCCCACACTTAACTCTTTACTTATCCTCAAGTAAACACCAAACATGCAACAAAAGACGACCCTTGAATAATGAAATTATTTGACAATTGGTGAATGGGAATACACTATGTACCAAGTCCTTTTTATTGTACAACTCAAAATTGAAGTATTGCAAACTCATAGCTTTGAGAGCAATTCATTTTAGTTCAAAAAGTTACAGAGCAAACAGAAGTAGAAGTAGTTTATGAAAATTAAATTTTACACATTATTCCATCACAATAAGACATGAAGATATGATGTATATATGTACGAAAGAAATAAACTTATTTAATTTACAATAAGTTTCCACAAGTTTCGGTTTATACATGGAGACGCTAATGTAACATAAGGCTAAGTGGCTTGTAGCGTTCTGAGGCTTAGGTTGGTACGAATTCAAAAGTGTAAGCTCAAAATGATTCAAGCACTATGAACACTATAGCACACAACATTGTTCCCAATTCCCCTAAAATGTGATTGTTTAATCTCTCCATCTTATTTCTCTTTCTCCCACTCTCCTTATCTCTCCAATAATGTAGAAAAGATGTATAACACCCCTAACCCCTTTTTGTCACGGATTAGGGTTACAAGCATTACCGTAAAATTGAAACCTTTATAATTAATTTCATTCAAAATCGTAAAATAAGTTAAACCATTCATACATACACAAATCATCCCTAAATTGAGCCCTTGAGGCCCTAAAAATACTTTAGAAACAAATTGGGACTGTAACACCCATACCAGTATCCTACACCATGACGGAATACAAGGCGTTACCTTACTTAAAATCATGCTTACAACCATTTTCGAGTCTCCAAGACTTGGAAAAATTTAAAAATTTCTCAAACTTATCAACATATCCTTAATATGGGCCTTCGAGGCCCAAAAAACACATCGTAAATCACTTGAACCCAACTCGGGTACTTCTGCCAACTATAGAAAATGTCACTTGATATAGGGGCACATGCCCATGTGGCCAATTCAACATGGTCATGTTGATGGCCCGTGTGGCTCACACATCCTAAGCAATATAGGGACATGCTCGTGTCCTCCACTCGTGTGGAATTTATTTTAAATGTACACCTACAGGGTTTTCTCATGGCCTGGCACATGCCCGTGTGCCTGTCCCGTGTCCTTCACATGTCCATGACACGCCCGTGTACTAGCCCATGTAAAAAAACATAGACATTCTGTTTCTGACGTCAACAACCCCAAAATGTCACACGGCCAAGGCACACACTCGTGTCCTGGGCCATACCCTTCACACGGCTGAAACACAGGGTCGTGTCTCTGCCTGTGTGTTTATTATCATGCATACTGAATTAAAATTTTTATGTGCAGGGGACATACGGCCGGACCACACACCCTTGGGGTAGACTGTGTGTCACACATGGCTTAGACACACACCCGTGTGCCTACCCATGTAGAAAATATAAGGCTATTTACCAAGCCCCATTGCCACCCTTACATATGTAGTTCTATACAAATACCAACCCATACCAAAATAAGTATAATTCCTATAACCAAATCAACCACAATAGACATTTTCAACCATGATGATGCATCTTTTATAAATTCAAAATGAATGTTAGCCATCATTCAAGGCTTAATACAAATTGAAGGGTTTCCAACCCAAGCTAATACATATGGCCAAACCTCAATGACCCAAAATAATAGTCTAAGTCCTATACATGCCATATTCAAAAATATAAATCCAAGTATACCGAATGCTTTGGTTGATAGTGTAATCGATATCTCTGACTTTCAGTGATACTTGAGATAGTTAGGCGGCACTGTAAGGAAATGAAAAGGGAAGGGAGTAAGCATAACAGCTTAGTAAGTTGCATATAAGTAAATATACAACAACAAATCATCAATAATCAACATGCTCATAACACCAAGGTAGGCATAAGTATAACTTACTCATTACCATCCATACAAGTCACATATTATATATTGAGCTCATATCTCATACGTACCAATTAGGTACCTATACCACTCACAACACAGTTATTCTTTCCTTATTGGCTTAAGAACATAACTTCACTATTGAACCATTCGGAATACTACCAGATTTTACATAAGCCTCAAGCATAGGGTTAAGTGCCTATTCCATGTCCTAGACACGGTCTTATACTGGTTCGTATCTCAAGTCGATGCCATGTCCCAGACATGGTCTTACATTGACTATCATCTCGTAGCCGATGTATGTCCTAGACATGTCTTACACTGGCTTACATCTCAAGGCTGATGCATGTCCCAGACATGTCTTACACTAGCCCTCATCTCAATGCCGATGCTATGTCCCAGACATGGTCTTACACTGGCTCTCATAATGTGGCCGATGCATGTCCCAAACATGTCTTATACTAGCTCACACACGAATGACCCAAATGTCATAGCATGAATATCCGATTCACTTCCTAAGGTTCCGACGAAAATTATTCTATCTCATTTATCATTATATATTCTCAATTTCACAATCAAGCAATTTGTGCTGTAATAATTCAAGCACATATAATTAACAATGTATTTGTATTAGTTACATACAATGTAACACCCTGATTTTGGGACTACTCAGAACAATGGTTTCGGGACCACAAATCCGTTGATGAATTGAATTGAAAATTATTGTTACATGAATTGAATGTTAAATTACTATTACATGGGTTGTATGAATTGCTACATGGTTGTACCTGATGAGATTTCGACAAGTTTGTACGTAAATAATTTATCGATTCTTTTTATTTTATTATATTTTGTTATCATATGAAATGTGGTTGCCTATAGAATGATTATTTGTTGTAAATTACAAATTGAAAAAGAACTATGAATAAATTTATAACATGTTGGAAAGTGAGGAATTTCCCGGTTGAGCTTTAGGAATAGAAACGATACGAATGATCTATACTGAGGTCACGTGTGTAGTACTAAGTGCAGGCTACTACGTGTACCGGATAATTGGTCGCATGTGTAGTACTAAGTGCAGGCTATTATTCGTACCCGATAACTTTGATCATGTGTGTAGTACTAAGTGCAGGCTACTATGCGTGCCAGATAACCTTGTCTACAAGTGTGAAAATATGTGCCGGCAACTGAGTATCAGTTATTATTCTAAAGAGTTCAACGGGAAAATCGATTAAGTAAAAATACATGTGAACATGATTATATGATGAATAGGTGCAGGTATATGTTTATGAAAATTATGAGCAATGTGCTCGATATTTGAGTGAACTTCGATAGGACAAAATGGATTAAGTGAAATTATGTAAGAGTGAATTTTAGTAGTAAAACAATGTTGGATAGTAGCAGTTGTATGACTTTAAAACTTGTGTAAGTTGAATTAAATTTCAAAAAAATTATTGAATTAAATACCCATGAGTCTATTTTCATATAAAAGAAACAGGGGAGCAAAAGAGTTCTATATTATGTGATATTCTAATTTTTGTGAGACAGTGTCAGAATGAATTCGAGATCCCCTATCCTGACTTGGAAAAATCATTAAAAATTGTAAAAAAATAATTATGAGTTAGAATTTATAAGAACAGAATCCTCGATGAGTCTACTTTTAGGAGGAATGGACAAGAACATCATCCGAGTCCCAAAATATGAGATAAAAAATTTTTAGTTAAGAGAGGCAGAACTATTGGATAACAAAATAGGGGAAATTTTAATGAATAAACTGTACTAATTGGCTAAACCAAAAATTCTGGAAATTTTATGGGAGAAAGGTATAGGAGTCTAGTTTCAAGAAAAATTAACAAAACTAAATTTTGAGTTTTGTAGCTCCAGATATTAATGATTTAGTAACTTGCTTGAAAAGCATGTTAGTAATTGCTTATTAATTTCATATGGACTTACTAAGTGTAAAGCTAACCCATCCTTTCCATTTCTTTAGTATTGGCAGGTCAGCTCAGGGTTGGAGATTGTCGGAGGCAAAATCACACTATCAAACTATCATTTTTGGGAGAATTAATTCAAATATTAGAAATATCAAGTGAGTGGCATGTATAGGAAGTTTGTTTGTGATATGTATTATTATTATGACTTTGACCATACGTATTAGTCTGCACTGAGTTATCGTATATGATCATGAGATGTAGTCCTTATCCACTATGGTTTATAAGTTTAATTAATCATGTCATGTCCTATGTTTTGATGTGATGATATAATTAACTTTGTTTGTTATGCATGATTGGTAATACATCAGGTAAGTTATATACAGGCCAGTGAATCATAAATTAAATGGAAATGAGTAATGTTGCCTTGAATATGGATGTTTAATGGACAAATTGGTAACTACATTATGATGGTATAAAATGAGAATAAAATTTAGCATGTCTAGTTCTAGTTAATGTAAGAATGTATATTATATACAGGATGGTAAGCAAATATGCTTAAATTGAATGACATGTTATTGCATGATTATGGATGTGTAAGTGCTCATTTATGCCACGTTATATGTATTTAAATGTGAGTCTATGCATGTGTTTGAAAAGTTTTGAATTAAATGAAATTTTATGGCCTGGTTTTCGTCTATGTGTATGGTTAAGTTTGGTAATGCCTCGTACCCTGTTTCGGCCTTGGGTATGGGTAAGGGGTGTTACAATTTTGGTGGTATCAGAGCTATGGTTTAGTCAGTTCTCGGACTAACCTAGCATGTGTAAAAGTCTAGTTATACATGCCATGGATCCGTGATAGTGTGATGTCTTCCGACGGGTAAGAGCACCGTCTTATTTAGAGAAAGGTCCTCTCCAACCAAGTAGCACTGACCATGTTCAAGGTGATTGAAGGTATTTGAGTAAAATTATGATTATGAGAAGTCTTGGTTCAGAAAACTATGAACAAAAGTTTATGATATATATGTGATAACACGTGATATGAAAGTTTTTGTTGTGATAAATATGATGTAGTGCACCTGGCTTACTTGACAAGTTGCATAGGATAATTGGAAAATTGGTGTAAACCAACATGAATGTTATGTTGCCTGAAATGAATGACATGATTTTGACAATGTTTCTATGATGATGAAAGTTGTGTCATATGTATATGTATAAGAAAGTCGAGTCAGAGGCCCTACAACCCCTCCCACTTATCGAAGTGGTGCTTATAATGGAATTTCATGAGATTTGTACTGAATAAGTTCTTCCCGGTTGAAAAACCAAAGAGTTCAATGATAGAATAATTATAAGTATGATTAGAAATTGAGAATGAGTTGATAAGTAAAGTCAGAGCTAGAAAA
Source organism: Gossypium hirsutum (assembly GCF_007990345.1). Taxonomy (NCBI): domain Eukaryota; kingdom Viridiplantae; phylum Streptophyta; class Magnoliopsida; order Malvales; family Malvaceae; genus Gossypium; species Gossypium hirsutum. Next base: position 54,528,180 of record NC_053426.1, on the reverse strand, counting down.
GTATAAGGTTGACATAAAGATTATTGTAGGTATGCACTATCCCAGTTAGAGAATGAATTTACTTTGGTAAATTGAATTACTCAGGTACAAGGTCGAGAAAAGTTTAAATCAAAATTTACTCAGAACTGACCTTCTTTAGTGAAAGGTCTAACATGAAATTTGTGATGGCAAAACTAGTTGTGGGAAATGATCTTTGAAATGTGTAATATCTGAGTGTGACAGTTACGACTGAACATATTTAATAGTTTCTTCTGAAATGTTCTATTTATTTATCCGTTCTCAGAAAAATTTCTATGCCTGGTAATCTTTTGAAGAAATTCTTATTATATGAGAATGTTTTCTAATCTTTGATGTTAGATAGAAGCATTGGTAGTCTGACTTGTTTATAATTTGTATTGCTGTATTTCCTCGGGCATTTTATTACATTTCGTCTAATAAGAATTGATGAGAGGATATGTATGATATTATGATACTGTTTTTTCTACTTGATGCTCCATTTGATATATATGTATGGGAAGATACATTGTTTTTGATATATTTGATTCCAGTGGGATTGAATGATGTTTTCTTCTGTACTTCTTTTCACTGAGGAATTTTCGAGATCTTCCATATTTTCCTATGAGTTTGGTTTTCGATTTTCCGGCATGGTATCGTATCTTGCATTTCTTTGTTTGGTTTTCTTGTTATCTTTATTCCATAATTTGTTAATTATGCCTTATGTTCGAAGTGCGTTCTTCAGCTCGTGATAATCATGACAAGCATGACTATACTTCCGATTTGATCTTGGTAATGTGGTGATTTTGGTATTGGAATTTCTCAAATTTCCATGTAAGGATTTGAAAACAGTAAAGGCATACGTGATAAAATTGCGAGTTTCAATCGGTATGGTGGATTACTTCTCTCAAGTAAGTCAATTATAGTTAATATCTTCAATTGAGATATTTTGGTTGCTTGAGGTAATGCAATTGAGATGGTTTTGATTAGCGTAAGGAATGAATAGTAAAGGACTGCATGATGAATTGTTTACTAACTAGAAGAAAGGATTACTTGAAATGTCATTCAACGGTGTTTAAATAGGCTCGAGTGTTTAATCTGTGTGAATTTTTTATTTGAAAGATTTCATATGAAAATTATGTCAGGATTATTTTGCCAAAATCTAATAATAGAATTTCATTTCTTTATGGGTAAAAGGAAAATAGTCTGGATGAGAAGTGTATATCTCTTAGAAAATTTTGATATGAGTTAAAGCTACTAAGAATGATAAAGTTTTTATCTTGCGAAAGCTGAAAAGTTTATTACATGTTAGTAAGATTTGGACAGATGAGAATATTGCTAACCAAAGTGTCTGAACTGGACTAGTCTGCATTGAGTAAAGATTTCCTAATTTTTAGTAATGCACTGTGGTATGAAGGGTGAAATAAGGAAACTGTGATAGTGAGTAGTAAACTAAAAGAGTACAGTTAGGATCGACTTTTGATGTTGAATTTCAGATTAAATCTGATTCATGGTATTATTATTCCGAGGCTTATACAGAAGGAACTGTACGAAGCTCACAGTGAAAATTTGCCTATTTATTTAGAGAGTAACGACGTGTACTGTAATTTGATTTAGATGTTATTGGATTGTGATTTATCGATGATGAAAATCTGTCTGATTATTTCAGAAGGGTGCAGGTCCCTTTGATTGTTGGATTTCTTGGAATTGTAGTCTCCATAAACCAAATTGAGATCCGGGTTTTATGTTATGATATCAAGGGAAACTGAGAAGCCTTTGAAAATTTAAGAACAATTGGGAGTTGAGTCCGCAAGCTTTCAAATCATATGAGAAATTAAATAGATGTATTGGAGGCATCGCCTGAGTGAAGGTACTTTGGTATCGAGTATGAGATTGAGGAATCTAAGTGAAGATCACTTTTCCGGTAAGATTTTCGGGAACAAAAATCCCTAAAGGGGGGAGAGCTGCAACACCCTGATTTTGGGCCTAGTTGGAACAATGGTTTTGGGACCACAAATCCAACGATGAAAATTTTATTTTTATTATATTTTTATGGTCTACGATTTCACGGAATAATTTTGTGAAAATTTCGTTCGAAAATTTTGACATCCGGGCACTTAATTTAGTCAAAAGGACTACATCGTAAAAAGTGCAAAAGTTGAGTTCTACATACTAGAGGTGTCCAATTGTTATGAAATTTTAAATTGAGGGTCCTTAAATGGAAATTAGACCATTGGTTAATTTCTGGACAAAAATAGACATGAAATGGGTGTAATAAAATTTTTTTATTTAGGGGTATTTTGGTAAACTAATAATTAAAAAGAATTAAAAAGGAAAATAAGCCAAATTAACTAGCATCTTCTTCATTCAACCGTTTCTACCAGAAGAAGTGATGGTTAAGGTTTGTTCAAACTCCCAAGCTAGATTGTAAGTGCTCCTTAGCCCCGTTTTTAAAGTTCTTTACATTTTTGAAATTCCGGTAACTTGGTTAAGCTTATTCTAGCAATAATTTAACCTAGGGTTTACATTTTGAAAAATACCCATAGGTGAAATGTGTTTATTTTGATGTTTTATGGTAGAATATGAAGTTGAAATTATGTTAAACAACTTTTACTAAGCGATTTTACGTGAAAACGAGTAAAACGATATAATTGGTAAAAATACCTAATGTTCATAAGTACATTTTAGAGCGTGAATTTGACATCACTATAGAAGTGAAAAATGATCAGTCATAAAATATAAGAAAATAGAATGAAGTTTAATTTACTAGCCTAGGGGCAAAAATGTAATTTTGACAAAGTTTAGGGGCAAAATTGTAATTTTTACAAAATATGATTTTGGATCAATTTGAATAATGTGAGTCCTAATTAGACTATATTTGTAATGATAGAGCAAAGAAAATTGAAATTCGGGCTAAAATCGGCAAAATACCAAGTTGTGGGCAAAATGGTAAAAATGGCCATTTTCGTATACGAGGTAAGTTCGTGTGTTAATAATAATGCAATACCATACTTGAATTGTAATTTTCTATTGTTATGGCATAAATTGTATGATTTAATATGTTTAGGAGAAGTTGATGGATGGTGTATATGATATGGAAAATGTGATGCTTGTTGTGTCATGTGAAATTGAATGGAAAATTATTGTTACATGAATTGAATGTTAAATTACTATTACATGGGTTGTATAAATTGCTACACGGTTGTATCTGATGAGATTTCGACAAGTTTGTACATAAATAATTTATCGATTCTTTTTATTTTATTATATTTTGTTATTATATGAAATGTGGTTGCCTATAGAATGATTATTTGTTGTACATTACAAATTGAAAAAGGACTATGAATAAATTTGTAACATGTTGGAAAGTGAGGAATTTCCCGGTTGGGCCTTCGAAATAGAAACGATACGAATGATCTATACTGAGGTCACGTGTGTAGTACTAAGTGCAGGCTGTTACGTGTACCGAATAATTGGTCGCATCTTTAGTACTAAGTGCAGGCTACTATGTGTAACTGATCACTTCGATCACGTGTGTAGTACTAAGTGGAGGCTACTTTGTGTACCAGACAACCTTGTCTACAAGTGTGAAAATATGTGCAGGCAACTGAGTATCAGTTATTATTCTAAAGTGTTCAACGGGAAAATCGATTAAGTAAAAATACATGTGAACATGATTATATGATGAATAGGTGCAGGTACATGTTTATGAAAATTATGAGCAATGTGCTCGATATTTGAGTGAACTTCGATAGGACAAAATGGATTAAGTGAAATTATGTAAGAGTGAATTTTAGTAGTATAACAGTGTTGGATAGTAGCAGTAGCATGACTTTTAAAATTCACAAAAAATTGTGTAAGTTGAATTAAATTTCAAAAAAAATTATTGAATTAAATACTCATGAGTCTATTTTCATATAAAAGAAACAGGGGGAGCAAAAGAGTTCTATATTATGTGATATTCTAATTTTTGTGAGACAGTGTCAGAATGAATTCTAGATCCCCTGTTTTGACTTGGAAAAATAGTTAAAAATTGTAAAAAAATAATTATGAGTTATAATTTATAAGAACAGAATCCTCGATGAGTCTACTTTCAGAAGGAATGGACGGGAACATCATCTGAGTCCCGAAATATGAGATAAACAATTTTTAGTGAACAGAAGTCAGAACTGTTGGACAGTAAAACAGGGGAAACTTTAATGAATAAACTGTACTAATTGGCTAATCCAAAAATTCTGGAAATTTTATGGGAGAAAGGTATATGAGTCTAGTCTCAAAGAAAATTAACAAAACTAAATTTTGAGTTTTGTAGCTCTAGATATTAATGATGTAGTAACTGTAACTCGATAAAATAGCTTAACCTGCTTGAAAAGCATGTTAGTAATTGCTTATTAATTTCATATGGACTTACTAAGCGTAAAGCTTACCCATCCTCTCCATTTCTTTAGTATTGGCAGGTCGACTCGGGGTTGGACATCGTCAGAGGCAAAATCACACTATCAAACTATCAATTTTGGGAGAATTAATTCAAATATTAGAAATATCAAGTGAGTGGCATGTATAGGAAGTTGGTTTGTGATATGTATTATTATTATTATTATGACTTTGACCATACGTATTAGTCTACATTGAGTTATCGTATATGATCATGAGATGTTGTCCTTATCCATTATGGTTTACAAGTTTAATTAATCATGCCATGTCCTATGTTTTGATGTGACGATATAGTTAACTTTGTTTGTTATGCATGATTGGTAATACATCAGGTAAGTTAAATGCAGGCCAGTGGATCATGAATTAAATGGAAATGAGTAATATTGCCTTGAATATGGATGTTTAATGGACAAATTGGTAACTACATTATGATGGTATAAAATGAGAATAAAATTTAGAATGTCTAGTTCTAGTTAATATAAGAATGTATATTATATACAGGATGGTAAGCAAATATGTTTAAATTGAATGACATCTTATTGCATGATTATGGATGTGTAAGTGCTCATTTATGCCATGTTATATGTCTTTAAATATGAGTCTATGCATGTGTTAAAAAATTTTTGAATTAAATGAAATTTTATGGCTCGATTTTCGTCTATGTGTATGGTTAAGTCTAGTAATGCCTCGTACCCTGTTTTGGCCATGGATATGGGTAAGGGGTGTTACATTTGGAGGTATCAGAGCTATGGCTTAGACGGTTCTCAGACTAACCTAGCATGTGTAAAAGTCTAGTTATACATGCCACGGATCCGTGATAGTGTGATGTTTCTCGACGCGTAAGAGCATCTACTTATTTAGAGAAAGGTCCTCTCCAACTGAGCAGCACCGACCATGTTCAAGGTGATTGAAGGTATTTGAGTAAAATTATGATTATGATAAGTCTCGGTTCAGAAAACTATGAATAAAAGTTTATGATATATATGTGATAACACGTGATATGAAAGTTTATGTTGTGATAAATATCTATTTTTGCTTAATGCTCATATGATGTAGTGCGCTTGGCTTACTTGACAAGTTGAATGGGATAATTGGAAAATTGGTGTAAACCAACATGAATGTTGTGTTGCCTAAAATGAATGACATGATTTTGACGATGTTGCTATGACGATGAAAGTTGTGTCATATGTATATGTATAAGAAAGTCGAGTCAGATGCCCTACAACCCCTCCCACTTATAAAAGTGGTGCTGATAATGGAATTTCATGAGATTTGTACTGAATAAGCTCCCGGTTGAAAAACCAAATAGTTCAATGATAGAATAATTATAAGTATGATTAGAGATTGAGAATGAGTTGATAAGTAAAGTCAGAGCTAGAAAAGTATCAGGTTGACATAAAGATTATTGGAGCCATGCACTGTCCCAGTTAGAGAATGAATTTACTTTGGTAAATTGAGTTACTCAGGTACAAGGTCGAGAAAAGTGTAAATCAAAATTTATTCAGAACTGGTCTTCTTTAGTGAAAGGTCTAACATGAAATTTGTGATGGCAAAACTAGTTGTGGGAAATGATATTTGAAATGTGTAATATCTGAGTGTGACAGTTACGGCTGAACAAATTTAATAGTTTCTTCTGAAATGTTCTATTTATTTATCCGTTCTCAGAAAAATTTCTATGGCTGTTGATCTTTTGAAGAAATTCTTGTTATATGAGAATGTTTTCTAATCTTCATGTTAGATAGAAGCCTTGGTAGTCTGACTGGTTTATAATTTGTATTTCTGTATTTCCTTGGGCATTTTATTACATTTCTTTTGATAAGAATTGATGAGAGGATATGTATGATATTATGATACTGTTTCTTCTACTTGATGCTCCATTTGATATATATGTATGGGAAGATACATTATTTTTGATATATTTGATTCCAGTGGGATTGAATGATGTTTTCTTCTAGACTTTTTTTCTCTGAGGAATTTTCGAGATCTTCCATATTTTCCTATGAGTTTGGTTTTCGATTTTCTTGCATGGTATCGTATCTTGGATTTCTTTATTTAGTTTTCTTGTTATCTTTATTCCATAATTTGTTTATTATGACTTATGTTCGAAGTGCGTTCTTCAGCTCGTGATAATCATGACAAGCATGACTATACTTCCGATTTGATCTTGGTAATGTGGTGATTTTGGTATTGGAATTTCTCAAATTTCCATGTAAGGATTTGACAACAGTAAAGGCATAAGTGATAAAACCGCGAGTTTCAATTGGTATGGTGGATTACTTCTCTCAAGCAAGTCAATTATAATTAATGTCTTCAATTGAGATATTTTGGTTACTTGAGCTAATGCAATTGAGATGGTTTTGATTAGCGTAAGGAATGAATAGTAAAGGACTGCATGTTGAATTTTTTAGTAACTAGAAGAAAGGATTACTTGAAATGTAATTCAACGGTGTTTAAATCGGCTCGAGTGTTTAATCTGTGTGAATTTTTTATTTGAAAGATTTCATATGACAATTATGTCAGGATCATTTTTCCCAAATCTGATAATAGAATTTCATTTCTTTACGGGTAAAAGGCAAATAGTCTGAACGAGAAGTATATATCTCATAGAAAATTTTGATATGAGTTAAAGCTACTAAGAATGACAAAGTTTTTATCTTGCGAAAGCTGAAAAGTTTATTACATGTTAGTAAGATTTGGACAGATGAGAATATTGCTAACCAAAGTGTCTGAATCGGACTAGTCTGCATTGAGTAAAGATTTCCTAATTTTCAGTAATGCACTGTGGTATGAAGGGTGATGTGTTTCAAGAAAATAAGGAAGCTGTGATAGTGAGTAGTAAACTAAAAGAGTACAGTGAGGATCGACTTCTGATGTTGAATTTTAGATTGGATCTGATTCATGGTATTATTATTCTGAGGCTTATACAGAAGGAACTGTACGAAGCTCACAGTGAAAATTTGCTTATTTATTTAGAGAGTAATGACGTGTACTGTAATTTGGTTCAGATGTTATTGGATTGTGATTTATCGATCATGAAAATCTATATGATTATTTCAGAAGAGTGCAGGTCCCTTTGATTGTTGGATTTCTTGGAATTCTAGTCTCCATAAACCAAATTGAGATCCGGGTTTTATGTCATGATATCATGGGAAACTGAAAAGCATTTGAAAATTTAAGAACAATTGGGAGTTGAGACTGTAAGCTTTCAAATCATATGAGAAATTAAAGAGATGTATTGGAGGCACTGCCTGAGCGAATGTACTTTGGTATCGAGTATGAGATTGAGGAATCTAAGTGAAGATCACTTTTCTAGTAACATTTTCGGGGACGAAAATCCCTAAAGGGGGAGAGTTGTAACACCCTGATTTTGGGCCTAGTCGGAACAGTGGTTTCTGGACCACAAATCCGACGATGAAAATTTTATTTTTATTATATTTTTATGGTCTACGATTTCACGAAATAATTTCATGAAAATTTCGTTCGAAAATTTTGACATTCGGGCACTTAATTTAGTCATAAGGACTACATCGTAAAAAGTGCAAAAGTTGAGTTCTACATACTAGAGGTGTCCAATTGTTATGAAATTTTAAATTGAGGGTCCTTAAATGGAAATTAGACCATTGGTTAATTTCTGGACAAAAATAGACATGAAATGGTTGTAATAAAATTTTTTTATTTAGGGGTATTTTGGTAAACTAATAATTAAAAGAATTAAAAAGGAAAATAAGCCAAATTAACTATCATCCTCTTCATTCAACTATTTATACCAAAAGAAGTGATGGTTAAGGTTCGTTCAAACTCCCAATCTCGATTATAAGTGCTCCTTAACCCCATTTTTAAAGTTCTTTACATTTTTGAAGTCCCGGTAACTTGGTTAAGCTTATTCTAGCAATAATTTAACCTAGGGTTTACATTTTGAAAAATACCCATAGGTGAAATGTGTTTATTTTGATGTTTTATGGTAGAATATGAAGCTTGAAATTGTGTTAAACAACTTTTACTAAGCGATTTTACGTGAAAATGAGTAAAACGATATAATCGGTAACAATACCTAATGTTCATAAGTACATGTTAGAGTGTGAATTTGATGTTGCTATAGAAGGGAAAAATGATCAGCATGTCATAAAACACAAGAAAATAGAATGAAGTTTAATTTACGAGCCTAGGGGTAAAAATGTAATTTTGACAAAGTTTAGGGGCAAAATTGTAATTTTTACAAAATATGATTTTGGGTCAATTGGAATAATGTGAGTCCTAATTAGGCTATATTTGTAATGATAGAGCAAGGAAAATTGAAATTCGGTCTAAAATCGGCAAAATACCAAGTTGTGGACATAATGGTAAAAATGGCCATTTTCGTATACGAGGTAAGTTCGTGTGTTAATAATAATGCAATACCATACTTGAATTGTAATTTTCTATTGTTATGGCATAAATTTTATGATTTAATATGTTTAGGAGAAGTTGATGGATGGTGTATATGATATGGAAAATGTGATGCTTGTTGTGTCATGTGAAATTGAATGGAAAATTATTGTTACATGAATTGAATGTTAAATTACTATTACATGGGTTGTATGAATTGCTACACGGTTGTACCTGATGAGATTTCAAAAAGTTTGTACGTAAATAATTTATCGATTCTTTTTATTTTATTATATTTTGTTATTATATGAAATGTGGTTGCCTATAGAATGATTATTTGTTGTATATTACAAATTGAAAAAGGACTATGAATAAATTTGTAACATGTTGGAAAGTGAGGAATTTCCCGGTTGAGCCTTCGGAATAGAAACGATACGAATGATCTATACTGAGGTCACGTGTATAGTACTAAGTGCAGGCTATTACGTGTACCGAATAATTGGTCGCATCTTTAGTACTAAGTGCAGGCTACTATGCGTAACCGATCACTTCGATCACATTTAAACATATATTCATTTCAATTTTATATAATCAATACATTCATGATATATATACCAATTCAATCCATATAAAATAATTTTAATTCAATCTCAAAGTACTAAAGTACTCACCTCAACTACTTACAATATGCAATAATTCAAAATATAACAATTAACAACTAGGTTCGAATTATAGAAAAACAAACCGTGGATTTCGAGCTATTCGACGTTGATTTTATCCTTGCCCTTTCTAGTCGAGAATTCCGGTACAACGTTAGCTACGAAATTAAAACAATTAAAATACATTAATACTACAAATTTCAATTCCACATTGAATATTTTAATTTTTACACAATATTTGCTTAATTTTTTAATTTACTCCCTAAACTGAGACTAATTTTTATTCATCATATTAAACTCTATATTTTCATACTTATTTCACTTTAAACTAAATTTAACTCCCTATTTTCAATTATAACCTTAAATTTTGAAATTTTCACAATTTAGCCCTTATAGCTCAAATTAACAATAAATTCTACAATTTAGTCTTTTTCTATTTTTAACTAAAAAGGCTATCAATTTAGCCCCCAACATTTAAACTATTGAGCAATAATAACATCCAAAATTCTAAGCAATACCAAAAATTACAACATGGGTCAGTTAGCCCTAATTATCGGGATTCCAAAAACGTAAAAATTATAAGAAAATGGACTAAATTGACTAACCAATTGAAGTTTGAATATTAGAAACCCTTAGCCGTGTGTCTTTCTCTTCTTTTCTTCTTTCTTTTCTTTCCTATTTAATTTGCATGTTATGTTTCATCCATTTCAACTTTCTTCTCATTTATTTTACTTTAATTTTATTATTATTATATAACCATATGTACATTCATTTAGTTTTTAAGTTACTTAATATTATAACATATATATAACATACATATTAATGCCATCCACCCTCTTTAGGTAATTGAATAATTACTACTTTTGTCCCCTTATTAATTTTAATCTATAATTCAACTTTTACCCTATACGAGATTTAGTCCTTATACTTTAATAACCCTTAATTTCACAAAATTCACTTAATCAAAATCTAATACACTATTATACTAACCTCAAAAATATTAAATAAAAATATTTATGGGTTTGTTTTACGGAAATGGGGTCCCGAACTTCATTTTTCGACACCCTAACTATCGGGTCGTTATAAGATGGGTTGATATTAACTCATTTTTGTGCACAATAATTTTGAGACATTAATATTATGCTCTTATCATTTTTCTTATTTTGAACATATTTTGTATTCAATTGCTCTTTTCTCTCATAATGCTTTTGATCCTCACTATATTTTCTTTCTTTTATGCACAATTTTTAGTGAGAATCAATTACGAGCTAAATTAACCTCTTTTCACTAGTCACTCAAGTACATTTTATAAGAAACCTCCATGATGGTCTTACCCAACCCTTGGTGTTCATTCGATAATGTAATGCAAAGTTCAAGGACTATGAAAGGTTGAGTTTCAGACTCAATTTCGACTCAAGGTTTCAAACATAAAGGCTCATTAAGAAGTGACAGTATAATGCTCAAATTCAGGAACTAGGGGTAATGTAACATCTAAGGTTGATCCTTTAGGCTCTGGGCTACACAAACAATGCCTTAGGTTATCCCTTAGTATTTCAATGAATACAAAGTTGAAACATGTTTCTACTAATTTTAAGTGAATAATGACAATTTCTAAAACATGCAAGTATATGCCCATCTTCATTCTTATTGATCATTTGGATAAAACAAAGAATTTTTCAACTACCTTTATCCTTTTATACAATGTAATTAATCAAACTAAACAATTTATTCAAAAAGCAAAGAATTTATCAAAAATCAATTAAAATTTATACATACAAATAACTTAATTCACCATATCATGCAATTCACCAATGTCAAGAAGTTCATGTTCAAGCACCATGAATCAACAACAAAAATAAAAGAAATAAAAGATTTTTTTTTGAAATTTTTTGAAAAAATAGAGAAAAAACTGAAAGTAAACTAAAAACAAACAAAGAAAAATAAAAATGAAGTGCATTCCCTGACACTTAATTTACACATCGACCTAATGTGTTCCCACACTAAGAGTTTAGAAGGTACCAAACTTCCCAAAAAGGAGAGTCAGAAGAGCTCAGGTTGTCCCCCTTCCTATTAAAGGTTGAAATTGTTGTGGAACATTCAAGTGGAGTGCTGCACAGAAAAACAAACAACACACAAAAGAAAACGAATGCAAATAACAAAATAAACAAAAGTAAAAAACAATAGTCCAAAATAAGTAGGGAGTTTATGGCTTGAAACAAATTCAAATTGGGGTTTTAGGATGACTGTTAGTTTTTAAAAAGGGTAGCATGGTTTCTGGCCAAAACTTAATTTTGAAAATGTTTGGGATTTTGCAATACTGTAGGGTCGATATCACGATATCGAGAGATGTTTTGGCCTCACCTTGAAATTGACCGTGGTATCGCGATACTGACCCATGGGTATCACCATACCACTATAATATACACCAAAATTCCTAATTTTTTAGCCTAAACTCCCAACTACACAAAAATTAAACCAACAAAATCATAAATTTAAACATGAAACAAACTTAAAACCTAAACAAAAAAATAGTAAATAGAGTTTCATCTCGAATAAGTTTCAATTTAAAATCTCTCTCCAATGATATGTCATGCCCTCAAATTAGGGATCTAAATTGGTCACACTCCCAAATTGGCTCCATTTTACCTTTTGATCTCAATTTTACCAACTTAGGCAAATTAGTCAAGTTTATCTTCTGACCTCACAGGCTAACCCTGTGACAGCCCTAAATTGACCCTAGTCGAAAAGTGGTTTCGGGACCACTAAACCGAGTCATAAAAATAATTGACCGTTATATTTGATGCTTATTATATGTATATATGCATGTGTGAAAATTTCATGTTTGAATTTTGTTAATTGTAAGTGAATTTTATTAAATAGGACTTATGTGAGAAAATTTAGAAATGTGCTAGGCAAATGTAAAGTGGCCTATTTATGCATGTTGCAAATAATTGTACTTGCATGTCAAATTAACCAAAAACCAAGATGGTGGCCGGCCATGCTATGGGTTAAAGCCTATTATAAACATTTTGTGTTAGTGTTTTATGTTAGAAATAATAAAATAAAAGGTTAGTAAAAAAGTAATGAAAAGGAAATTGGTGATGAAAACAAAGTTCTCTCTTTGTTGTTCAACTTGGCTGAATAGAAGAAACAAAGGAGGGGAAGAATTTCAGTCACTTGAATCCTTAGGGAGGTTAGTATGTTGTGTTAAATTTGTGAAATGTTTACTTGTTTTAGGTAAATTATCATGGTTCTTGCTTAGCCCATGCTAAAATTTTCACTAATGATGGGTGAATGGAGCCTTCGGCTATGGTTATAAAGGAAGGAATTTTGATTGTTTTACTTGAATTTTGATGATGAATGTATTGAGGAAAGAACTTGGTCTTTCTAAAGATATGAATGGTTAAAGCTTATACTAGTAATAGCCGAATTAAAGAATGCTTGATGTCATGAGCAAATGTTGTTCATGTTATTTGGATGAGAAATGGTAGTTAGGTGAAGTAGAGTCTAGAAAATGAGCACATATGTGCATTAGTTGCTAAATGGAGAAAAATCGGCTAACAAGTGTGTACTAAGGCCGAATATGATTTTGAATATTATTGAGTAATGTATGTGTTTTGAATTGATGGAATGGAGAGGATGCTTTAATTGTGTTATGAACAATTATATGTTAAATTAAGGTTTGCTAAGCTAGCTATTAAGGTGAAGTGCAAATGTTAGTATTTGATTACTAGTGTATATATGTGTATTAGCCGAGTTTTGAACTTGAAACAAAATGGTATTTAGTCAATACAAGTAACCATATTTGTAGAATGTATTAAGTATATAACCGGCCTCAACATAAACATGCATATTCGGCCACATGAATGAATACATAGATTGATGTTGTACGTTCGGCTATAGGTAAGCATATTGATGGCTTTATCTTGACTTAGAAAATTGGCTAAAGGAGAATATTGGCTAATATGTTGAATTTGATTCATGATTTCATACATATATGACTCTAATGCCTAATATATATGGGCTAAGTACCTTGAATTTCTCTTTGATGTTCAAAATGATTAAATCAATTTATTTGTTAAATTAAGCTCAAGAGCAAAGGGGAACTAAATCCGATAAAGGAAAGGAAAAGGTGATCGAATAGCCGTTGAAATTGTTCGACAACATCCGAGGTAAGTTTTCGAGTAATGGAACTTAGATTATGATTCGATTAGATCATGTTATATAGCGAATCAAAACCATGCTCTTTGTATGTGGTTATTGAGCCGAAAATGGTAATGGTAAATAAGTGCCTTGTGTCTGAGTTCTAGTAATGTAAACGAACCTTGATGAGTCTATTTTCATATGGAAGAAGTGAAACGACCATATGAGCCGTATTTTATGAGATGTTTAAGTTTTCGTGAAACAGGGCCAGAACGATTACTGGATCCCCTATTTTGACTTTGAAAATTTACCATAAATTAACCGGAGACAATTAGAAGTCATGTTTCATATGTATAGATTCCTTTTTGAGTCTAGTTTCATTAGAAACAAACGGCATAAGTATTGAAGCTCTGTACAGGGAGATATCTAAGTCGTAATGCATGAAGGTCAGAGTAGTCGAACCCTGAAACAGGAGAGACGTTAACTAATAACCTGTACTAATTGGCTCGACCAAAAATTCTAGAAAAAAATTTGTAGATGGACATATAAGTATAGTTTCAGGGAAAATTTACGGAATTCAGTTTTCGAGTTTTGGAACTCGAGATATGATTTTTAAGGTGACAGTGACGCAGTTAACCAGCTTGTCTGGAAATTTTAAAATGAACTGTGTAAGTAAATGAATTAAGTCCGTTAGCACCTCGTGTTCGACTCCGGAAACGGTCTCGAGTACGGGGTGTTACAAACCCGAGACTAAAGAATTTATGCCTAATAAGATCTCCTCTCGATTTCGCAAGCTAACCCAAGACTAAAGAATTGGTGCCCAAAAAGATCTTCTCTCGATCTCACTTATTTTGACTTTCTTTTACGGGCATCAATCTTGGTATCCTGAAATATCTATGGGTAGACACTCATCGTCTCCGGCACTGATCTAAATTTTAGTGGCTAGTACTAATCGGGGTCTGAGCATAACCCGAATCTGGACACACGGGCTTGATATTCAATCAGTGTGTACAATTTCAAATTCTGTAAGGGCTCATTGACCAAGGGCAAAAGCACTTATACTGGAAGGGCATCGATGTACACCGGAGACCAAATAGGTACAGATTTGGCGGGTACATGGGTTATAGAATAATTGATGACTTACTCCTTTTCATAGGGACAGGTGAGGGTACATCAAACCCCATTATTGAAGGTGGCAATAGAGGCGCAGATGAGGAAGAAGATGTAGGTGAGGAAGAAGATGTCGAGGAGGAAAAAGATGCATGTGAGGAAAAAGGGGTAGCAGATGTAGTTGACAATGTGGAGTCAGACCTTGATCCAATCCAACAGTGCAATCTAGATGGTTTAGAATTGGCATTATTTTTTGAACTAGATCCGATTTTAACAGAGCCAGAACCCGTCTTCATGGTCGGCATTATTTTTTGAACTAGATCCACTATTCTGGCGATGATGACCCGGATAATGCTTTAGATGCAGATCAATAATTTAGGGCATATGAACTTTCACCCATATGATCAACATTGATTTATCAACCAAGGTTAGTTTTGTAACACCCCTAACCCGTCTTCATTGTCAGATAAAGGTTATGGAGCATTACAGTGCAAAACAGAACCTTAATGATCGAAACATGGATCAACATGCAATTCATAGATTTATTTGCAATAACATAATTAAAATATGATAAAAAATACTTTTACAAGCCTTAAATTGAGCTTGATTAGCCCTAAAAACTATTTGGAAATAATCAGGGACTTACTTGAAACAAATCTAAAATTTTAGGCATAACATGAAAATGTAATAGCTCGATTTTAGGCCTAGTCAGAATAGTGGTTTAGGAACCACTACTTAAAATTCAGAGAAATTATTTTAATATTACTTTTATGTGTGATGGCATGATTATAAAAGTGCATGAAAAATTTTGTGAATAAATTTTAGCGATTGAGTCCTTAATTGCGAAAAAGGACTAAATCACATAAAGGGTAAAAGTTCAATTTCACTTGATAGAAATACCAAATAGCAAGAGAACCAAAATTAACGGTTTTTAAGGAGCAAATAAGCCCTTATTTATGGCATGGCCGGCCATAGAGACAATGAGAGTCAAAAAGTCAAAAATGTAATAGGGTTGGTATTTGATGACATGAGCTATTTGAGTAAAATAAAGAAAAGTTGTCATCTTTTTTATCTTCTTCTCTAACCACTGAAATTTTAGCCATTTTAGGGGTTTTTGAGCTTCAAAATTTCAGCAACTTGTAACCCTCTCAAGTAAGTGATTTTGATGGTCTTTTTAGATGATTTTTGTATTTTTAAAACCCTTGTAGCATGAGCTTTCAAATGAGGGGACTATTTTGCAAAATGGTTAAAAGCCTAGGGTTTTACCATGAAAGATTTCATGTTTTTTTCTGAAATTTTATGGAAGAAGATGAATCATGGTTGTGAAATAAACAACTTTTGTGAAAAGATTTCTCATGTAAACCCTAAAAAGGGCCATTTTGCATAAGTTGTAGAATAGATGATAAATGTATGATATAATGAGAATTTTGGGCTACTCCTAGTATAACAAGTATTTGGCTAGGCATGGTTAATGAGAAAATGTGATAAAACTCAATTTTCGGGTCTAAGGGTAAAATGGACATTTTGCGAAAGTCTAGGGGCAAAACGGTTATTTTATCAAAGTATGAGTCTTAAGTTGAATTAAATGATTTTTGCATTTAAGCTAATTTTTGACATTTTAGATTAAGGGAAATGTGATTCGGGTCTTGATCGGGGAAAGAACAAAGTTTACGAGGATTAAGCTTGTTCCCATCATTTTGCACCGAGGTAAGTACATATGTAAATAATGTGTCAATGTAGCCTACTTTTAAACGTTTTATTTTTATTAGGTATCATAATCTTGCTCAATACCATGAAAGTATAAATAATGCGATATAAGAGTAACTTACATTATGAACAAGTGCGACAACATCAGGTTAGATACGAAATCCTGTTGAACCTCGGAAATAATATGGGATACAAAGGGTGAGCCATGAGAAATTGAGTGGTTTGTACTCATGAGTTTAGTCTGAGTTCATGAGATAATTGAAATATGTGATGTGGGTCTGGGTACTAACTCTGTGTGAAGACTCATGAGTAGCTCAATGAGCGGGCATTACATGATAGAGCTATGGGGTTCGGGTACTGACTTGCTAAAAAGACCTGTGAGTAGCTAGCCTTGGCTACTGGTATAGCTTTTAGGAGTAAACTATCCATGTATCTATTGGTATTTTTGAATGTTTAATAGCCAACTCGACGAATGGGTTGGTGATACTTCCAATGAGGTATGTGAGTAGAGAGAACGAACTTGAGTATTTTAAGGAAAATTACAGGTATGTATGATAAACTCTCGAATAAGACCATAGTATGTGATGAGATGTAGTAAGTATGTATAAAAGAAATGAAGGGCAAGATAGTGAGCTTAAAATGATACATCATTTAATTATGACAAGCCATTCGTTTTCTAATCACACTTATTTGCATATATGTCCTTACTAAGCTCTCATGCTTACCCTCTTTCACTTCCATTTTCTTATAGTGCCGCCAAAGTAATTTGAGAATTATCAACGATGTCGGGGAAGCCAGTGACACCATCCTCCGAGCACTTGGTATAGTTAGTTTTAGCATTTTGAATATGGCATGTATAGGAACACTTGAATTTGTTTTGGTGTCACATTGTTTTGGGGCCAAATGTGTTGGCTTGTTTTGAGTATTTGACTCATTTTGTATAAGATCATGAAAATGATTAATTTTGAAAGTCATTATATGAATACAAGATAGTCTTTCATGAATGTAAAATTGTTGGCATGGTTGAATATATGAAATATATATAGGCCTTAGCTCTGGTTGTTGGTTGAGAAATCATATTGAGTTAGACTTTGATATGTTGGTTGGTATTAAATTTTGTTTTAGGGTGGCATAGGGCTTGGAAAATAGCCTTATATTGTCCGCATGGGTAGGCACAAGTGCGTGTTTCTAGGCCCTGTGTGACACATAGTCAGCCCCATGGGCGTGTTACATGGTCGTGTGTCCTCTGCACATAAATTTTACAAGTCAGTATGTATGATAGTAAACATACGGGCAGAGACACAGTCGTATGTCTTAGTCGTGTTGAGGGCACGGCCTAGCACACGGGCGTGTGCCTTGGCCGTGTGATCCTTAAGGGCTGCTGATGTTAGAAACAGAATGTCAAGGTTATTAGACACGGGCTAAGACACGGGCATGTCATAGCCGTGTGAAGGACATGGGCCATAGACACGAGCGTGTGTTAGGCCCTATGAAAACCCCTATGAGTTCAAATTTAGAACTTAATTCACACGGGCTTGGGACACGGGCATGTCCCATTGTTCTTAGGCCGTGTGAACCATGCGGGTCATCAGTACCCCATATTAATAGCCACACGGGCGTGCTGTCTTTCCACACCGGCGTGTGCCCTGTTTCAAGGGTCATTTTTGTTAAGTCGGTTTAAGAACTCAAGTTGGTTCTGAATGTCTTCAATGAATGTTTGAGGCCTCGTAGGCCCATATTAAGAAGTTTAGACAAAGTTTGAAAAGTTTTGAATTTGATCAAGTCTTTGTGGCTCAAAAACATTTGAACGCATGTGTTTAAGTTTAGTAACGCCTCGTATTCCTCTTGACTTAGGGAACATGTATGGGGTGTTACATTTAGTGGTATCAGAGCTATGGTTTAGTCGATTCTTGGACTAACCTAGCATGTCTACGAGTCTAGCTATACATGCCACAGATAAATTATGATAGTGTGATGACCCCTGATTGTGTTATGTTTTCTTATAGTAATGGATCCCGATCGAACTATGGCGGACGATGTAAAAAGTAATGTACCTGGTCATGCTAAAAGGGCGGTGCCATCCGATAATCGACCTCTCACGGGTAGTTAGGGAGGGGGAGAAGAGGCCCGGAAAGCCTTTCTCTACATGATGAATGAATGGTACACGGAATTTGTCTGAGCGAACCCGAATGCTCAACCCCTCCACCTCCCCCTATTCCTTAACCTGTCCCCGTAGCACCCCAGGGTATGGATTTTGTGAGATTGAATAGACCCCCAGTGGATAAGATTCAAAAGCACGGAGCCGAAGAGTTTCGTCCTAATAAAGATGATGATCCCGAAAGGGCAGAATTTTGGTTTGAGAATACCATCAGGTATTCGATGAATTATCTTGTACTTCCAAAGAATGCTTGAAGTGTGCCATATCCTTGTTGAAGGACTCGACATACCACTGGTGGAGGACATTGATTTCAGTGGTATCTCAGGAGAAGGTCACATGGGAATTCTTCCAAGAAGAATTTCGGAAGAAATATATTCGTGAGAGATTCATGGATCAAAAGCGTAAGGAGTTTCTTGACTTGAAGCAGAGCTGCAAGACGGTTACTGAATATGAAAGGGAGTTTGTCTGACTCAGTTAGTATAACCGGGAGTGTATGTAACACCCATAACCCGTATCTATCGCCGAAATGGATTACGAGGTATTACCAGACCAAATCACAGCTATCATGCATTCACATAATCATATAGATCATTTTCGTACTTATATAAATATAAAAAGTGATTAACTAATTTACAAAACGAACTTGCATCATTAATCATATTGTATACACATCCATGCCAAAAATTTCAAATTTATCTTACTCAGCGTAAAATATAATAATATATATACGGTTTTAGTAAGATAAAACATGGTCAAACAAATTTATAATTTCATCTAAATAATTAAATGTTTGACTTCTAACACACATAGCATTTTAATATGGTCAATTCTTTCTTGCGTAAAAATGAGTGCCATTTTACCTATTTATTGAATAATAACCAACCTATTATTTTCTTAACATATCATTTGCGCATAAGTGTAAAACAAATGAATCTTTAAAACCAATTCAAAAGACCTACATCGTTCTCACTCAAATTCATCATTCGAGCCTACATATATGCATTTCTAAATCCATTCAACCTAATCAAGATATACATAATACATACGATTATAGTCTATCATTTATACAATTATTATACCGAATCATATTAGTCATTTCATCTTGGATATATCAAATACTCCACAAATATATAAATTATGCATATATCAAATAACATCCATTACTTACCTTATGTTGAATTTAGATAACCAAGCGTTTTCCAACACATACCAAGTACAAAACATATTATATACATTGACCGAATCATCAAAACCAAAAAAATATATATAGAACCACAAGTTAATCATAGCATGAAACCGAAATTAACTTCATAAACAAGCCATTCTCACATGGCTTTTAGTTTTATACATCCTTCAAAATTTAACATACACATATTATCCTATACATGCCATATATTTGAGATTTAATTTTTTTAAAAAGTACCAAAAGTGAACAATAGTATGGATGACTTTACCGATGATCCCCGAGCACGTAACGACCTCCAAAATCTAAAAAAAAAACAATTATATAAAAAAATACAAAGTAAGCTAACTTAGCTTAGTAAGCCTTAAACAAATTAAACAATTAATGTATAATAACATCTCAATTACCAAATTATTTCAATTAAATAAATAAACTTATGCATTTGTAATCACATATAATTTCAAGTTCTTAATTCCATACATATATAACATATACATTTATAGAAAAATTTCTCCTTGCCCGAATATACATGTATACCTCATCAATATATTCTGAAATTTCAAAACCATATTGTCTTATATTATCGAATATACATATATATTTATAGACATATATTCGTCATCAAACTTTAACATTACATCCATATACAACTATAAGGCCAAATATATTTCTCATATTAACACATATACTACAACTTCATGTATCCTTTTTCATCACATATCAAGAAATCAATTCATCCTATTTTAAAATAGGTAACCAACTATCACGTACCTGATGGTTTTAGCTCATTTAACATATTCAATTACCACATCAGCATAAAGTCTTTTAGGCATAAACTTATAATAATTCACTGGCATAAAGCTTGCTAGGCCTAAGCCTATATCACACACCGGCACAAGGCCTGCAAAACTCAAAGTTTGTTTTTATACACTGGCAATAAGCCTGCTAGGTTTAAAGCCCGATTTAATTCACCAGCACAAAGCTTGCTAGGCTCAAAACCCGAATATCACTATTATAAAGTTGTCTCATAAACAATTCATATGTCGAAAATTCTAGATATTCCATATAGTTCATACAGACTTTCAAATGTTATAACTCAGTCGAATTAAACTCAAATACATTATTCCATGCTTAATCATATTCGGCTAACTCTACTATAAATCTATGAATTCCAAATCAGCATATTAAACTAATTTACATTCAAAATTAACGATGTTTAATTGCTTAAAGACTTACCTCGGATATCGGCGAACAATATTAATAGATTATTCGACTATATTGCTCTTCCCTTGATCCAAATCCGATTTCCTCTTTTCTTGATCTAAATTGATTTAAATTAAAATTATTTAATCAAATATTCAATCAAATTCATTCAAAAAACATAAATGGGAAAATTGCACTTTTGCCATAGACATTTTACACTTTTAGCAATTTAATCCAAAATTCAAAAAACAGAAAACAAGCATAATTTGCCCATTCCATGCTAAGGCCGAATACTCCCCATACAGATACAAATCCTCACATTTCGTTTATTTCACAATTTAGTCCCTTAATTAAACACTTTGCG
Organism: Gossypium hirsutum; assembly: GCF_007990345.1. Classification (NCBI taxonomy): domain Eukaryota; kingdom Viridiplantae; phylum Streptophyta; class Magnoliopsida; order Malvales; family Malvaceae; genus Gossypium; species Gossypium hirsutum. The sequence goes on along the minus strand of NC_053426.1, from coordinate 54,506,860 downwards.
ATTTAACCCTATTTACTCAATTTCATCAAAATTCCAATACAAAAACTTGTTAATCCATCACATAACTTTTATTTAACATCATCAAACATCAAGCTATCAACAATGGTAAAACTGAAAATATACACAAAAATCAGAAATTCAAGCATAAAATATAATAATATATATACAGTTTTAGTAAGATAAAACATGGTCAAACAAATTTATAATTTCATCTAAATAATTAAATGTTTGACTTCTAACTCACATAGCATTTTAATATGGTCAATCCTTTCTTGCATAAAAAATGAGTGCCATTATACCTATTTATTTAATAATAACCAACCTATTATTTTCTTAACATATCATTTGCACATAAGTGTAAAACAAATGAATCTTTAAAACTAATTCAAAAGACCTACATCGTTCTCACTCTAATTCATCATTCGAGTGCAGATATATGCATTTCTAAATCCATTCAACCTAATCAAGATATACATAATACATACGACTATAGTCTATCATTTATACAATTATTATATCGAATCATATTAGTCATTTTGTAACGCCCCAAAAATCCTGAAACCTAAAAATCCTGAAATCCCGAACTTTCTTTGTTTTCGGTTTTGATAAAAATTGTTTTTTATGTTCCTAGCGATGTGATAATTATAGTAGGTCTTAATTAAGGTTTGAGTTTGAACCTAGGACTAAATGAAATTATAGTTTAATTATTAAAAGAATCAGGGTTGGCAAGTAGTTGGGCTTTTAAATAAAAATAGGGGAAAAATAGCATCAAAAAGCCTTGTGCAGGAGTGGCTAAGTGACGCCACTTAGGGAGTAGGGAGGTGGCGTTAGTATCTAGCAAGGAGATCCAAGGTTCGAATCCTAGCTTAGTATTTTTAGAAGTTTAATTTTGGCCTTCTAGAAGGATGGAGGTGGCGTGAAGATGGACTCCAAGGGGAGTGTTCAGAAGAGAAAATTAAGGAAAAGATCAAGGGGTTATCAGGGAGAAAAACGAGGAGATGAGAAGGGAGAAGTCATGGAGCTGAATTGGGAATTGGGCATGGAAAATTCAGCTATAAGGGCTATAAAGAGGGTCCGGATCAGGGTTGTCAGGCTACTGCTAAAATTCTTCTTCACCTTGTTGCTAGAAACCCCTTTCTCCAAAAGCCGAAAAGCCTTTTCTTTTCAAGATCCAAAAAGCCGAAAACCCTTTTGTTTTTTTCTTTTCTTCCTGCCGATTTCTATTCTTCTCTACACAATTTTCTCTGTTTCACTTGGTCGATTTCTTCTTCTACTCTTCTTCTTTAATCTGTACCAAAAAAACCTTATTCACCATACTAAGTTTGAAAAGTAGAAAAGCTGAATCTCCCAGGGGCTAAATACTCTTTGACCGAATCTAGTGGAATTAGTATCGGATCTTAGATCTTAGCTCTCTGCCGAATTGCTCTTTAGGTGTTTGCGGTTTTGATCTAGGAGTTGATCGTGGTTAGTGATTTAAGAAAAGGCTGATCGCGTAAGGTAAGGTTAAGGTGAGGTTTTGGTTTTAGTAAGGATATGTATTAAGCATGCGATTAATGGAAGGGTGATATCTTTTGTAGGTTGGTGACTAAAGGAATCGTAGCGCGCTTGCTTACCAGGTGTGTACATACACTGCACACACACTATGAATCGATAAAAGCTGAAATGTCGAAATTTCGAAAAGTCGAAAGCTTGGCTACGGTAGTTTTACGAGTACGTGAACACTCGTAAGGGAGAGACCGACAGGTTTCCTGAGGCCCACGGGCGATTCCGTGGACTTGGGTTGTGATTTGGCCATATGGGCCGGAATCGGCTAAATGGGCCCGATGGGCTTTTGGGCCCATAATAGATAAAAACTGAATGTTGATGCTATGTGATAGGAACTTGTATGTGAGCATGAGTATGAATGTGACTAGGTCTAACGGGCCATATAAATGTGATTTGGGCCTAATGGGCCATATACAAGTGATTTGGGCCTAATGGGCCATATGAATATGATTGGGCTTAATGGGCCAGATACAGGTATGTTGAATTGTTTTGGCTATGTAAGGGGTTTTGGGCCTAGTATATGATATCCACATAAGACCTAATTAATATATTGCGACCGTGGACAAGTCAAAGGGTTAAGGTATGGCAACGGGTATATGCATGTCTAGGATTGGATCTAGGGAGAGCTTGGTACTTAAGCGGTCTTAATGACTCACCTCGTCTTCTCTGGAATACTACCTGGTGCATAGTGTTCGTTCATCACAGGACTCGTTAACGGGCCAAGGTAAGTGAAAACCGTAATTAAGGGAAAATTACCAAATTGCCTCTAAGGGCTAAAATGACCAAAATACCCCTAAGTGTAGAATGTAAGTTTTATGGATGTGACATATATACATATGATATTCTGCATAGGTTGCATATGGGTGGGAATTATGGAACGGAGGAAATATATGAGGATCGCATGGTTGCTTGACAATCGTGGATTCACCGACGGCTTTTAAAGCCCAATATGTAAATGAAGGTAGTTCTGCAACTGGGCTACCATGATGTGTGGGCTGGGTGGGTCGATATTTATATCCCCACATGGTGTGACGGGGGACGGAGCTGGTGTGTAGCGGATGGATAATTTGGATGGGATTGCATTGCATGATTGATGAATGATGTTTTTTTTTGAATGCTTGTTTTCCGTCGAGGGTTGTACACATTGAGTTTGTGAAAACTCACCCCCCTTTTTTATTTTATTTTCAGGTGATGCTCAGTAGAAGGTTCGATGTTTGGAGGGACTCTGGGTGGCCAGCTAGCAAGACAACTTGGACTTGTTTCTCTTTTAACAGCATATAAGTTCTTTATTTTATTAAGTATTTTTCGGACCGAAATGTAATAACGCTTCCTTCTTATTATTATTTGGATTATTATTATTTTCATTGTAATTACGAGAAGTTGAATATAGGATTCCTAAATTATAGTATATTTTCTACGTTTCCGCAACTTAATTTCTAAATGATAAAGTTTTCTTAAATCAAATGTTTTAAACAAAGCTTTCGCAACTGAAAGGTGTGTTTATTTTTAAGTTAATTAAGGTTTCTTTTGTTTAAGAAGGGTTTTCAATGAAAACACGGTTTTCACTAAAACACTTCAATGTCACACGCCAGATTCGGCCATAATGTTTGGGCCGGGTTTGGGGTGTTACACATTTCATTTTGCATATATAAAATACTCCATATATATATAAATTATGCATATATCAAATAACATCCATTATGTTGAATGCAAATAACCAAGCTTTTTCCAACACATACCAAGTACAATACATATTATATTCATTGACCGAATCATCAAAACCAAAAAAATATATATAGAACCACAAGTTAATCATAGCATAAACCAAAATTAACTTCACAAGCAAGCCATTTTCGCATGGCTTTTAGTTATATACATGCTTCAAAATTTAACATATACATATTATCCTATACATGCCATATATTTGAGATTTATTTTTTTTTATAAAGTACTGAAAGTGAATGATAGTATGGATGACTTCACTGACGATCCTCGAGCACGTAACGACCTTCAAAATCTAAAAAAAAAACAATTATATAAAAAAACATATACAAAGTAAGCTAACTTAGCTCAGTAAGCCTTAAGCAAATTAAACAATTAATGTATAATAACATCTCAATTACTAAATCATTTCAATTAAATAAATCAACTTATGCATTTGTAATCACATATAATTTCAAGCTTTTAATTCCATACATATATAGCATATACTTTTATAGAACAATTTCTCCTTGGCCGAATATACATGTATACCTCATCAATATATTCTCAAATTTCAAAACCATATTGTCTTATATAATCGAATGTACATATATATTTATAGACATATATTCATCACTCAAACTTTAACATTACATCCATATACAACTAAAAGGCCAAATATATTTCTCATATTAACACATATACTACAACAACTTCATGTATCCTTTTTCATCACATATCAAGAAATCAATTCATCCTATTTTCAAATAGGTAACCAACTATCACGTACCTGATCATTTTAGCTTGTTTAACATATTCAATTACCACATTAGCATAAAGTCTTTTAGGCATAAACTTATAATAATTCACCGGGATAAAGCCTGGTAGGCCTAAGCCTGTATCACACATTAGCACAACTCCTGCTAAACTAAAAGTTTGATTTTATACATCGGCAATAAGCCTGCTAGGCATAAAGCCCGATTTAATTCACCAGCACAAAGCTTGCTAGGCTCAAAGCCTGAATATCTCTATTATAAAGCTGTCTCATAAACAATTCATATATCGAAAATTCTAGATATTCCATATAGTTCATACGGACTTTCAAATGTTACAACTCAGTCGAATTAAACTCAAATACATTATTCCATGCTTAATCATATTTGACTAACTCTACTATAAATCTATGAATTCCAAATCAGCATATTAAACTAATTTACATTCAAAATTAATGATGTTTAATTGCTTAAAGACTTACCTCGGATATCGACGAATAGTATTAATAGATTATTCGACTATTTTGGTCTTCCCCCGATCCAAATCCAATTTTCTCTTTTCTTGATCTAAATTGATATATATTAAACTTATTTAATCAAATATTCAATAAAATTCATTTGAAAACACATAAATGGGAAAATTACACTTTTGCCCCAAACATTTTACACTTTTAGCAATTTAATCCAATATTCACAAAACACAAAATAAGCATAATTTTCCCATGCCATTCTTAGGCCGAATACTCCCCATACACATACAGATCCTCACATTTCGTTTATTTCACAATTTAGTCTGTTAATTAAACACTTTGCGATTTAACCCTATTTACTCAATTTCATCAAAATTCCAATACAAAAAAACTTGTTAATCCATCACATAAATTTTATTTAACATCATTAAACACAAAATTCATCAAGCTATCAATAATGGTAGAACTAAAAATATACATAAAAATCAGAAATTCCAGCATGGGTTGGGTAGTATTCGAAGCAACGATCTAAAAAACGTAAAAATTAACAAAAACCGAGTTAAAAATAACCTTGAATTGAGCTTTAACCTAGGTCAAACCTTTAAACACCCTTTTCTTTTCTTTTTATTTTGTTATTCATGAAAAAAAGATAAACATGTTATTTTTATTACATAATTTATTAAATTACCTATTTAGCCTTTTTATTTTTATTCCAAATCCACTAAATCAAGTCCACAATCATCCATGCGAAAATTCAAAGGTATAATTACAACATAAATGCTTTATATTATAAATACAATAACAATTAGGCACTTTCACATTTAACCATCAAATTTTTGTTTTACGCGATTAAGTCCTTTTATTTAATCAGGCACTCAAACGACAAAATTAAGTCACGAAAATTTCACACATGAAAATTAACATAAATTAAACAATAGAAAAATATTAAAATATTTTTCTAACTTGGATTCGTGGTCTTGAAACCACCGTTCTGAATAGGGTCAAAATCGGGTTGTCACAGTGTGTGTCCTCCAAGGCTAAGATGTGTCGAAGGTCTGAGGACGGAATTAAAGAGGATATTAGGTTGTCAGTGGGTGTCCTTGAATTGAAGGAGTTTGTAGTGCTCATTAATCGGACTTGCAAAGCATAGGAATTGATTAAGGAAAAGAAGAAAACCAAGGCTGAGACTAGAGATGCAATGAAGAGGCATGCAAGCAAGTCATTTCCATCTTAGTCTAAGAATTCTAGAGACGTTTACTCTCATTCTCATGTATCAGCCGAACACTCGTATAGAGATCGTATGAAACAAGATTCAGATTTTAAATCTCAGGCTACATCTGTGGCTAGTGTGGGTAATGTCAGATCTTCCTGACCGGAGTGCCAGCATTATGGTAGTAGTCATTTTAGCAAGTGTAGAATGATTGATGGATCTTGTTTTCGATGTGGTTCTTGAGACCATTTTATTAAAGATTTCCCCGAGATGAAAGAGAAGGAAAAGTTTCAAAGTACAAAGCCAAGTGGCCCAAACTCTGAAAGAAAGCTTTAGAACAATGCCAGAATTGGAGGTAGCAGCAAGAATGTGACGAAAGACACCAAAGTTAGAATAGAAGCTAGAACTCCGGCTAGAACCTACGCCATACATGACACTGGTACATTTTCTCTCTATGACAACACTATTATTGCTTTGATTGAACCTGGTTCTACTCATTCGTATATGTGCATGAAATTAGTGTCTAGCATGAACATACCTGTTGAGTCTACGGTGTTTTTGATTAATGTGTCAAACCCTCTAGGCAAGCATGTAATAGTCGATAAAGTGTGCAGGAAATGTCCTTTGATAGTTAGAGGTCATTGTTTTCCTGCCGATTTGATGCTGTTACACTTCAATGAGTTTGATGTCATTTTGGGTATGGACTGGTTGACACTCCATGATGCTATAGTAAATTGTAAACAAAAATTTATTAAATTGAAATGTGAAAATGGCGAAACTCTTTGGGTTAAATTAGATGAACCGAAGAACTTGCCTATTGTGATATCCTCAACGTCTACCCAGAAGTGTTTGAGAAAAGGTTGTAAAGCTTATTTGGTTTTTGTAATGAATACTAAGGAGTCTGAGTTGAGGGTTGAGTAAGTGCCAGTGGTAAGTGAATTTTTTGATGTATTTCCGAAAGAATTTCCCAATTTACCTCCTAATAGAGAAGTTGAATTTGGTATAGTGCTAACACCAGGGACAACGCCTATTTTGATTGCTTCGTACCGAATGGCTCCGATTTAGTTGAAAGAACTAAAGTCAAAATTGCAAGAGTTGGTCGATAAAGGTTTTGTGAGACTGAGCTTTTCACCGTAGGGTGTTCTGGTGCTATTTATGTAAAAGAAAGATGGATCTATAAGGTTGTGCATAGATTATCAATAGTTAAATAAGATGACAATCAAGAATAAATATCCGTTGCCGCAGATAGATGACTTGTTTGATCAATTAAAAGGAGCAGCATGGTTTTCTAAGATAAACTTGAGATCCGGCTACTATCAACTAAAATTTAAAGAGTCAGATGTGCCTAAGACTGATTTTAGGACGAGGTATGACCACTACTAGTTCTTTGTCATGCCTTTTGGCTTGAAAAATGCCCCAGCTGTGTTTATGGATTTAATGAATAGAATTTTTAGGCCATACTAGATATATTTGTGGTTGTATTTATCGATGGTATTCTAATCTATTCTAGAGATAAGGTAGAACATGCCGAACACTTGAAAACTATTCTGCAGACTCTGAGAGACAATCAGTTGTATACCAAGTTTAGTAAGAGTGCATTTTGGCTTCGAGAAGTCAAATTTTTGGGTCATATTGTCTTGAGCAATGGCATTAGGGTTGATCCCAACAAGGTTTCTACTATTGTTTAATGGAAACTACCAAAGAATGTGACTGAGGTTAGAAGCTTTTTGTGTTTGGCTGGTTATTACAAACGATTTGTAAAGGACTTTTTAATGATTGCTACTCCTATGAGAAGGTTATTGCAAAAAGAAGTTAAGTTTGAATGGTCGGATAAATGTCAACAGAGTTTCAAGAACTTGAAAAAGCTGTTGACTGAGGCTCCAGTATTAGTACAACCCAAATCAGGAAAAGAGTTCGCGATTTACAATGATGCTTCTCTAAATGGCTTGGGATGCATACTTATGTAAGAAAGCAAGGTTATAGCTTATGCCTCGAGACAATTGAAACCTCACGAGAAGAATTATCCGACCCATGACCTAAAGTTGGCCGCTATAGCGTTTGCCTTGAAAATTTGGCGACATTATTTGTTCAAAGAGATATGCCATGAATACACCGATCATAAGAGTCTTAAGTACTTGATGAATTAGAAGGGTTTAAATTTGATACAATGGAGGTGGTTGGAACTATAAAAAGATTATGAGTTGATTATCGGCTACCATCCGGGTAAGGAGAATGTGGTTGCAAATGCGTTGAGTAGAAAATCATTATTTACACTGAGAGCAATGAACACTCAATTGGCAATGTCAGCGAATGGTTCAATTCTAGCTGAGTTAAAAGCTAGATTGACGTTTCTCCAAGAAATTTGTGAAGTCTAAAGGAGTGAAAATGAATTGCTAGCCAAGAGAGCACGGCGTGAATCGGGTGTTGAATCAGATTTTTGGATTGATTTCGATGGTTGCTTGAGGTTCTGGGGTAGGATTTGCATTCCTAAAGACACTGGGTTGATTCGAAAAATTTTACTTGAGGCACATAGTGGTTGTTTGTCAGTGCACCTCGAAAGTACGAAAATGTATAATGATATAAAGAAAATATATTGGTGGTCAGGGATGAAAAGAGACATTTCAGAGTTCATATCAAAATGCTTAGTGTGCTAACAAGTGAAAGCAGAACATCAAGTACCTTTGGGTTTACTTCAGCCTATCATGGTTCCCCAGTGGAAGTGGGATTGGATGACTATGGATTTTGTAACGAGTTTGCCTATAACTCTGAGGAAGAAAGATGCCGTATGGGTTGTGGTTGATCGACTGGCAAAGTCAGCTCACTTTATTCCGGTGCAAATAGACTTCTCGCTTGATAAGCTAGTTGACTTGTACATTTCCGAGATTGTGAGGCTTCATGGAGTGCCCTTGTCGATTATTTCAGATAGGGACCCAAGGAAGAAGTTGCAAGAAACGTTAGGGACAAAGTTGAATTTTAGCATAGCTTTGCACTTACAAACCGATGGTCAGTCGGAGAGAGTAATTCAGACCCTTGAGGATATGTTGCGTTGTTGTGGCCTGGAGTTTCAAGTCAGTTGGGAGAAGTATCTACCATTGGTTGAATTCATCAAATTCACGGGGTCGATTTCGTCAAAGAGATCGAAGTGAAGGTTAAGGTGATTCATGATTGCTTGAGAGCCGCTTCGGATAGACAGAAATCCTATACGGATTTGAAACGAAGGGAAATTGAGTTTCAAGTCAGTGATAGGGTATTTTTAAAAGTATCCTCATGGAGGAAAGTCTTTAGATTCAGTAGAAAAGGCAAACTGAGTCCGCGGTTTATTGGACCTTATGAGGTGACCGAAAAACTTAGACCGGTAGCATATCGATTAGCCTTGCCTCGTGAACTGGATAAAATTCATGATGTGTTCCATGTATCAATGTTACGCCACTATCGATCTAGCCTGTCACACGTTATTTCACTAGGAGATATTGAAGTAAGCCCGGATATGACTTATGGTGAAGAATCGATTAAGATTTTGGATCGAGAGGTCAAGAAATTGAGGAATAAAGTGTAGTGCTCGTGAAGGTTTTGTGGCATAGACATGGAGTTGAGGAAGCCACATGGTAACCCGAAGAGACTATGAGAGACCAATACCTAAACTTATTCACTGGTAAGATTTTGGGGACGAAAATCCTTAAGGGGGAGAATAGTAACAGCCTGATTTTGGGCCTAGTCGGAAAAGTGGTTTTGGGACCACTATTCAAAAGTCAGAGAAATTATTTTAATATTATTTTATTTGTGATGGCATGATTATAAAAGTGCATGAAAAATTTGGTGAATAAATTTTAGTGTTTGAAAGCTTAACTGCGAAAAAGGACTAAATCGCATAACGGGTAAAAGTTCAATTTCACTTGATAGACATACCAAATAGCTAGAGAACCAAAATTAAGGGTTTTTATGGAGAAAATAAGTCCTTATTTATGGCATGTCCGGCAATAGAGACAATGAGAGTCAAAAAGTCAAAAATGTAGTAGGGTTGGTATTTGATGACATCAGCTATTTGAGTAAAATAAAGAAAAGTTGTCAGCTTTTTTCACTTGTTCTCTACACCACCAAAATTTTAGCCATTTTAGGGGTTTTTGAGCTTCAAAATTTCAGCAACTTGTAACCCTCTCAAGTAAGTGGTTTTGATGGTCTTTCTTGATGATTTTTGTATTTTTAGAACCCTTGTAGCATGAGCTTTCAAATGACGGGACTATTATAACAGCCCGATTTAGGGCCTAGTCAGAATAGTGGTCTGGGGACCATGAATCTAGACTCGAATAAATTATATTATTATTATTTTGGAGTCATTTCATGTTTATATTAGTGTATGAAAAAATTGGTGAGTTAATTTTGACGTTCGTGAGCTCAATTGAAAAAATGACTAAATCGCATAAAATGCAAAAGTCCTAAATTGATAGCTAAAAGTGTCAAATAGCTAGAGAATAAAGATTGGGGGTCTTTAAAGGGAAATTAGACCCTATTGTGATAGCTTGGCCGACCATGAGAGATGAAAGTGTGGTAAAGTCAACATTAGGTAATATTGATGACATAAGGTGTACTATAATGATGCCAAAAAGCCTAGCTATCATTTTCTTTTCTCCATCCTTACTTTTGACCGAAATTTTCAACAAAGAAATGGGGTTTTAAGAGCTTGAAATTTCAGCAACTTTAAGCCTTCTCAAGTAAGTCATTTTAATGGTTTTTCTTAAATATTTTTGTACTTTTGAAACCCTTAAACATGGGCTTTCAAATGAGGGTACTATTTTGCAAAATGATCAAGAGTCTGGGGTTTTGCCATGAAAGGTTTTGTAATGTGTTTCTGAGTTTTTATGGAAGAAAATAAGTCTTGGGTGTGTTATGAACAACTTTTGTGAAAGGTGTTAGCATGAAAACACCTAAAAGAACTATATTGTATAAGTTGTAAAATAGATGTTAAGTATGTAAAATAGTGGAAATTTGGAGTTGCTATAAGATTAAAAAGGGTTCGGCTAGGCTTAAGATATGAAGAAATTCGATAAAAATCAGTTTTCGGGCCTAGGGGTAAAATGGTCATTTTCTCAAAGTTTAGGGGCAAAATGGTCATTTTACCAAAGATATGAATTTTCGATTGCTAAATTTTATTTAGTGACTAAATAAGTGCATTTTGCGATTATAGATCAAGAATAACCAAATTCGAACTTAAACTGGGGGAAAGCCAAGCAAATCGATTAAGTCGACTAGTTGCCACATTTTGTAATCCGAGGTAAGTTATGTAAATAATACAACTATAATGTTAATGTGTGTGTTGAATTGTACTTGAATTTAAATAGCATGAATTGCTTGATTGTGGAATTGAGAAAGCATGATGGCAAAAGAGATAGTAGAGTTCCTGTTTGAACCTAGGAAATAATTCAGATATTCATGCCATAACATATAGGTTATTGTGAGCTAGTGTAATACATGTATGGGATATGCATTGTCCACATTATGAGAGCCAGTGTAAGACCATGTCTAGGACATGGCATCGGCATTGAGACGAGTGCTAGTGTAAGACATGTCTGGGACATGCATCGGCCTCGAGACGTAAGTCAATGTAAGACATGTCTGGGACATGTATCGGCTACGAGATGTGTCAGTGTAAGACCATGTCTGGGACACGGAATCGGCACAAATATGCTAGAGCTTGTGTAAGACCATGTCCAGGACATGGCATCGGCACCTTACGCCATGTTGAAGGCTTAATGAATATCTAATAGTGTTCCGAATGGTTCAATGGTGAAAGTTATGATTTCAAGTTAATGAGGAAAGTATAACTGTGTTGTAAGTGGTACAGGTACCTGTTTGGTATATATAGAATCTGAGCCCATTTTATGATATATGATGTGTATTGAATATTGATGAGTAAGTCTTGCTTATGCCCAATTGTATGTTATGAGCTTGTTGATGAATGGTAAAGTTATGTTGTATATTCATTTATGTGCAACCTGCTAAGCTTTATGCTTACTCCCTCTCCTTTTTCATTTTCTTATAGTGCCGCCTATCTAGCTCAAGGATCAACAGAAGTTAGAGATATCAATCACACTATCAAACGAAGCTTTCGGTATAGTTTGATTTCTATTTTTGAGTATGGCATGTATAGGGAACTAGACTTGTGTTTTGTGTCACTATCAATTTGGCCAAATGTGTTGGCTTGGGATAAATCTCTCATTTTGTACTAAGCCTCAAATTATGGCTAATATTCATTTTTATTTATATACAAGGGTGTTATCTTCATAGATGAGTAAAATGCACACATGGAATGTTGTTGATTGTGGCTGATTTGGTTGTATGAGATAGCCTTGTATTGGTTTTGGTTGCTAATTTATAGGTTGTGTAAGTAAGGGTGGCAAAGAGGCTTGGTAAATTGCCTCAGATTGTCCACACGGGTAGACACACGGATGTGTGTCTAGGCCGTGTATGACATACAGTCTGCCCTATGGGCGTGTGGTCTTGCCATGTGTCTCCTAGATGTAAAATTTTCAAGTCAGTATGCATGGTAGTAAACACACGGGCAGAGACACGGCCGTGCGTCTCAGCCGTGTAATGGACACGGCCCAGTACACGTGTGTGTACCTTGATTGTGTGACATTTTGGGGTTGCTGACGTCAGAAACAGAATGTCCATGTTTTTGGCACTCAGGCTCGGACATGGGCGTGTCATGGCCGTGTGAAGGACACGGGCCAGGGACACGGGCGTGTGCCAGACCGTGTGAAAACCCCTGTAGGTGTGCATTTAAAATTATTTCCACATGGGTAGAGGACACGGGCGTGTCCCTTCAATTCCTAGGCCGTGTAAGCCACACGGGCCAACAGCACGACCATGTCGAATTGGTCACACGGGCATGTTGCCCCTCCCACACGGGCATGTGCCCCTGTATCTAGTAATATTTTTTAGAGTTTGTTGGAAGATCTGAATCATTCCCGAATGGTTTTAAATGAAAATGGAACGTCGTAGGCCTTTGTTATGAAGTTCTTGATAAAGAATAAGAAAAGTTTGAAATTTGACTAAATTTTGATGACTAAGAAACGTGTGTTTGTATGTGACCGAGTTAGGTAACACCTCGTATTCTATCCCGACGTAGGGTACGGGTGTGGGGTGTTACAGCTATTTTTCAAAATGGTTGAAAGTCTAGGGTTTTACCATGAAAGAGTTCATGTGGTTTTCTGAAATTTTATGGAAGAAGAAGAATCATGGTTGTGAAATAAACAACTTCTGTGAAAAGATTTCTCATGAAAACCCTAAAAAGGGCCATTTTGCATAAGTTGTAGAATAGGACATAAATGTATGATATAATGAGAATTTTGGGCTACTCCTAGTATAAAAAGTATTTGTCTAGGCATGGTTAATTAGAAAATGTGATAAAACTTGATTTTCGGGTCTAAGGTAAAATGGAAATTTTGTGAAAGTCTAGGGGCAAAATGGTCATTTTACCAAAATATTAGTCTTAACTGAATTAAATGATTTGTGCATTAAATAAGCTAATTTTTGAAATTTTAGATCAAGAGAAACGTGATTCGAGTCTTGATCGGGGAAAGAACAAAGTTTACAAGGATTAAGCTCGCTCCCATCATTTTGCACCGAGGTAAGTACATATGTAAATAATGTGTCATTGTAGCTTACTTTTAAATGTTTTATTTTTATTGGGTATCATAATCTTGCTCAGTACCATGAAATTATAAATAATGTGATATAAGAGTAACTTACATTATGAACATGTGCGGCAACATCAGGTTAGATACGAAATCCTGTTGAACCTCGAAAATAATATGGGATACAAAGGGTGAGTCATGAGAAATTGAGTGGTCTGAACTCATGAGTTGAGTCTGAGTTCATGAGTAAATTGAAATATGTAATGTGGGTCTGGGAACTGACTTTGTGTGCAAACTCGTGAGTAGCTCAATGAGCGGGCATTACATGACAGAGCTATGGGGTCCGGGTACTGAGTTGGTAAAAAAACTCGTAAGTAGCTCAATTTTGCAAGTATTACAAAGTATGAGGTAGTCTTGGCTACTGGTATAGCTCTTAGGAGTAAACTATCCATGTATCCATTGGTATTTCTGAGTGTTCAAAAGGTAACTCGATGAATGGGTTGGTGATACTTTCAATGAGGTATATCAGTATAGAGAATGAACTTGAGTATTTTAAGGGAAATTATAGGTATGTATGCTAAACTTTCAAATAGGACCTTAGTATGTGATGAGATGTAGTAAGTATGTATAAAAGAAACAAAGGGCAAGATAGTGAGCTTAAAATGATACATCATTTAAGTATGACAAGCCATTGTTTGACTAATGTGTTTCTAATCACACTTTTTTGCATATATGTACTTACTAAGCTCCTATGCTTACCCTCTTTCCTTTCCCTTTTTCTTATAGTGCCGCCAAAGTAATTCGAGAATTATCGACGACTTCGGGGAAGCCAGTGACACTATCCTCAGAGCACTTGGCATAGTTAGTTTTATCATTTTGAATATGACATGTATACGAACTCTTGAATTTGTTTTGGTGTCACATTGTTTTGGGGCCAAATGTGTTGGCTTGTTTGAAGTATTTGACTCATTTTGTATAAGATCATGAAAATGATTAATTTTGAAAGTCATTATATGAATACAAGATAGTCTTTTGTGAATGTAAAATTGTTAGCATGGTTAAATATATGAAATGTATATAGGCCTTAGCTATGGTAGTTGGTTGAGAAATCATATTGAGTTAGACTTTCATATGTTGGTTGGTATTAAATTTTGTTTCAGGGTGGCATAGGGCTTGATAAATAGCCTTATATTGTCTACACAGGTAGGCACACGGGGGTGTGTCTAGGCCATGTATGACACACGGTTAGGCCCATGGGCATGTTACATGGCCGTGTGTCCCCTGCATGTAAATTTTACAAGTCAGTATGCATGATAGTAAACACATGGGCCAAGACACAGCGATGTGTCTCAGTCGTGTTGAGCCACGGCCTAGCACACGGGCGTGTGCCTTGGCCGTGTGACCCTTAAGGGCTATTGGCATCAGAAATAGAATGTCAAGGTTATTAGACATGGGCTAGGACACGGGCGTGTAATGGCCGTGTGAAGGACACGGGTCATAGACACGGTCGTGTGTCAGGCCGTGTGAATACCCCTGTAGGTTCAAATTTAGAATATAATTCACACGGGCTTGGGGCAAAAGCGTGTCCCCTTGTGCTTAGGCCATGTGAACCACACGGGCCATCAGCACGACCATGTCATAATAGCCATGCGGGCGTGTTGTCTTTACACACGGGCGTGTGCCCTGTTTTAAGGGTCATCTTTATTAAGTCGGTTTAAGGACCCGATCTGGTTCCGAATGGCTTCCAATGAATGTTTGAGGCCTCGTAGGCCCATATTAAGAAGTTGAGACAAAGTTTGAAAAAGTTTTGAATTTGATTAAGTCTTGGTGGCTCAAAAACATTTGAACGCATGTGTTTAAGTTTAGTAACGCCTAGTATTCCGTCCCGACTTAGGGAACGGGTATTGGGTGTTATAGAAAAAGTTGTGAAATAGGGGTCACACGACCGTGTGACATAGCTTAGACCATGTGGACATTCGAAATAGGCTGCACAGCTGTGTCATAGACCGTATGAAACCCGCATTTAAAAATAATGACACACGACTATGGAAATAGCCTATGTGTGACACACAACCATGTGACAGCCCGTGTCTTAGGCCATGTGTACCAAAATGTGCCTTGAAAAACAAGTTTATCAAAAAATGCTTTCTTAAGCCACAAGCATACCATTTTCTAACCTTTTTCACCTAATTAAAGCACACTGAAACGAGACCAAATTATGCTAAAATCATCATATATGCAACACATTTCCATCATTCAACCAAAGTACTCGCAATGGTACCACAAAATATACATCCAAGTAAGTTCATCTAATAAAAGGCACAAATCAAGTAAACACAAATCAAGTCAGGAATCATTCAACATATATCTACTAATATGCCAATAAAAGGCACCACATTTCACACACAAAAAGTTAGACCCATTCCACATATCAAGGTTCTAGTTTGAACCTATGTCAACCATGCCAAATAGCCATTCCAAAACATGCCATTATACCTTATAATACCTAATATCTATAAGGCACACATAAAGTCCATCCATGCATAATTGTACCTATTATTCACATGCCATCATTTAATATCATTAACCACAACAAACTTAGCACAACCTAAACAAGCCAAATCACTAAAATAACCTTTTTACCTTATTAAATATCATTTATAACCGTTTTCCAAAATAACCAAAAATTATCAAAATGGATCGATAGGTAGTGTGATCGTGCTTTAACACAATTCCAATTGACCGAGCTTTTCAATGACTTACAAAAACAAAAAGAACCAACTATGTAAGCAATTAATGCTTAGTAAGTTCGTATAATGGAACTTAAACTTACCAAATACATTAATTAAACAACCATGAATAATTCCTTTTTGTTTTAGGCCAAATTTCCTTTTTCCTAAACACAACACCTCACAAGTTTAGTAGGTGGAGTAATGCACATATAAATTCAACCAAATAAGACATATAAGATATCAAGCTTTTCAAATTCATCAATCATTTTCACCATATACTATGTACTTTCATTTTTATCACCTTTCACATCTCAAACTTCCTATATCATACATATTATAGCATAGTAAATCATGACATATACCTAATAAGAATTTAGATTTTATATATCATCTAACATATATATATCCATTATACATCTTCTCATTTGAGTTCATATAGGAAATAGATAATAAGGAAACATAACATTTATGAAACATTACATATATTAAGAAATAAATTCCCTGCATATTTCATTTGTCACATGATAAATTCTCATCCTTTTTGTTTCATATATGCATATCCATCTTTCAATTTCATATGAACATTAAGTCTTTATACATGCCTTTCTATTAACCTTTACTTACGCATTGAACCATCTAGAATTTCATCGGATACTCGAGAATGCTTACACATAGTGTGCATTTTCATGTAATCATAACCATTCCTTTAAAACAGTGTTCACATGAGCTATGAAATGCGCCTACTCACACGAGCTGTGGGTTGGAATGTTAGCTGCATGATGCTTCTCACACGAGCTATGGAGAAGCCGCAACAAATGTAGGACCTTATCCATCGGTAGGACATTCAAGACTAGCACCCAAAACCGTATAATCCCTAATGACATGTCATTTGTATCCTAAGAATTCAAATGGCACAAACAGGATCATTTTGCATATCCAAGCCTTAATTAGCATTCAATATATCTTTCCACATATACGTTTACTTTATCATATTAAAATTTGAGTGCCTTATCCAAGCCAAAAACATTATATCATTCATATTAATTCACATCCCATTTTGTTCCATTTATCAAAATATTATACAACTACTAATCTAATCTATTTATAACATAAATATTTTTTAACATTACATTCAAAACATTAAATGATAATTTAGTCCTTAAACGAACTTACCTCAATTAGAATGACTACTAAAACAGAGTCAACAACTAGTCCGGAACCTTCGCTTTTTCCTTGATTTAAATTCAGTTGTAACGTTTCTTGATCTAAATAATATAAGTTCATTTAATTAAATAATTAAAATAGCTTAAAATACTTAATTAAAGCCTATAACACATATTTAACGTGAATTTACAAAAGTGCCCCAATAATTTTCCTTTTATTTAATTTAGTCCTTAAACCCATAACTTGGAAATTTAACATATTTAAAAGAGAACCCATGTTAGCCGATTTTCTTAGGATTTCTAAACAATCTATTTTCATCAAAATTTCACATCAAATCCCATGAATTTTACTCTTTTAACAAATTAATCCTTTAACATTAAAATTACTAAAAATCACTTAATAAAATACTTCTATTTATCATCCAAGCTTAATAATCTATCAATTAAATCTAACAACACACTTAAGCAAGTTTCCCTAATCTTTTAACAGTTTTACAAATTAACCCTCAGGCTAGGTAGGTTACGCTAATACGATAACAAAAACATAAAAATAATTAAAAATAGACCTAAAAAACGCAAGCATGCAAAAGGAGAAATTTTACCAAACGTCCTTAACTAAAAAATGGTGTGTTTCGGCTTCTGGAAGAAGAACATAAAAACAAAATTGTTTTCCTTTTGTTTTTATTATAATTTAACTTAACATTTTTTATTAACTAATAAAACACATATTTTAACATAAGAAAACAATATCCATTGTACCTCTCTTTTAATTATGAAATATTTACAACATAAAACCCTTTACCTTACATAAATTATTCAATTAACCAATATAAATTAACTTTTTTGGCTTTTACAATTTAGTCCTTTTTACTTAATTAGCTATAACATTAAAATTTCTTAACCAAATTTTAATACAACCCTAATACATTCCTTAAATATTTAATAAATGTTTACGGGCTTGATTTATAGAAACGGGGTCCCGACACCTTTTTTTCTAAAACCACTTGACTTGTAACAACCCGTTTTTAGTGAAACCAGAACAGTGGTTTCGGGACCAAAAATTTGATGTGAAAATATTCATTTTATTGTTATTTTAATGTCTATGGAATATTAGTAAGGTCGTATAAAAATTTCGTTAAGAAATTTTATCATTTACATGCTTAATTTGGTAAAAAGGACTAAATCGCAAAAGGTGCAAAATTTGAGTTCTATAAGTTAAAGGTGCCAAATGACTATGAAATTAATTTTTAAGGGGTTTATGTGGTAATTATACCATTTTTATTATGAGTGGAAAAATATGGACATTAAATGTGAAATTTCAAATGTTAATTACTAAGGTTAAACTAGTAATTTAATAACTAAAAGGAAGTTAAAACAAATTAAAGATAGTATCATCTTCTAACTTAAATATTAAGGAAAAACACCATTTTTGGTGCTTGGAAGTTTTAGCTAGCTTGGTTCATGCATGTGTTCATTTTTGAGGTTAATTTTTAATAATTTTTATGTTTTCAGGATCATTGTAGCTTAATCTAGCTAGTTCAGGGACTAATTTGTAAAACCGTTAAAAGGTTAGTGTTTTTTCATGAATTTATACATGTGGTTTTGGTGTTTGATGGAAGAAAATGATTCCTTGTTGATAAATAAACAACTTTTGTAAAGTGATATTTGTTGAAAATGTCAATTAGGGATTTATTTGTAAAATGTGTACAATACAAGGTGACATTGTGAAATTATGATTTATATGAGTTTCTATGAGTGTATATTGAATTTGGATAGCTTTGTATGTGGATGAAATTGCATGAATTTCATTTTACAAGCTTAAGGATTAAGTTGTATAGAAATAAAAACATTAGAGGCAAAAGCATAATTTTGCAAAAATATGAATTTTGGATTGAATTGAATAGAATGAATATTGAATGGATTGAATTTGATTATTTAGATCAAGTTAAGCCTCGGACGGATCTAGATCAAGGGAAACTTAAAGTATCTGACTAGTCATGTAACAGCCCGATTTAGGGCCAAAACGGAATAGTGGTTTTGAAACCATGAATCCGAGGTTGAAAGAAATTATTTTGATTAAGTTTTAGTGTTTATATTATGATTTCATAATTGTGTGAAAATTTCATTGCGAAATTTTATCGATTGGGTGTTTAATTTGATATTTAGGACTAAATTGAAATAGGTAAAAAAATGTGTGTTCTAGTTCATAAAGTACTTGATTGAAATGGGTGTTTTAAGTAGAGGTCCTTAAATGGCATTAGACCATTATACTTTATATGGACAAAAATTAGGACATGGATGGAATTTTAAGAAAGTTTAGTAGTAAGGGCATTTTGGTCATTTGTATATTAAATGAAATAAAATGGGAAAAATAACACAAAAATGTGTTCATCTTCATTCAAGCTTGGCTGAAACTTACATGTTCTCCATAGCTAGGGTTTTTCCCAAGCTTTCAAGCTCAATAGTAAGTGCATTCAAGCCCCGTTTTTAATGTTCTTTACATTTTTGAAATCCTCGTAGCTCGGTCTACCTATTTCTACAATTATTTCGAGTTAGGGTTTATGTTTAAAATTTTACCCATGAATGATATGCATGTATTTTGATGTTTGATGGTAGAATATGAATGTTTGAAGTTAGGAGAACGATCTTTTCTAAGCGATTTTCAGCGAAAACGAGCAAAATGGCATAATCAGTAAAAATACCTATTGTTCATAACTATGTGTTAGAGTGAGAATTTGATGTTCTCATAGAAGGGAAAAATGATCAACATGTCATAAAACATAATAATAAGGAATAAAATTAAATTTCCGAGCCTAGGGGCAAAATCATAATTTTGTAAAAGTTAGGGGGCAAAAATGTAATTTTTCCATAATGTGATATTTGGATTGAAATAAATAGTATGAATGTTAAATGAGCTAAATGTGTTGTTATAGATCAAGAAAGGCATGGAATCGATCTCTAACGGGGGAAGGAAAAGGTTTTGGACTAAATTGCAAAATTTCTATATTTTGCACCGAGGTAAGTTTGTATGTAAATAATACATTAACTTCATTTACATTTTTATATTTCAGCCTATTATATGTATTTTAGAAAATTTTGAAGTATAAATCGACTATTGGAGGAATGGAAATAAGTAATAGAGAGAGAAATCCCGGTTGAACATTCGGAAAGATTGAATAATATAGATGGAGCGTAGCTAGGTCACATGTATGGTGCTGAGTGCACATCATGTGTACAAGAAAGCTACGAGATACTATGTAGTAGCTAGGTCACATGTGTGATACGGGATGTATCCCATGTAGACAAGAGAGCTACGGGAGAGATAAATGTAGCTAGGTCGCATGTGTGATTCCAAGTGAAGGACACCATGTAGACAAGAGAGCTACGAGATAAATTGGCTAGGTCACATGGGTGGTACTAAGTGTTCACCATGTGTACAAGAGAGCCAAATTTTATGAAATACGATAGTGGGGCAGTGTGCTGAAACCATCAAGTATCGAGGATTGAACTGAATTGTTCAACGGGATAATTTTACGGTGGCATTGTAATCATGGACTTATACTTTTTATGTATGAAATGTGGTGAAAATGAATTGTGATATGTATGCTAAGTGAGGTTAATACAAGGAAAGTGTGAAAGGGTGAATTTGCAATAATACTGTTTTGGACATTAGTAGTGACGTGACTTTGAAAAATCACCAAAAATAGTATAAATTTAATTAGAGGCTGAATGAGATATTAAATTAAAGCTCAATGAGTTTATTTTCATATAAAAGAAACAGAGAAAGCAAAGAAACTATATATTTTGAGATATTTATATTTGTGTGTGACTTGTTCAGATTGACTATGTGATCCCCTATTCTGAGTTTGATAAATCAGTAGAAATTTTACAAAAATAATTTAGAAATATAGTTTATATGTATAGATTCCTTATTGAGTCTAGTTTTAAATGAAACATGTTTCATAGCTATTTGGATTGTGTACTGGGAGAAAATCAACTCGTAGTGAACAGAGGTCAGATCAGTCGAGCTATATACCAGGGGAAACTTGAACTAATAAACTGTACTAATTGGCTGGACCAAAAATTCTAGAAAAAAATTAGAAAGAATTTGTATGAGTCTAGTTTCAGGAAAAGTTTATAGATTTGAATTTTTAGTTTTGTAACTCTAGTTATGATTTATTTAGTGAACATGACGCAAGAGAGATAGCTCAATCAAAGTGGAGTAAATATTGAAATTAAAAGTAAATACACTTGAGTTAATGTGTAAACATATTAGATTCTTTAATTATTATTTATATACTTACTTACTAAGCTATATAAGCTTACTTTCTTTTCTCTCTTTTGTCTTATAGTGTCGTCCGGCATTGCTCGGGAGTTAAGGATCGTAGAAGATCTGCCACACTATCAATACTTTTGGGTATTTGAACTAAACATTTCTTTTGAATTATGGCATGTATAGTAGCCATTGAAGTTGGCTAATATTGTTCAAGACATATGTTATAATGATACATTATCTATTTGGATGACATATTTCTATTTCGGTTTCATTTAATGGTATATATTATGATCTGGTAATACCTCGTACCCTGTTTCGATGTGGAACACGGGTAAGGGGCGTTACAAGTCAATCCTATTTCATTGTTTTTGTGATTGAGGTAAGTTCGTAAGTTTAAATAGCATTTTAATGTATTTGATTTAAATGCTATTATGTTATTTATCATATTATGCTTCGACAGAAAATCCAATGACATTACGACCATTATCGAGCCTCGTTTGAACCTTAGGAATATATAGGATACAAATGACATGTCATTAGGGTTACCTTGTTTCACATGTTGGTCCTAAACGTCCTACCTATGGCTGAGTCCCGACATTTGTTGCGGATACTCATCGACTTGTGTGAGGGACATCAGGTAGCTACGTTCTGACCGTCAGCTTGTGTGAGTAGGCCCATATATGGCTCGTATGAGTGGTTACATAAAGGAAAAGGAAAGAAATGGTTTCGACCATGTGTTAACACACTTTGTGTGAGCTTCTCGTTTATCTGATATTATTCTAAGTGGTTCAACGGGCATGTAAAGGGATGAATCAGTAAAGGTTACTATTGATTACACTATGAAATTATGGAAAGGCATGAAGTATTGATAAGTAAAGTATGCATAGCTATGTTATGAAAGTATGAATTCATATGTATTATGATTATGAAACTTACCTTACCCTGTGATGAATTTTGCTAAGTTATGTGATTAAGCACTAACTTGTGTTTTGGTGATGCTTAGGCTTGTGCCAAGCTTGTGTTGGATTTATGATGTCTATTTTATGATTATGCTTTGAAGTGGTAAGCTTTGTTCGTGAATTATGAACTTACTAGGCATTATATACTTACGTCGTTTTTCTTTTCTATATGTTATAGATTATTGGATGCTCGTTCGGTTTGGAAGCTTGTCAGAGACTTATTACACTATCCCACAACATTTTTATGGAAGAAAATCGGGCTGTGGATGAGAAAGAAGTATTCTGGTCCACATACCTGTGTTACAGCAGGTGTAAGTCAGGATCATCCTAGGTTAGAGTTGGACATGATTTCTGACATTGTTCTACCAATGGTGAAGGCAAGTCCTAGGATTCCCATCCCAGTGTTGATTGCAGACATCCATGGCCAGTATGACTACACTCCATCATACTACAAAGCTTGGGTTGTAAAACAGAAGCAATGGATAAGTTGTATCACGAGTGGGACATTTCCTACAACTAGTTATGGAAATGGTGTCAGGAGTTGGATCTGTAACACCCCTTACCTGTATCCAAAGCCAGGACAGGGTTTGAGGCGTTACCGGACTTTAACACAAGTACACGTACCAAACTGGGCCATAAAATTTTCATTCAAATCAATTTCATCAATACATATAGAACTTGTCCCTTATATAGGCCTACGAGGGCCCAAACATACATTGAAGGTGGTTCTGGACTAAACCAAGAACTTTTGAAAACTTTAGGATAACTTAGAAAATTTTCATACATTGGAGAGTCACATGCCCGTGTAACTCTCTGACTATGACATCATCAACCAAATAAGGTCACACAGCAACGTCACACACCCGTGTTCTTAGGTCGTGTGGTGAATTAAATTCCAAAAATTAAGTGTAGACTAGACATGGCCTGGGCACACGCCCATGTCTTAAGTCATGTCCTTCACATGGCTGAGACACACGCCGTGTCTCTACCCGTGTGTTTACTACTGGGAAATCTATTTTGCACAATTGGGGTGTAGGGGACACACGGCCGGATCACACGTCTATGGGGTGGACCGTGTGTCACACACGGCCTAGACACATGCCCGTGTGTCTAACCGTGTGGACAAGTTTTAGGCTATTTTCCAAGCCATTTGCCACCCTTAAACACTCACATACTTACGCTCACCTCATGGCATGCAACATGGCACATTTGATTACTCAAGCATTCACATTCATGGTTAAATTATGGCTTAGTAATATCAACATATCACCTGTTCAAACTATCACGCTTTCCTATGGCATTCCACACCAATTTCATATTTGTCTATCATCTTTATTAACCTACTTTCAAGTTACCCACTTGCATCACCTTTATTGGCATACACATTAATCATATTTCATACACCAAACAAACATGCCATCCATTACACTCATTATCCATAAGTAACCATAACCACATTAAAGCATAAGAACATTTGCATGCATGCACCAATAATTAGGGTTACAACCCAAATAATCAATATGAACCACCTCTCATGGCCATATACAAAATAACCATAATACTTCCATGAGCCAACTCATGTGGCTAATCAATATAACATATAACAAATGACCAAGTCCCTATACATGCCATACTCAAAATGATGAGACTAGCTATACCAAATATTCAATTGATAGTTTGATCGAGTCTCCAACGTCTTCTGATCCCCAAGCTAACTTGGTGGCACTATAAGAAAAGGAAAGGAAGGGGGTAAGCATTAAAGCTTAGTAAAAGGAAAGGAAGGGGGTAAGCATTAAAGCTTAGTAAGTTCGCATGCAAATAAAATGGCACTTAACAAGTATTAATCGTACATTTAACATAATGAACATGATCTCACATATTTATCACATCTTTTAACTCATTCTTCATATATATATTTTCCTACCACAAGTTCATCATATCTTATGTCATTCTCATAAGTTCAATGTACATACCTATGCCACTTTTACATAATAACTTACTTTCTCGTCTTTGACGTATTCGTCAAAATTACTCATTGAACTTCCTTTAGAACTACCCATTGAACACTCAGAATACTAT
Organism: Gossypium hirsutum; assembly: GCF_007990345.1. Lineage (NCBI taxonomy): Eukaryota > Viridiplantae > Streptophyta > Magnoliopsida > Malvales > Malvaceae > Gossypium > Gossypium hirsutum. The sequence continues at coordinate 54,482,318 of NC_053426.1, read as the reverse complement.
TGGATACATCGGAATCTCGCACCTAAGTGCCTTTTATGTAGCCAATGCTACCTCATATCACATATCACATGTTGCTCGCTTTTGAGCGACTCACGGGTCTGCTCACATAGGTTGTCAAGTATCCTTAACACATGCCGAACTACCCAGCCACCGGTAGAATATGCAAGACTAGTACCCTGACGCCAAAATATGTGTCACATACATCATGAACTCAGACCACAACACAATGAGCTCAGATGTCACATATATCATGAACTCAGACCACAACGCAATGAGTTCAAGTCACATATTTCCTATTTACATGTCATTTGTATCCTAAACTATTCCCAAGGTTCAAACGGGATTCTTCGATACCATATTTCTATCGAGCTTGCCCGTAACATCGATTTCAATACTCATAGCACCAATGACATATTCATGGGATAATCAAAGTATAATTCATGATAAAATTTTGGTAATAAACACATGATACAACAACATATCAAATATGTAAGTACTTATCATACATGCAATATTAAAGCATTTAAAGTATGGCACAAGTTGCATTATTTGCAAATGAACTTACCTCGGTACAAAATGGTAGAAACGATCCTAATTCTCGTAAACCTTGTTTTTCCCCGGTCGAGACCCGAATCTCATTTTTCTTGATCTATAATGCCAAATTCAACTTGTTCAATACTTTCATTTCTCATATCGACCCATAACACATACTTTGGTAAAGTTACCTTTCCCCCCCAAATTTTCACTTATTTCCACTTTAGTCACTAGGCTCATAAAATGAAATGCATACAATTTCTTCATTATCCAAGCCTAGCCGATTCATATTCTAACTCATATCAGCTCACATATTCCTTTATTTCACATTTCTACCACTTATTTTTACACCTTTTACAAACAAGTCCTTTTTAGGTGTTTTCACTAAAAATCACTTAGCAAAAGATGTTTATCACACATCAAACATCCATAATCCTCCATTAAACATAAAAACACAGCCATGTCACACATGGGTCAAATTTAATACATGAACCCTAGCTCAAAATAATGGTAGAAATGGCTAGATCAATTGATGACAACTTCAAAAAATGTAAAGAACATAAAAAAAGGGGACTTGGGAGCACTTACAATCAAGCTTGAAAATGTTGAAAACCCTAGCTATGGAGCCCTTGCAAATTTTGGCTAAGGTCGGAGAAGATGGACAAGATTTTTGCTTGATTTTTCCTTTTTTTTCTTTTATTTACCAAATGACCAAAATACCCTTAAGGCCTTTCTTTCAAAATTTTCCTATTCATGCCCATTTTTGTCAAAAAAATTAGAATTTGGTCAATTTTATATTTAAGGACCTCTAATTGATAATCTAATGCAATTTCATGCTTAAAGCTTCTAGAACACAAGTTTTACAACTTATTCAATTTAGTCCCTAAAGTCAAATTGGACACTTTAGGCATAGAATTGTTTCATGAAAATTTCACACAAACATGCAATCATATCATGGATCATCAAATAATCTTAAAACAATCATTTCTATTTTGGATTTTTGGTCTCAAAACCACTGTTCTAACTAAATCCTAATTCGGGATGTTACAGGATCGGTACGTTCCAGGTTCCATAATCGATCTAGAAACATACCCAGCGTATTTCGACAATCGATTGGTCCTTGGGAAAACAGTATTCCATCAATTCTTCTGGACCTTTGAGCAATGCATAGAAGCTTTTTAGCATTGCAAGGCTTTTGTGCAAATTGACTACACCTGGTTGTATAGAAGGTATTGACATTGGTTGTTGATTGCTGTTGCTTGGGACAAGAGTCAAAAGATTTCGTCGATAGCATTTGCAATAACTCTCAGAGAAATGATATATGACTGGGATTTCTTCCTAATTCGAGTGCATCATCGATTTTTCCCATAGCCTGACATATATGTCATATCAGACAGGGGAATCGGAATACTATCTAGGATTGAGCAACATGATAACCTTTGTGATCGAACCCATCATAGGTACTACTTACGACATGTCGAGTCCAACTACCACATAAAATAGCCTTTGAAAAGTAAGCGAGATCAAGTCATTCACATAGGTTTATAGTTCCCATTATTTGCACAGTCTTGTTATACCATACTGGGTTTGTTCTTTGCATTCAGTGGTATGCTTTTCTCAATAGGTTACGAGCTTGTCTAACATCATTTCCATGAAATGTTGAGTAACTTGGGTGCCATCAATAGCTTCTGTGCCGCATACCTAGTGAAAATACCCTTTGAATAATAGACGTTATCATATGACAGGGGTCTATGGTATGGGCACATGATGTCAAACTTAGCTGAGTGCATCAATTCTTTACTAAAGGGGACGCGTCATTTATCGGTAACATCGATTGTAAAAAAAAATACTTTCGCCTGCCTACCTTGTTTGCAAAGCAAGTGACAACATATGCTGGATAGATAACAAGTGGCTATACATAGTGCAAGGATGTTAGGAAGGAGACTAGATGAAATATAGCTAAAGACAACACTATGTATGTAATTGCTACTCACATCAAAATCTAAATTTTTGAGTCATGGAACATCCTAGGCCTGTCCAGGACATGTCAGGGGCATCATATTGTGTCGATTTAATAGGATGAACTTGTGATTGTGGGAGATTCTAAGCACTTTGGTTCCCATTCGCACATGTAGTTATCGTATGTACGAACCTATGAATTGAGTACTTGTCTTACATCAATGATGTCTACAGACTAGAAAGCATGCAGAGTGTTTGGAGTCTTGAATTCCCACCTAACCTAGATTAGAGTATGTGGTTGCTTGTCTCCAGTGAACTATTCGAGTTGGTGCCAAATAGGGTCTTGCGTCGTGTCTTGAAAGGTCGTCCGAATTCCACACGGATAGGGAACAATATGCATATTTGGGAGAGGGATGATCAATAGAGATTATACGGGTATTATAGAAACCTCAGGCATATAAAGGCGATATGTTCTATGTTGAGGGGTACATTAGTACCTCAATGTTTCTAGCCTTATTTTGACTTTTAGAGGTTACAGAATTTATTACAATGCCTACACTGTTTTGGGGTATAAATTTTTTATTTCTTATTAACTTACATATAACTTATGTTAGAATGTAACAAAGAGGAATATATGAGTTACAATGGAAACTTTTGATTTCTTTGTTGATGTCATTTATATTTACATCGTGATAGTTAAGTGAAACAATACATCATCAGCATTGTCAGTGAGAATATGTACCGCACGGCGGTAGGTGACAGTCACCAGCAGGATTTCTGGACACAACTATTATAAGGGGCTCATAAACTGCTGCTTCACTATCGACATCATTATGTTCGTTTTCTCCCCCACTCTCGTCGTCATCGTGGCCATCATCTTCTTGTTTGTCTTCATCTTTGCCTTGGTCTGCATTGCCTTCCTATGTGATAGATGAAATTGATGAATAATTAAAAATGTTATGGCAAAAGTGAGAGTAGAAATGTAATGGTAATAACGAGAGTGTTTATCCAAATAAGATGTAAACAAATAACTAAATATGCTATGGCAAAGTTACTACGACAAAGAATAAAGATAGAGTGGTGTTGATTCGGAAGGTCAAGATTACCCAAAATCGACCCTTACTGTCAATAATGCATTGGCAAAATTGCATCTACTTTACTACATAGAAGAGTTCTAAAATGGCCTACCTCTCGCGAAAGCAAAACCTCAAGTTACCTTGCCCGTGTCTATAGGATTTTTAGATATCTTGCATGGGTTCCTTCTGTATGATTGTGACTCTATATCTAGAGTCGACTACAAATGTTTGCCTATTACTTGCTCATTTCATTTAATTTTAATCCAACCAATCCAACCCTTTCAAAATTAGAATAAGCCTATAAGTATGCAACCAGTCTTCTATATCTAGAATCATTTGCATTTTATGAAATAAGAATAATCAAATGAAATAGTAAAGTAAATTAGAGATATATTACGTCCATAAAAATAGTTTAAGGTTTCATCAAAAGTAATCCCAACCCTATGTGATTTAGCTTTTAACACCCTATACCTAGCATGGTCGTCAAGCTCGAATATCATGATGCCACACCACTATCTCATGTCATAACCAACAAGAAAAAGCTCAGTCTAACAAAACATCCATCAATTTGCTATTCGCATTAGTCTTAATGCAATCACACTAGCTAGTTATCATTATCACATGTTAAACTCACATTAAATAGTCTTATAAACATATTAAAACATGCATAAGGTCCATTCAACAAATTTCTCAAACCAGGTCCGTAGGTATCGATACTGGCACTAAGGTATAAATATTTTCTTTAAGTGGTATCGATAACACTAGGAAAAATGATACCAAACTAACATTCTGTTTCTCGATTAAAAATCAAAGTCTCAAAAATCATCGGTACCTATCGCGAAGTATTGATAAATTTACCCCAAGTATCGATACTCAAGTAAAGGTATTGTTACCAAATCTCTATTTTGACTTCCTGGACCTTTCAAAACACAGAGGTATCTGTAACATCCTTTACCCATATCAGACTCCAGAACAGGGTTCAAGGCGTCACCGGACTTAAACACAAACTAGCATACAACACCGAGATGTAAATTTCCATCCAAATTTAAAAATTTTCATTTACAACATATCATCCCTAAAACAAGCCTACGAGGCCCAAATCATGAATTGGAGGTGGTTCGGGACTAAACCAAGAACTTTAGGAATTTTTTTACGATACTTAAGGAATTTTTCATCAAAATAGAGTCATACGCCCGTGTAGCTTAGGACACGCCCGTGTGGGTAGGCCGTGTGGTCACACACGCTCGTGTCCCTAACCCGTGTAACTCACTGTTTATGATGTCATGTACCAAAAGAAGTCACATGGCTAAGTCACACGACCGTGTGCTTAAGCCATGTGGGCGATTTAATTTTTGAAGATTTTCATAAAATAGGTGTGGACTTCACATGCCCTGGGCTCACGCCCGTGCCTGAGGCTGTGAAGTCCACATGGCTGAGACACACGGCCGTGTCTTTACCTGTGTGGCCAAAAATAAAGCTATTTACCAAGTCATTTTCCACCTTTACTTGGGCCGTGTGACTTAGCCCATGTTGGCGATTTAATTTTTGAAGATTTTCATAAAATAGGTTTGGACTTCAGATGCCCTGGGCTCACGCCCGTGTCTGAGGCTGTGAAGTCCACATGGCTGAGACACATGGCCGTGTCTTTACCTGTGTGGCCAAAAATAAAGCTATTTACCCAGTCATTTTCCAGCTTTACTTGTGCCAACTTGCACAACGTCAAGCAACACCAAATCCAAGCATATACATACAATGAAATCAACCACAAAAAAGATGTCAATACATCAATTACACATACTATCTGTATCACCCCTAACCCGTATTCGACGCTAGAATAGGGTTACGAGGCATTACTGGACATTACATCTCATTCACATACACTTATACATTCATAATCAAAATCATTTCACAATGTCCCTTATAAGGCTTTACGAGACCTTAAAACATGCTTAAAAGTGGTTTTAGACTAAACTGATAACATTTGCAAACTTTGAGAAACTTTAAAAAATTTTCAACATTAAAGGGTCACATGCCCGTGTGAACAGGCCGTGTACCTCGCATGGCCACCAGACACACCCGTGGCACAGGCCGTGTGAAAGTAGGACATACATATTGACTTGCACCACACGGCCAAAAACACACCCGTGTGCCACGGCTGTGGGAAAACTGGGGAGGTTACTGGCTTATATCACACGGCCAGTCACACGCCCGTGTCTGAACCTGTTTGATACACACAACCAGTAGACACGCCCGTGTGTCTAGGCCGTGCCAAACTTGTAAGATATACTGAATTAATTCAGAGGGCTACCCCAGGGGACACACAGCTGTATAACATGACCATGTCTCGCACACGGCTAAGACAGATGCCCGTGTCTATGCCCGTGTGGACAAAATAGGCCATTTGTAAAGCCAATTTGCCACCCTTTCCACAAGCACACATAGCAACCAAAATAGCACCAATTGAATACATCTTTAAGCAGCCTAAAACATGCCAATTGATAATCATATCATGCAATCTATTCACAACCATTTCAACTATTTAATTCCACAACCAAAACATACCATTTCAATATGCCAAATTCATCAAAAATTTGCATAACTTCTAAATGCATTTACCTTACAACTTATAACCTATTTCATGCCTCAAATTATACCATTTCATAATCTCAAAACTAGGTCACAGCTTACCATCATTCCAACCTTAATACTCCAATTTACAACCAACTAAAATAAAAACTATATAACCATATCAACAATTATGGCAAACATACCAAAACACAAGATAACTTAATGATCATACACACCAACATTTACAAGCCAAATCTCATGGCTAAAATCATAAATCAAAACATACCCAAATGACATTAGTCTATACATGCCATATACCATATATACTAAGCTCCAAAAGTACAAACAAATAGTCGATAGTGTGATGATGGTTCCTGATGATCCCTGATGTCTGAACTAGCTTTGACAATCTATAAACATGGAAAGAACACACAAAGTAAGCTTTAAAAGCTTAGTATGCCATATACAAATAAAGGCATCATATGAACAAGTACATATCAATTCAAATATGCTAAGCATAGTTAATCACATACATGATCCCAAACCTTTCTCATGGTACACATTTTCAATTTCACTATTGAATTCATCAAATATTTCCCTTTTCAGTACTCATACGTACCTGAGTCACTTAGCTCATTCACATATTCTTTCTCGATCTGACTTTGCCCGTTGAACCGTTCAGAATCATTAAGGATACTCGAAAATCACGTAAGCTCGTACAATGCCATATCCCAAATATGGTCTTACATGTTATCATATATCGATACCACTGTCTCAAACAGTGTCTTATACGAAATCGATTAATGATGCCAATGTTATAGACATGGTCTTTCATGTAATCTAATACAATGCCAATGTCCCAGACATGGTCTTACATGTAATCACATCTCAATAACCTAATGTCATGACATTCGTATCCTATACTATTCCTAAGGTTCGTACAGGACTTTCGAGTGTTGTAACTCTATCAATTCTTGTTCGTAATTGCTCGATCAACATTCATAACAGTTCAATGGAAAGCAACATATATAATTCAATTTAAAGACGTATATTTGCATATGAACTTACCTCATAGTCGAAAATAACGGACGGGGTCGACTATTCGATAACTTTTGTTTTCCTCCGATCTAAATCCAATTTCTTTCTTTTAGGATCTATATGTTTCAAAATTAATCCACTTAATCAACAAATCAATAAATTTCATCCACAAATACATAATTTAGCCAATTTGCACTTTGGCCCTAAAGTTTCACATTTCTTACAATTTAATCCTTATTTCACAAAATCACAATTTACACAATTTCTTTCTAATTTCATGCTAGCCAAATTTTTATAGTTTACATATTAGCCCATATTTATCATTTATTCACACATTTAACCCCAAATTTTCACATTTTCACAAATTAACCCATTTTTTGCAATTTCACTAAAAATTACTTTACAAAACATGATAATCTATCAACAAATACTCATCTTCCATCATCAAAACATTCAAGAACTGAAGCATTCATCGATGGAAACTTTCAAAATCATCAACACTTTCAAAAATTGAAGCATGGGCTTGCTAGTACACAAAGAAACGATCACAAAAACGTAGAAATCATAAAAACCGAGCAAAGTACATACCTTAATCAAAGATTCAAAGAGCCGAACCCTAGATGAGTAAAGAATGTTGTTTTTCACTTGAAAAAAATCGGCTAAAGCATGAAAGATGGATAAAAATCATATTTGGTTATTGTTTTATTAACTTAATTATCAAATTCCAAATTTACCCTTAATGAAAACATTATAAAATCTCCTAATATATGCCCATTTATGACCATTACCACTATCAATGGTTTAATAACAACATAAGGACCTTTCACTTAATAAGCCATAGCAAATAGACACCTTTATCATATAGAATGCAACGTTTACATTTTACGCGATTTAATCCTTTTTATCAAATTGAGCTATTAAACGATAAAATTAGCTCATGAAATTTTTACACATATATAATCTCATGCTGCAAACACATAAATTAAATTTTAAAAAATTTTACAACCTCGAATTTGTGGTTCCAAAACCACTGCTCCGATTTAGCTAAAAATCGGGTTGTTACACTATCATCCATCATGCATAAACAACACGTACTTTCTTTTCCATTCATGCCAATTTCATCTTCATGATAAGCATCTTCACAATAACTTGCCAATGACAAGTAAAATTAATATTAGCAAACTTTCAAAGGCCATATACAAAATGAATCATTAACCATAACAATGCCAACCCATTTGGCTTAACTAATATAACACATAACAAAATGACCAAGTCCCTATACATGCCATACTCAAAATATTGAAACCAATTATACCCAAAAAAATAGTTTGATAGTGTGATTCGAGCTCCGGCGTTCCTCGATCTCCGAGCTAACTTGGTGACACTATAAAGAAAAAAAGAAAAGAAATGGGGCATAAACTTTAAACCTTAGTAAGTTTGCATGCAAATAATAAGCAACATATATCATTCATTAATCATGTAACTACTCACCATAAGTTAACATAAATATCATCATGTATCTTAGGCAAAACTTACTCCTTAGCATTCTTACCAAAGTTCATACTCATGAGTTATACATACATATCTGTACCCACTAGTAACATAGTCACATACTTTGTCATCTTTGACATACTCTTCGGATTACCCGTTGAACACTTGTAATTCTATATGATACACGGAAGGTCTAGCACATAAGTGCCACATATGTAGCCAATGCTACCTCATATTTCATAACACAGAGGGCTCACACACATGCTAATCACGGGCCTGCTCATACAAGCTGTCAGTCAAGACTTAGCTACACGAGCTGGTCACACAAGCTATCAGGTATCTACGACACATGCCGAACTACCTAACCACCAGTAGAAAGTACATGACCAGCACCCAGATTCACATAAATCACATCACTCATGGTTTCCTAGTGGCATGTATCTTGTATCCTAAACTATTCCTAAGGTTCAACTGAGATTTTCTCATCATCGAAACTTCTTTGAATGTTTCCATAGAAACAATCGTACAATTTATGCAATATTAAGCATTAAATACATAGTATAACATTCCATATTTACACACAAACTTACCTTGGTACAAAATGGAAGGAAATGGACTTAATCGTCAATAACCTTGTTTTTCCCCCTATCAAATTCCAAACTTCGTTTTTCTTGATCCATAACAGCAAACTTAACTTATTTAATTATCACATTTCTCAATGCTGTCCAAAAATAAACTTATGGAAAAATTACATTTTTGCCCCTAAACTTTGACATATTTACATTTTAGTCCTTAGGCTCGTAAAATGAAATGTATCCACTTTCTTTGTTACCCAAGCCTAGCCGAACCTAAATCATACTCATAACAGCCCACATTTTTCATCAAATCACATTTCTACTACCCATTTTCACAACTTTTACAAATAAGTCCTTTTTATGCATTTTCACTAAAAATCACTTAGTAAAAGTTCTATATTACACCTTAAACATAAAATATCTTCCATCAAACACAAAAATACATGCATGTCACACATCGGTAATTTTTAAACATGAACCCTACAAAAAAAATAGTAGAAATAGGTAAATCGGGTTTTGAGTACTTTAAAAATGTAAAGAGCATTAAAAACGAGGCTAGGAAGTACTTACAATCAAGCTTGAAAGATGAAAAAGCCCTAGCTATGGAGAGCTTGAAATTTTTGGCCAAGATTTGAAGAAGATGGATAAAATTTGGATTTATTTTTTCTTTTTATTCTTTTATTTACGAAATGACCAAAATGCCCTTTTTGCCAAAACTTTAAAATTTTATCTCACCATGTCAATTTTTTCCACTAACTTAACAAATGATCTAATTATCATATAAGGACCATTAATTTAAAATCTAATGGCAGTTGGACACCTTTAACATGTAGAACTCAACTTATGCACTTTTTTTTACAATTTAGTCCTTTTGACTAAATTGAATGCCCAAACATCAAAATTTTCAAACCAAATTTTCACAAAATCATTTCATGAAATCGTAGACCATAAAAATCTAATAAAAAAAACTTTTACTGCGTCGAATTAATGGCCTCGAAACCATTGTTTTGATTAGCCCTAAAATAGGGCTATTACAATATCGATTTTAAAACCCAATTATCGATACCTTTGCTCCAAACTTGAAAAACGCAGCATGCATATGCAATTAATCCATTCCAATTTAGTTTATAAACATCGTACATCAATTACTTCGATAAATAATCATTCAACGGCCTAATTAATAGTTCAATATTGCAAAACCATGCTCTAGCAAGTAACGTTAATCCATTCTCATGTTCATGAACTCAAGTATAATATTAACAACATGTAATCCTGATAAATCGAACCAAAAACAAGCAAAATTTCTAAAAGTTAACATGGCTGTAAACAAATCTACCACATTGCCTTTTCCCCTAAAGCGTAAATAATTATAGAACACCTACGAAATAATGCAAAAGTCTTGCTTTGATCACCTTTCAGAACCACACCACTCACACCGGCACATAACTAATCTACAATGGTTAAAGAAAGGAGTAGGTGAGCTTAACAAGCTTAGTGAATGCCTAGAACAACTACTATGCAAACAGTTCAACAAGCATTAATGAAAGAACCATATAGCACAACCTTAACAGTTTTAGTTTTAGTGTCATAATATTCTTACTCGTGCATTATTTTCTAGTTCTTTTCATGGTGAACATATTCACTTTGAAGCATATAACATATTTCACATATAGCCACCTAACATAAAAGAACAAATCACCATACTCATATAATCTCATGACATTTAAGCATATGTCATAATACTTGTAAAATCACACAACATTCAAACATATACCATACCACTCTAAAGCATCTTTATAGATAACTTGGAAAATGGTCATATGTCATATAAACACACATCACAATACACACATATTCATAATTTAAGATAAATTGGCACTTGAGCTGTGAAACATAACATCACTTATCAGATACACGGATCTCTAACACACTAAACATAGACTCATGGAGTCAAACATGTCCCAAAAGTGAAGAATAAATCTAACACTCCCCTTATTTCCCCTCACATGTCCCATTGAATAGATCTTAGCTCACATTCCCTTATCCCTCCCAAGGCCTCAAAGCCCAAAATCACTGTACATATAGGTGAGTACTCACAAACTTATGGCATGCCAACTATATCCAACAGTTTCAAGGTCTGTAACAGTCTGATTTTAGGCCTAGTTGGAACAATGGTTTCGGAACCATTAACTTGAGGTCAAAGAAATTATTTTATTATTATTTCATGTATTATAGCATGATTGTATGAGTGCATGAAAATTTTGATGTTAGAATTTTAGCGATTGCATGCTTAATTGCGAAAAAGGACTAAATCGCATAAAGTGGGAAAGTTTTCTTCTACTGGATAAAGGTGTCAAATAGCTATGGAACATTAACGTAGAGGTCCTTATTGAGTAAATTGACCAATAAAATGTTAGTGGCTAGACATGAAGTCTTAATTCATGGAATGGTCAAAGAGTAGGTGACTTAATTGTTAAATAAATAATAAACCTAAAGGCTACCTATCTTCTTTTTCATTTCTTCTCTTCACCATCGAAATTTTTAGCAAGAAAGGGGTCTTTGAAGCTTGAAACTTTCTGCCATTAAGTTCTCTCATAAGTAAGTGATTTTGATGACTTTTCTTGATATTTTTATACTTTTGGGACCCTTGTAACATAAGCTAATTAATAGGGGGGACTATTTTGCAAAATAGTTGAGAGTCTAGGGTTTTGCCATGAGAGTACTCATGTAGGTTGCTGAAATTTTATAGAAGAAAATGAGTTATGGTTGTTAAATAAACAACTTTTGTGAAGTAGTTTTCATGAAAACCCTAACTAAGGACCATTTTGCATAAGTTATAAATTATGGGGTAAATGTGTGAAATAATTGAAATTTTGAGATGCTATAGGCTTAAAGTAGTTTTGACTAGGCTTCGTTAATGTGGAAATTCGATGAAAATAGATTTACGAGCCTAGGGTAAAATTGTAATATTGTGAAAGTCCAGGGGCAAAATGGTCATTTTGCCAAAATATGAATTACGAAATGCATTGATTAATATGATGATTAAGTTAGTGAATTTTTTTATTATTTTAGATCAAGAAATATGAAATTCGGGCCTAGACCAGGGGAAGGCCAAGCTAGTAAACTAAATCCAACTAGTCGTCCACTTTTTGTATATTGAGGTAAGTTGCACGTAAGTAAGGAAACTTTATCGTTATTATATGTTGAATGATTGATTTTGTGTAATATGGTTGAATATGCTTATGAATTATGCATGATGAAATTTAATATAGTAATGTCTCGGTTGAACCTAGGAATAGATTGGATATCCATGTTGTAACACCCCAAATTTGGGCCTAGAGGTATTGGGCCTTGAGTGGGGGTCCGTAAGGAGGTTGTATATAGGTATTTAATTTTGCAATGAATGAAACAATTAAATGTTTGCTTTAGTGGTTAATGGCTTTGAGAAGTGTTGGAGAAATCTTTGGTTCAAACTTGGGCTTTAGCAAAAATTTTGGTATTAAGTGAAAAAAAACCTAGATGCTTGGATGAGGGCCTTTTAAATTATTGTGTTAAATAAATGACACAAGGAAACTTGTAGTCTAGTGGTTGTGGTGTCATTAAGGTTGTATGGGAGCCTGGGTTCAAGCCTTGGCTCTTACAATTTATTTTGGTTTTTTTTAAGGGAACCTGTACTTTGGCCTTTAGACCTTATAATTAATTGGGGATAAAATATGACAAAAAAAGCCTTGTGGTTTAGTGGAAAGCAGCGTGTGGAGCATTTGAGGGGAGGCATGGGTTTAAATCCTGTAACACCCCGTACCCGAGACCGTTGCTGGAGTCGGACACGAGGGATTAACAGACTTAATTCCCTTGTTTTTACAGTCCATTTTAAAAATTTCCAGACTAGCTAGCTAACTGCGTCACTGTCACCTTAAAAATCATATCTTGAGTTCAAAAACTCAAAAATCAGTTTCGTAAATTTTCCCTGGAACTAGACTCATATATCCATCTACAAATGTTTTTCTAGAATTTTTGGTCAGGCCAATTAGTACAGTTTATTAGTTAAAGTCTCCCCTATTTCAGGGTTCGACTGCTCTGACCTTCATGCATTACGACTTATATATCTCCCTGTACAGGGCTTCAATACTTATGCCGTTTGTTTCTAAAGAAACTAGACTCAAAAAGGAATCTATACATATATGGAATGACTTCTAAATATCTCTGGTTAATTTATAATTAATTTCCTAAGTCTGAACAGGGAATCCAGAAATTGCTCTGGCCCTATTTCACGAAAACTTTAAAATATCATAAAATACTGTTCATATGATTGTTTCATTACTTTCCTATGAATATAGATTCATCAAGGTTCAATTACATAATTTATTCACTATTTAATTCCATTCTTACTATTTTTAGTGATTTTTCAAATCCACGCCACTGCTGCTATCAGCATCTGTTTTTAAGGTAAACCTTACCTATTTCATGGTTTTCCATGAATCAACTAGAGTTTGTCATACATAGCATCAAAATAATCATAATTAACCATTCCCCATGGCTAATCGTTACCAAACATTTCCATACCTCTAAATGAACAACATACAAGACGATTATAATGCTATGCTCAAAGTGTATATAAGCCATTTTCGCATGTCTATCCAAATTTATACAAAACCAAAGGGTACGTGACCAACAACAAAAAGGGTAGTCCTATACATGCCATTTTCAGAGTTCAACCAAAAGTGTACCAAAAGGGCTTTGATAGTGTGGACGACTTCGACTTCGACAATCCCGAGTCCGATAGCTGACGAACCAAAATCTATAAAACAGAGATTCAAAGAACGGAGTAAACATTTAATGCTTAGTAAGTTTTGAGCAATAAAATTAGGCACAACTGAAGTATAGCATTCATATAACTAAACGGATAATTTCATATACACATATTCTCAAAAATCAGTCCTACTTCACATTTCCAACCGTTATATTCATACAAAAGGGACCAACTTAACCAAAGGCCTGAAAGCTCACTAATCGACTGAGCGGATAATATTTAAACGAAATCACTACTCCAATGCATATACGAAACGTACCTTATCGTTGGGATTTTACGAGCGTATTAATTGAAATTATTACAGCAAGATCGCTCATTCCCAAACCAAGTACCTTCGGGGTTTAGCCGGATATAGCTACTCGCTCAAATGCCTTCGGGACTTAGCCCGGTTATAGTAACTCGCACAATTGCCTTCGGGACTTAGCCCGGTTATAGTAACTCGCACAATTGCCTTCGGGACTTGGCCCGGTTATAGTATCTCGCACAAATGCCTTCGGGACTTAGCCCGGATATAGTAACTCGCACAAATGCCTTCGGGACTTAGCCCGGATATAGTAACTCACACAAATGCCTTCGGGCTTAGCCCGGTTATCAATCCGAATATCCATGCACATATCAATAAATCATGACACATCAATATTTCATTTTCGTAACTAGAATTCAAACACAAGTCACTTATCAAGCATTATCATTTTCAGCTCAAAAGCTACATACAAAGGGCATGATTTTGATTTGCTTATAACATAATCTAATCGAATCATAATCTAAGTTTCATTACTCGAAAACTTACCTCGGATGTTGTCGAACGATTTCCTTTCCCTTATCCAACTTTGGTCCTCTAAGCTCTTGAGCTAATTCAAACAAATTTAACTTATTAAAGTCTCATTATGCTAGCTTATGGCCGAATATGACAATGAATTTGATAGGTCATATGGCCACCTTTAGCTCAAATACAAAATGGTCATACGCATTTTTAATCACATTGAGCAATTTAATACAATTAATCTAACATTTCCTCATGTGCACTTTTATGACCGAATACACACATCATTGACCTAATATCAATTAACTAAGCACTTAACAAATTCTCCTTGAGCCGATTATCTAAGTCAAGATAAAAGCATCAATATGCTTGCCCCTAACCGAATACATGCAACACCAATCTATCTCATGTGGCCGAATATGCATGTCTATGTTGAGGCCAATATATGCTTAATACTTCTTACAAATATGGTTACTTGTATTGACTACATACCATTTTGTTTCAAATTCAAAACTCGGCTCATACACATATATGCATTAGTAATCAAATACTAACATTTGCACTTCACCTTACTACCATTTCTCATCCAAATAACATGAGCAACAACCATTTTTCTCTTCTACTTCCTACCATGGCCGAATGCATCAAGACACCATACCATTTCAATTTTGGTCATGGTTTAAACAAAGAACTTAATGTCTAACTCAAAAAAGAAATGCTAAAAAGAAAATCCAAGAGTCATCAATCCACTATCACATGTATCATTACTAAGCTTCACATTTAGCATGCAAATGACATCAACACAAATCCACCTTAGCCGAAACTTAGCTCATCTTCATCACATAGCAAAGATTTAAACCATGGGCTAGGTAGAACTCAAGCTAACAACTAAAAACATGCATGAATCTCATGGAACAACATCAAACATACCTCCTCCTAAAACACCAACCAACCGAACATGAAGCAAGAAGACTCCTTTCTTCTTCCTTTTATTTTTCGGTCAAGAAGGACAAGGAGGATGAAGCCTTTTTTTTTCTCTTTTTTTTTCTTCTAGGTACGGCACAATGGGGGAACAACCACACACATTTTTTTTTGTTTCTCCTACTACTAACACTAATATTTTATTGCCCATGTTCTTTATTTTATTATTCCTAACATAAAGCATTAACCCAACATGTTTATGACATGTTTTAGCCATAACATTTTGTCCACCCTCATGCTCATGGCCGGCCACTACTAATTAGGGGGGGAAATTTGACATGCAAGTCCACCCTTTTGATTTCATGAACTAATTGATCCTTATAGATTAACCTATCACATTTCAAAAGTGTCACACATAAGTCCTATTGACTAAATTCACATGCAATTTACTAAATCGAAGCTTAAAACTTTCACACATTCATATTCACATATTTTAGACAATAAATATCATATTCAAATAATTTGGTGACTCGGTTTAGCGGTCCCAAAACCGCTTTTCGACTAGGGTCACTTTAGGGCTGTCACAAATCCCATGGCAAGCAAGGAGCATTTATTTTGCTAACAGGGGGCGGCAAGAGTTGGTGTTGAATTTAAACTCTGATGTTGGAGGGATCCCACATCGGGAAGCTAACATAAGAGTGGTTGCGAAGCTGGCTTTAAATAGAGGGAGCCATGAGGAGAGTAAAGGTACCTTTTCTTGGCTGATCCCTTTCGCTGTGTGGCGTGCTCGTTTGGGTTGGGCGTCGGCTAAGAGTGCTCGGAGCGTGGGTTAACTCCAGTCTCCTATCTGGTGTGTATTTCTCGCTACTCTAGCTGTAGGATGGCTACTTCAGGCCGCGATGGGCCGAAAGGGGTCATGTGGGCCCAATGGGCCGACGGGCCCAATTGGATAAGTTGTTTGATTGTGAAGTAAATATTAGACTAGGCTAGGTGAATCTCATATCTGTGGCTAGATTTGGGCTAAAAGTGCCACACGAGCGTGTGGGCCCATTTGGGCCAAGAATAGGCTTTAAGCTCATTCGTATTGTTATCCTTGTTTAGAATACTTTAGTTTACCAAATTACTGAAATACCCTCAAATTGTAAAATTACCAAAGTACCTTTGATTTATAGAATTACCTGTTTTACCCTCGATTTATAGAATTACCGTCCCTCGATTTATAGAATTACTGTTTTACCCTTGATTTACAAAATTACCAAAATACCCTCGATCAGTAAAATTACCAAAATACCCTAGTTTGTAAAATTGCTAAAATACCCTTGGTTTATAAAATTACTGAAATACCCTCAATTTGTAAAATTACCAAAATACCCCTAGTTTGTAAAATTACCAAAATACCACTAGTTTGTCAAATTACCGAAATACCTTCAATTTGTAAAATTACCAAAATACCCCTGATTTACAAAGTTACAGAAATACCCTTGACTTTCTAAAAATTATGGAAATACCATTGGTTTAACAAAATTACTGAAATACCCTTGGTTTGTAGATTTACCAAAACACCCTTGTAGGATGAAATGACTAAAATACCCCTATTAGGTAAAAAGACCGTAAAGCCCCTGTAGGGTAAAGAGACCGTAAAGCCCCTGTAAGGTAAAGTGACTGTAATACCACTGTATGGTAAAATGACGAATGTGCCCTTATGTTCCGTATGACTGATGTGCTTAGGATTTACATATATTGATATTGGATTAGTTAAGTTTGAGTGACAGGTGGTGGTTATCGTAGGTTATTGATTATGGAAACAACCCAAAATAGGTGTGTACTAACCTTCGTAATAGCTTAGATTAATATTTCCTGAGAAGCCGAAATGCTAAAATACCGGTATTTTGGGAACTTGTAATGTTGCATTTGGGTAGATACGATAAATACGATAAGATCAGTGTTTGGATCGATGGAACAAGTAAGAACTCAATTTTGTTCATGATGGTAAGTTGGGCCTCAATGGGTTGAAATTGGGCCCAATGGGCTTTCGGACCCATTTGGGTATAATTGATAGAAAATGGAATTTGGAAAAGTTGCACGTTAACACGGTTAGTATTGCTGTAAAATTTGGGTTAAGTAGGCTAAATCAGCATTCGTAGGGCCCATTAGGGGTTTTGGGCCCAAAAGCCCGAATTTGATAAAATGGGTTAAAGATCATTGTTTAAACACTCAGAAATATTGATAATTGTAATGAACATGGAAAACCCTGATATTTGGTAAAATTACGAAAATACCCTTATAATGTGAAAAATGACTGTTTTGCCCTTGTGGGCAAGTGACTGACTTGGACTGTGTGGTTGACGGATTGATTGTGAATATATGTTGGTGATATGAATGACTTGACTGTGATTGTTTATTCAAATATGGGCATGACATTCTGCATACATGACATGTTGCATTGGGTTGGGTTTTTATATGGATGGAGGAAGTGCAAAAAGGCTTATGCCCCAGTTTATTGAAAAGGGCTTATGCCCCAGTTTACCGAAAAGGGCTTATGCCCAAGTTTATTGAAAAGGGCTTATGCCCCAGTTTACCAAAAAGAGCTTATGCCTCAGTTTATTGAAAAGGGCTTTGCCCCAGTTTACCGAAAAGGGCTTTGCCCCAATTATTAAAAGAGGCTAGGCCTCCAGCTATATGATAAAGCAGCTATGCTGCCAGTGGTGTGTTGGTTGGGTGGGTTGAATCATTCCCCACATGGTGTGTTGGTTGATATGGGTGGAGAGTAGTGGATGGTGGGTCGAGTAGTCTCCCCAAATGGGCTTGCATACATCAATTGATATTACATGTGATATTGAAATGGGCTTAAGGGCCATACCGTTTACAGTAAAGGCTTCGGCCCAGTGATATGATTTATGAAAAGGCTTCGGCCCAGTGATATGATTTATGAATAGGGCTTTGGCCCAGATTGTACTGACATTGTGTTATTCACTGTTTGTTTGTTGTTGTGGATTACACACTGAGTTTTCGTAAACTCACCCCGTTTCTAACTGTGCAGGTAATCCCTAAGCTTAGATGGTTTGGAGCTGCGAGGGACTCGGAGATGGCCACACTACTGTTTCTGTTTCTTTTAATTGCAATAAGTAACCGGTTTATTTTTTTATATAAGTTTTATCTTAATTAATATTATTATTTGGTTTTGGGTTGTAATAAGGTCATTTTAATTATTTTTCTGGGATTATTTTATTTTATACCCTATATTTTACTATTAACAATCCAAAATGGGTTAGACTTAGGGCGCGTTTCCAAAATGATAATTGTTTTCAAAATAACGTAACGATACAATTAATCGGTTTATCAAAAATATCTACTTAAATAAATTCCAACTCATTTTTCTCAAAACCTAACCTCGCACTAAAGTGTGGCAATGGTTGTGGGCATGTCTAGGATTGGATCCAATCAAGAGCTTGGTACTTAAGCAGCCTTCATGGATCGCCTCCTCTGTTTCAGATACCTACCTGGTGCACAGATTCCATTAACTTTATTAACTTAGCAAAGACTATCTTTTAAAATACTAAGAAGGACGTTGAAAGAGGCATGTGTATTCTTAAAAACTTCAATGTGACACGTCGGATCTGGCCATAACGTCTGGGCCGGGTTTGGGGTGTTACACATGCCATGACATTGGGTGATATGTGTGCTAGTGTAAGACCATGTGTGGGACATGGCGTTGGCCACGATATGAGAGCCAGTGTAAGACCATGTTTGGAAAATGGCATCGACAATGTTATGAGAGCCAGTGTAAGACCATGTCTGGGACATGGCATCAACGTCGATATGTGTGCTAGTGTAAGACCATGTTTGGGACATGGCGTCGGCTACATTATGAGAGCCAGTGTAAGACCATGTCTGGGACAAGGCATCGGCATTGAGACAAGAGTTAGTGTAAGACCATGTCTGGGACATGGCATCGACCTCGACATGTGAGCCAGTGTATAACCATGTCTGGGACATGGCATCGACAATTTACCCTATTGTGTGAGGCTTATCAGATATCCTTTAGTATTCCCAATGGATTCATGTGTTATTTTAAAGCTTATGATAAATATATGGAATGATATAATCATGTTGTGAGTGGTACAGGTTCTTATTTGAAACTCATGAGATATGAGTATAGTTATGTTGCCTTAATGGTAAGAATAACATGAGTAAGTTCTATCTATGAAAATGATTTTGGGATGATTTTGTAATCTTTGACTTATACTTGTGATATATAAGTATGTAGTGATATCTACCTTTGTTCACTCAAGAATGTTGTGTTGATTTATAATATGCTATGTGCTTAAATATGCATGGTTGATGTTGTTACTTATTTACATGGCAACTTACTAAGCGTTATACTTACTCCCTCTCTTTTCCATTTTTGTATAGTTCTGCCAAGTTAGCATCGGGAATCAAGGGACGTTGGAGGCATCGATCACACTATCACCTGAAGCTTTTGGTATAGCTAGTTTAAATGTTTTGAGTGTGGCACGTATAGGGACTTGATCTTTTGTTTAGTGTCATGTTAGTTTAGCCACAAGTGTTGACTCATATGGATGTGATATTCATTTTGAATAAGCCATTAATGTTGGCTAATATTGATTATTATTAAATGCATTTGATGAAAATTCTCATGGTTGTGGCTATTTTGGTTATGTGTGTTTGTGCTTGGATTAGTTATGTTTGATGTTGTGTAGGTTGGTGCAAGTAAGGGTGGCAAAAAAGCTTAGTAGACAACCTTGTTTTTATCCACACGGGCATGTGTCTAGACTGTGTGTGACACATGACTAGACCGTGTGTCCCCAACACCTAAAGTTGGCAAAATAGAATGCCCAATAGCAACCACAAGGGAGGAGATAGGACCATGTGTCTCAATCGTGTAGAGGACACGGCCTAGTACACGGGCGTGTACCATGGCCGGGTGCCCTTAAATGGTTGCTAACATCAGAAACAGAATGTCAAGGTTTTTGTACAAGGGCTGAGACACGGGCGTGTCACGATTGTGTAGGGGACATGGGTCAAGGACACGGACGTGTGCCAAGCCGTGTGAAAACCCTTGTAGGTTTGAATCAAGAAATAAATTCGCTCGGGCTAGGGACATGGGCGTGTTCTGATATGTTCAAGCCGTGTGAGCCACACGAGCCTTCAACATGGCCATGTTAAGAAGACACACGGGCGTGTTGCCTTTCCACACGGGCGTGTGCCCTTTTCTGCTTGAAATTTTACAAAATTTTCTAGAGTGCACAGATTAGTCCCGAATCATTTCCAAAGTGTGTTCGGGGCCTTGTAGGCCCATAGTAGGGACATTAAGGTATTGTGAAAAGTTTTAATTTGGAGTGAAATTTCTTAACTAGGAAATTTTTGTTTGCATGTGTTGATATAGGTAGTGCCTCGTACTCTATTCCGGTATCAGATACGAGTAAGGGGTGTTACAAGATCACAAGGCCAAAATATTTGAAGTCAAACACATATCACTTACTGATTATCTGTGCACAATCATTGCATATTTGTATCTTTAGCAAAAAACTATCACTAACATTCAACATATACATAAAATGAACATATTTGCACTTTCACAATAGTTATCAGAACCACCTATCACATGTTATAACATCACATCTTAATTTACATATTTAGAAACACATAAGCACTTTATTCACAAGCTAACATAGGCATGAGAAAGCTTACACTCATAATTTAGAGTAGGGGCTTAGGCTATTACTAAATTACCAAATAATACATTGAATCATGTCCACAAGTAATTATAACAAACACTCACCAATTACGCTTCCGCCGAAAAGTCGAAAGCTCAAATTAGCTTTTCCTTGCCTTTATCTCTACTCGTAAAAGGTTCAATCGAATCCAAAACTTCAACACAACAATTAACACAACAATGCATTCAATAATCAGCTAAGAACTCACTATAAAAAATAAAAAAAAATAAGCCTAAGCTATGTTCCCATTTACCGAAACCTTTAAAGCTAACTTAAAACTCAAATATCTCAGTCTATACTCAATCTTTTCACGTAAAACCAATTTTTTTCATCTTATAATTTACCTACGACTAATTCCCAACCTTTAAAATACAATAAAATACTCAATTAATAGTATCGACTTTTTCGACATGTGTTATGGCCATTTTTTGAAAATTCATTAAAACTCAAGAATTCTTTAACAAAACTTCAAAGTAAGTTTAGAAACCTTTTTATCATGATAAAACAAGTTGAAAACACTTTAAAACAATGTTTTTATGTAAAATCCCAAAATCCACCATTAACGACTCAATTTTCGACTAAATAACATTTAAAAGTAATAGGAAGATGAATCATTACCATAGTTGATGAAAAAACTGAGCGTAGATCGAAAACCCAAAAAACCCGAAAGCTTGACAATGGAGAAAACTATGGTCATTTTGAGTGTTTTTGTAACACCTCTTACGCGTATTCGACGCCGGAACAGGGTACGAGGCATTATCGGACTTAATCTTTCACAAACATGCAAAAAAAATCGACTACAAAAGTTCATTCGTATCAAAACTTTTCATTCACATGCATAATGTCCCATACACGTGCCTACGAAGCCCTAAACATGCATTGAAAGTAGTGAGGGACTAAACTGAGAACCATAAAAAGTTTTGAGAAAGCTTAGAAAATTTTTCCATGACACAAGGTCACACACCCGTGTCCTCAGGCCGTGTAATTCTCTGATTATGACGTCAACGAATAATTTGAACCACACAGCCAAGCGACATGCCCTTGTGCTAAGGCCGTGTCCTCTACACGGTTGATACACAAGACCGTGTCTCAGCCTGTGTAGTCAACACTTAGGCTATTTTCCAAGCCTTCATGTTATCCATAAACCCTTACAATGTTATACATATTTAAATCACAAATCATGGCATCATTTTAGTGATTTAGCATGCCTCAATAAGGCACGTTTTTAACAACCAACCATAACATGTTACCCAATAATTAATCTCTACCTATTCAACGGATGTCCATGTTCAATCATTATCAACTTAATGCCAATTTACGCGTTTATTCCATAGCCATGACCATCCCAAATGGTCCTAAGGCATTCTCATGCACATATGTTATACTATTCATACATAGTAAACAATTATAATCACATCTTAAGGCATTAACAAATAGTAAGGATAATTAGGCTTATAAGCCAAAACATTATATGACACATCCCATGGCTATATACAATGAATCAACATAGGCCAATACATTTGGCCTAAGCGTAATAACACAAGTCATAATCTAGATCCCTATAATGGCACTCACTTGAAATTCTAATTAATGCTTCATTATTCCAAAGATAGTGACTTGATAATTTGATGCTGCCTCCGATGATTTCCAACCCTGAGCTAACCTGTCAACACTAAAGAAAAAGAAAAGAAGGGAGTAAGCTTTATAGCTTAGTAAGTCCGTATGAAAATAATAAGCAATTTATCAACTTGTTTCCCAAGGTAAGACAACCCTATTTGCATTTTTACTTATGTCCCAGTCAAACTATTTTCTCAAGTCATAGTTGCTAAATTATTTATATCTAGAGCTACAGAACTCCAAACTAAGATCTGATAATTTTCCCTCAAACTAGACTCACTATCTTCTTACCATAAAATTTTCAGAATTTTTGGTCTAGTCAATAAGTACAGTTTATTCCTTAAATTTACCCCTTTTTCGCTGTCTGATAGTTCTGACCCTTTTTCACTAAAAATAAATTATCTCATAATACGAGACTCGGATAATGTTTCTGTCTATTCTCTTGAAAATAGACTCATTAAGAATTCTAAGCACATAAATTATGACCCACAACTATTTTTGTACAATTTCCAATTATTTTCTCAAATCAAAATAGGGTATTTCAAAATCATTCTAACTCTATCTCACAACAATTTAAATATTTCATAATATGAAACTCTTTTGCTTACACCATTTCTTCTATGTGAAATTAGACTTTTAAGCTTTAATTTCATATTTTATTCTGCCTTTAACTCAATTTTCACAATTTTTGGTGGATTTTCAAACTCATACAACTGTTGCTGTTTAAAACTACTTTGGTGCAATATAATGATAACTGTCATAAGTTCACTTTCGACTAATCATGAACTCGCCATTTCATGAGTTCCATGTTCAAATGCACAATATAAGTTAACATGATACTGCAACAAAATTTATAACCATAATTCATACATCTTAGCTCACCGATGTCTCAACATTTCAAAGTGTCAATAACCATAAGCTTAGTGTACATACCTGTACTCATCGTAATATATCATATAACCATACCTCTTTAACATGCCTTCCTCGAGACTTTCATCACGTCTATTGCATTACCCATTGAACCCTCGGAATACTATTGGATACGCTGAACACTTGCACATAAGTGCCACATATGCATACGTAGCCAAAGCTAACTCATAACATGTAACGCTCACAATGGAGCTACTCACGGGTTTGCTCATAAAAGCTATAGGTCAAGGTGTAGCTACATGGGCTGCCCACACAAGCTTTCAGGTATCCAACCAACTCAAGGATTACCTAGCCACCGGTAGATGACACAAGACCATTTCTCGGAACCCAATTACATGTATCATATCCATTATGAACTCGGACCAATTTAATGAGTTCGGATGTTCGTATCCATAATGAACTTGGACCAACTCAACGAGCTCAGATGCCTCATATATATCACGAACTTGGACTAACTCAACAAATTCAGATTTCTTAATTTCTAGTGACATGCCACTTGTACCCTAGATTATTCCTAAGGTTTAGACGGGATTTTTTTATATTACATCTCTGTCGAACTTACTCGAAGTGTCGATCTCACTATCCATAGTATCAATTGCCCTTTCATAGCAAAATAAGGCATAACTAAAATAGCAAATAATCTTTTAAGAATTTACATAACATATTTCACATATTGCATATATCACTTGTCATGGATCATTATTTTCTTGCTTTTCATGTAATATTCTTCCATGTCATATTTCCACATCATATACACCATTTCATCAACTTTTCCAATATATATATTAAATCATACAATATATGCAATAATAGTAAAGAATTATAATTCAAACATAACATTGCACTATTATTATCATACGAACTTACCTCGAATGTAAATTTTGGCCAATTACTCCATTTTAGTCCATAACCTCATACTTTCTAATTTAAGCCCAAATCTCGATTTCCTTGATCCAACATGATTAAATTCACTCCTTTAATCATTACATTAATTAAAACATCCTATAATTCACAATTTGACAAAATGATCGTTTTGCCCTTAGACTTTACAACAATTATGATTTTGCCCTTGGGCTCGTAAATCAATTTTTATTGAATTTCCTCCTTTACCAAGCCTAGTTGAATTATTTTTATAACTATAGCAACTCACAATTTCAATTATTTCACACATTTACAACTTATTTTACAACTTTACAAAATATCCCTTTTTTAGGTGTTTTCATGCAAACTTCTTTCACAAAAGTTGTTTATTACACAACCCAGACTCATTTTCTTCCATAAAAATTCAGCAAACAACATAAATTCTCTCATGGAAAAACTCTAGACTTTCAACCATTTTACAAAAAAGTCCCCCATTTAGTTAGCTCATGCTACAAGGGTCCCAAAAACACAAAAATCAACAAAAAATGATCATCAAAATCACTTGCTTGCAAGGGATGGAAGTTGCTGAAATTTTGAGCTTTCAAAACCCTTATTTTGGTGGTATTTTTGGTGGAGGAAGGAAGAAAGATGAAAAGATGACATCTTTCTTTTTTTTAATACCAAATAAACTACCTAATACCCATCAATTTTGACTTTTCAATTTCTTTCTCTCTATGGCAAGCCAAGCACCCTTTTTAGGGTCTATTTGCACTTTAAACACCCCAAATTTTGATTCTCTTGCTGTTTAACATGTTTAGTTAGCAAAACAAAACTTTTCCCTTTATGCGATTTAGTCCTTTTTCGTAATTAAGCAAGAAATCGCTAAAATTAATTCACCAAAATTTTCATGCACTCATATAATCATGCTATAACACATAAAATAACATTAAAAAATAATTCCTCCAACCTCGAAATAGTGGTTTCGAAACCACTATTTCGACTAGGCCCAAAATCGGGCTGTTACAGTTTTTCTTACACATACACATCTTTACTCAATATTGGAGTATCACTTTCATTACTATCAAAATTAGCTCGGTTGGAAAGCATATCTGTCTAATTAAAATAATTTTTGTTAGAGCCGGGAGATATCACACTATCACAGGTTAAATATGCCATGTATAGCTAGACTTACATATGCTACGTTAGTCCTAGAATCGACTAAATCGTAGCTCTGATATCAATTAAATGTAACACCCTTAACCCGTGTCCGTCGCCAGATTAGGGTTAAGAGATATTACCGATCAAACATAACCTTTAACTAACATTTCACTACTCAATAAGCATTCAATATCGAATAACATTCATTCATATACACAATGTCCCTTAAATAGGTCTACGGGGCCATAAAACATGCTTAGAAGTTGTTTGGGACTAAATCGATAATATTTAAAAACTTTGGAAAACTTATAAAATGTTCAAACATTTAAGGGTTCACACGCCCGTGTGAACAGGCCGTGTACTTCACATGGCCACCAGACACGCCTGTGTCATAGGTCGTGTGAAAACAGGGCATACTTACTGACTTGTACCACACGGCTGAGGACATGCCCTTGTGCCAGGCCATGTGAAATCTAGAGGGGTTAATGACTTGGGTCACATGACCGGCCACACGCCCATGTGCTAGCCCTGTATCGCTCACACGGCCAGTAGACACGCCCATGTGTCTAGACCGTGTCAAACCTATAGGGTATACTGTCTTAATTCGAAAGGCTACCCTAAGGGACACACGACCATGTAGCATGACCGTGTGTTGCACACGGATGAGACACATGCTCGTGTCTCTGCTCGTGTGGACAAAAATAGGCTATTTGCAAGGCCAATTTGCCACTCCTTTCTTATACACACCTAGCAACCAAAATGGTACCATTTTAATATATTTATAGGCAGCCAAAACATGCTAATTCATATACGATTCATGCCATTTCAAAATCAAGCATTCATATTGTAACACCCCTATCCCGTAACCGTCGCCAGAATAGGTAAGGGGCATTACCGGACTTGTAACTCACGTCAGAATAGTAAAATTTTACACTTTTTCTTGAAATAAAGATCATTCATTTAAATAAGTACTAAGCACAGCCAGAGGTAAAATTTAAACTTCACTAAGTAAACATTCAAAAGATGCCATTTTCGCATGGCTTATATACATTAACCAAAAATATGCTTCTGCCACTAGTCTATTCTATACATGCCATAAGTTAATCCAAAACGTAGCAGTACCAAACAGTGGATAGTGATAGTGTGACTAGTTGCTGATGATCCCCGAGCCTGTAGCTTCCAAATGAGATCTATAAAACAGAGGAAACAAAGTACACGGAGTAAGCATTACAATGCTTAGTAAGTTTTAAGCAGTGTCAACAGATAACAATCAAATTATAACATAGTTGTTCGTATTTTTATTTCACTCTTCCTTCGGGCATACCATCCCTTTACCGAATATGCACATCTTATCATATATAATAGGCAGATAAATTCTCACTTGATAGTGACCTCTTATGATCATAGGTACATTACATTTTTTTCCTGACTTTCCACATTGACCAAATGCACAATAATCATAGAACAGTCTTATTGCTTTACTCACATGTGCATCACATAACGACCTTGTGATTTAGTCTAAATCAAACTTAAATATAATCTCAAAATACATACCTGACCAACTTAACGCATTGAACGTATTTATTACCAATTGTTACTGTGAAGTTGTATAATCTTATGCTTTACTTGAATCTTCAGCAAAACCTTTAGTTCGGGGCTTACCTGGACAAAATCTCCACACGTAGTCATCGAGTCATTAGAGCTCGGATATAGTACGAGCATGAAGCCTACGGACATTAATCAGTGATAATATTCTCGCATAAAGCCTGCGGGGTTTTAACCCGGATATAGTACTGACACAAATGCCCTTCGGGACTTATCACATTTATACACTTTCACATCCATCACGTTGGCCACTCGGCCCTATCACATATATACACTTTCACATTCATCACATCGGCCATTAGGCCTTATCACATATATACACTTTCACATTCATCACATCGGCCATTAGGCCTTATCACATATATACACTTTCACATTCATCACATCGGCTATTAGGCCTTATCACATATATAAACTTTCACATTCATCACATCGGCTATTAGGCCTTATCACATATATACACTTTCACATTCATCACATCGGCCATTAGGCCTTATCACATATATATACACTTTCACATTCATCACATTGGCCATTCGGCCTTATCACATATATACACTTTCACATTCATCACATCGGCCATTAGGCCTTATCACATATATGCATGTTCACATTCATCACATTGGCCATTCGGCCTTATCACATATATGCACATTCACATCACAATTATCCAAATATACTTCACATATCACATATACTATCATGTATACACTTTGTCTTGGCCGAATCTACATTAATCATTTTCCAATGAATAATTCAATTTCACGCCATACTATCATTTCATATTCGAATACTCATAAACTTACAATTTCACAAATTTTAATATCAAAGATCCTTCTAACACTCATATATCGTTTTACAATATCACGATTTAGAATTCACGTATGGGTTTAATCAATAGCTTATGAGTAACTAAAACAAGTTTTATAGACTCGTATATCTTCCATCCATAAAATTTCCAGAATTTTAGGTTTGGCCAATCAATACCAGATTTTTCTTAAAGTTTCCCCTGTTTCACTGTTTGACTAATCTGACCACTCTTCACTACGAATCAAATTTTTCATTGTACAGAATTCAAAATGTGTTCTATTTGATTTCATTTAAAACTAGACTCATTAAGGAGTCTAAGCATATAAATCTTATCTTATAACCATTTTTGTACAAATTATAATGATTTTCCAAAAATAGAACAGGGGATTTCGGAGTCATTCTGACATTGTCCCACACAACTTTTAATATCTCTTTATAGGGAATTTCTTTGCTTACACGGTCTCTTTTATAAGAAATTAGACTAACTAAGCTTTGATTACACATTTTATTCAGCCTATAATTCCACACCAACAATTTATAGTGATTTTCTAAAATCACGTTACTGCTGCTGTCCAAAGCAAAATATTACAATTTGCTCTTAAATTTCCAAGTCCAAACACTTATGAACTTACCATTTGAGTTTAAGACATATCATGACCACATCATATCTTATTAAATCAACTCATTATGTCCTATTAAGATTGAATTTACTCAACGTTTAATCACAAAAAACTTACAAAGGAATCAAACTCAAATACTTAAGAACTTACCTCGGAAATTGCCGAACGATTACAGATCGACTATTCGGTTAGGTAGCTTTTTCTCTTTTCCGAATTAGACTCCCTAAGCTCTTGAGCTTGAATAAACAAATTTAATCTATTACAAACCAATTATACAAACTCATGGCCGAATATAACAAGAAGACTACTGGATTATACTAGCCACTCATTTCCCTATTATTAACCTTACTTAATTATAAACGCATTCAGCAATTTGATAATTAAGTTCATATCATGGTATCATAACTCAACATTTATCAATATATCATTAACAAAACATGCTCATGTCAAATTTACTCCCAATCACATCTCAAAATTCAGCAAGCTTAGAACTCATTTAATAATTAAATTCGGTAACTTAATCACTTTGCTAACTACTTATGTATATAATTCAATAATTTTTACATCATCTTACAATCACCATTATTCAAGACTTTGAGATTTCCACAAATGTTCATCTAATGCCTCTAGGCCGAATGTAATATTGCATCCAAATTCACATAGTTTTGTTTTGTTATATCTAATTCTAATGTACATAATCATAATTCAATTCAACATTATAAACCATTATCACCCATTTAGCCGAATATACCACATTAATTTTTAACATTACCCATGTAAATACCTATAGGTTCTTATACCTTAAATTCACACATTTAACCCTTTAATGCCTATTGATTATTCCTTTGGTCTTAACTTAAATGACAGCTTTCATTCTCCATATTTCAACCGAATTTTTCATAGCATGAAGACTTTCATACATTTATAAAAACTTTCATAACTCATTTGGCCTTATCAAGAACCATTTAACATGCAAGGAAAATAATCATAGAGGAAGAAATTAACATTCTAAATAGACTCAATCTTTGACCGAATGTACAAGGTGCCTCTAAGCCACTCATCCAAAAATCTTTACCCCATTCTAGTCATTCCCCCATTTGACCGAATGAACATTTGTCTATTGATGCATGAAATTAAACCATGGGTTAAATAAGCTATGCACTTATCAATCTAATCTCATAGTCAATTAAAAAGAAAATCACAATGCATACCTTAAACTAGGATAGCCATGGCCGAATACCTTAGTTTTTCCTCTTCAATCTTCCCTTTCCCAAATTCGGCCACCAAGAAGAAAGATGAGCATGTAAATTTTTTTTTTCTTTTGTTATCTTTCTTCAACTCACGGCAATGGAGGGGGGGAACATGGATGAGACAACTTTGTTTTCATCACCCCTCCCTTTTCATTTCTTTATTACTAACCTTTTATTTTATTCTTTCTCCCATAAAACAGTAACACCAAATGTTTTTAATAGGCTTTAACTTATAGCATGGCCGGCCACCTTCTTGTTCTTTGGTTAATTTGACATGCAAATACAATTATTTTGCAACATGCATAAATAGGCCACTTACATTTGCCTAGCACATTTCTAAATTTTCTCACATAAGTCCTATTTAATAAAATTCACTTACAATTAACAAAATTCAAACATGAAATTTTCACACATGCATATGTACATATAATAAGCATCAAATATGATAGCTAATTATTTTTATGACTCGGTTTTGTGGTCCCGAAACCACTTTTCGACTAGGGTCATTTTAGGGCTGTCACAACTCTCCCCCACTTAAGAAATTTTCGTCCCCGAAAATTTCTACCGATGCATAGTTTAGGATAACGTCCTCTTATTGAATTATATCCACAAAGACATTAGCTCATTGATAGCAATTGTAATTCATTATTGATTTCACATCGATCTATAAAATCATTTTCTTATCTTAAAACAAATACATAAACATTTCTACAAGTATGCACATATATCTCATTTTCTTGATTTCATAAGCAATAATCACTTGATTTAATTCACAAATGCATTTCAAACACATATTAAGCATATATTAACATGTATAATTCACATCATCAACCCACGTATTTGTAACCCACATTTTCATTTATGTATAAGCTGTAATCTGACTGAAAGTACACATATACTCAAACATCCCAATAAATATCCTTTATAACTCCATCATATCTCACTATTCAACTTAACCTATTTCCAACAGGAAATCAACTTCCACATACCTGAACATTGAATTCATTTAGCACATTCAATCACCGTTAACGATACCCGTATACAATCGATTTGGCATAAAGCCTCATATAGTATACCAGCATGGGGTTTATTTTAGCACATAACCCATATATCCAAAATTATCAGCATTCAAAAATTCTTACAGACTTTCAAATGTCGAACTTAATCAAAATAATTTCTTGAATATGATTAACAAAAAAAATAGGGGTCATTTAGCAATAGCACATATGACTTCATATACCAAGCATTCCATAGACTAAATCCGTAACACATTTATAACATGAATTTACTTCTTAACAACATATCCACCATCTTTTTACGTATTCACTTCTTTAGTATACATAACATAATATAATATGAACTCACCAATTTTTACTTTCATTTGATTTTCACATACCTTCCGTACATACCTGTATCACTTATTCTGATCTTACTTTATTTATCATCTTAAATATACCCGTTGAATTATTCGAAATCATTATGGATACTCATTAAGCACATATAGCTCTTACAATGCCATATCCTAGATATGGTCTTACATATTCTCACATATCGAGCCGATGCCATGTACCAGACATGGTCTTACACACTATCTCAAATCAATGCCTTCGTCCCAGACGAGGTCTTACATGAATTCCACTTCACACACTTAGTGCCCACTGACCGATCTCGCACTCATAGTGCTCGGTTAAAGGAATTCGCACACACACAGTGCCTCTAATCATTCACACACATAGTGCTCTTATTCATTCGTTATTACACATTGAAATGACTTAACCAAGTCTATGAACATCATGTATATACACTTTTAAACCTATCATCTAATTTAAATTTGAATTCGTATAGTAATGAACACTTAAACTTTGCTCAAATTACCGGCACGAAGCCTACTAGGCACGAAGGCCCGAATACACGTCACCAGCATGATTGCTCTTCGAGACCTAGCCCGGATATAACACCAGCACGAATGCTCTTCGGGGTTTAGCACGAATATATCACTAGCACGAATGCTCTTCGGAACTTAGTCCGGATACATCACTAGCACGAATGCTCTTCGGGACTTAGCCCGGATACATCACTAGCACGAATGCTCTTCGGGACTTAGCCCGGATACATCACTAGCACGAATGCTCTTCGAGACTTAGCCCGGATACATCACTAGCACGAATGCTCTTTGAGACTTAGCCCGGATACATCACTAGCACGAATGCTCTTCGGAACTTAGTCTGGATACATCACTAGCACGAATGCTCTTCGAAACTTTGTCCGGATACATCACTAGCACGAATGCTCTTCGGAACTTAGTCCGGATACATCACTAGCACGAATGCTCTTCGGGATTTAGCCCGGACATTTCACTCTCAATTCTCATGTACATATACACATATAGCAATACACATTAGTATATCATTTACATTACTTGAATACGAACACAACATGCTTATCGACCATTCAACTTCCAGTTCCATAGCCACATACAAAAATCACATTTATAGTCATAACACTCTTTCAAAATTGCATCACTTATACCCTTATAATTCAATCCAAATCGAAATTCAAATACGAGTACATGATACGTACCTGATCAACTTCATAATTTAGGCATATCTAAGTGAAGTTATATCGCAGATTCTTATAGTCAGAAGCTTGCCACAGCTCGATCGGGACCAAGATTCATTACAATACAGCAAACACATTTTAATAGTCAAAAATCATCACACTTTCATTTTATCACTTTATGGCACGTATAAATAGACTCACGCGTGCTACGTTAGTCCTAGAATCGACTAAACCGTAGCTCTGATACCGATAAAATGTAACACCCCTATCCCGTAACCGTCGCCAGAATAGGTAAGGGGCATTACCGGACTTGTAACTCACGTCAGAACAGTAAAATTTTACACTTTTTCTTGAAATAAAGATCATTCATTTAAATAAGTACTAAGCACAGCCAGAGGTAAAATTTAAACTTCACTAAGTAAACATTCAAAAGATGCCATTTTCGCATGGCTTATATACATTAACCAAAAATATTCTTCCGCCACTAGTCTATTCTATACATGCCATAAGATAATCCAAAACGTAGCAGTACCAAACAGTGGATAGTGATAGTGTGACTAGTTGCTGATGATCCCCGAGCCTGTAGCTTCCAAATGAGATCTATAAAACAGAGGAAACAAAGTACACGGAGTAAGTATTACAATGCTTAGTAAGTTTTAAGCAGTGTCAACAGATAACAATCAAATTATAACATAGTTGTTCGTATTTTTATTTCACTCTTCCTTCGGGCATACCATCCCTTTACCGAATATGCACATCTCATCATATATAATAGGCAGATAAATTCTCACTTGATAGTGACCTCTTATGATCATAGGTACATTGCATTTTTTTTCCTGACTTTCCACATTGACCAAATGCACAATAATCATAGAACAGTCTTATTACTTTACTCACATGTGCATCACATAACGACCTTGTGATTTAGTCTAAATCAAACTTAAATATAATCTCAAAATACATACCTGACAAACTTAACGCATTGAATGTATTTATTACCAATTGTTACTGTGAAGTTGTATAATCTTACGCTTTACTTGAATCTTCAGCAAAACCTTTAGTTCGGGGCTTACCTGGACAAAATCTCCACACGTAGTCATCGGGTCTTTAGAGCTCGGATATAGTACGAGCACGAAGCCTACGGACATTAAACAGTGATAATATTCTCGCATAAAGCCTGCGGGGTTTTAACCCGGATATAGTACTGACACAAATGCCCTTCGGGACTTATCACATTTATACACTTTCACATCCATCACGTTGGCCACTCGGCCCTATCACATATATACACTTTCACATTCATCACATCGGCCATTAGGCCTTATCACATATATACACTTTCACATTCATCACATCGGCCATTAGGCCTTATCACATATATACACTTTCACATTCATCACATCGGCTATTAGGCCTTATCACATATATACACTTTCACATTCATCACATCGGCCATTAGGCCTTATCACATATATATACACTTTCACATTCATCACATGGGCCATTCGGCCTTATCACATATATACACTTTCACATTCATCACATCGGCCATTAGGCCTTATCACATATATGCATGTTCACATTCATCACATTGGCCATTCGGCCTTATCACATATATGCACATTCACATCACAATTATCCAAATATACTTCACATATCACATATACTATCATGTATACACTTTGTCTTGGCCGAATCTACATTAATCATTTTCCAATGAATAATTCAATTTCACGCCATACTATCATTTCATATTCGAATACTCATAAACTTACAATTTCACAAATTTTAATATCAAAGATCCTTCTAACACTCATATATCGTTTTACAATATCACGATTTAGAATTCACGTATGGGTTTAATCAATAGCTTATGAGTAACTAAAACAAGTTTTATCCATGTTTACAACAAAATCACATATTCACTACGAGCTGTTTTCCTGAGCAGTAGTCACTAAATTATTTATAACTGGAGCTAGAAAACTCCAAATCACTTGCCGTTAATTTTCCCTGAATATAGACTCGTATATCTTCCATTCATAAAATTTCCAGAATTTTAGGTTTGGCCAATCAATACCAGATTTTTCTTAAAGTTTCCGCTGTTTCACTGTTTGACTAATCTGACCACTCTTCACTACGAATCAAATTTTTCATAGTACAGAATTCAAAATGTGTTCTATTTGATTTCCTTTAAAACTAGACTCATCAAAGGAGTCTAAGCATATAAATATTATCTTATAACCATTTTTGTACAAATTATAATGATTTTCCAAAAATAGAACAGGGGATTTCGGAGTCATTCTGACATTGTCCCACACAACTTTTAATATCTCTTTATAGGAAATTTGTTTTCTCATAAGGTCTCTTTTATAAGAAATTAGACTAAGTAAGCTTTGATTACATATTTTATTCAGCCTATAATTCCACACCAACAATTTATAGTGATTTTCTAAAATCACGTTACTGCTGCTGTCCAAAGCAAATTATTACAATTTGCTCTTAAATTTCCAAGTCCAAACACTTATGAACTTACCATTTGAATTTAAGACATATCATGACCACATCATTTCTTATTAAATCAACTCATTATGTCCTATTATGATTGAATTTACTCAACGTTTAATCACTAAAAACTTACAATGGAATCAAACTCAAATACTTAAGAACTTACCTCGAAAATTGCCGAACGATTACAGATCGACTATTCGGTTAGGTAGCTTTTTCTCGTTTCCGAATTAGACTCCCTAAGCTCTTGAGCTTGAATAAACAAATTTAATCTATTACAAACCAATTATACAAACTCATGGCCGAATATAACAAGAAGACTACTGGATTCTACTAGCCACTCATTGCCCTATTATTAACCTTACTTAATTATAAACGCATTCAGCAATTTGATAATTAAGTTCATATCATGGTATCATAACTCAACATTTATCAATATATCATTAACAAAACATGCTCATGTCAAATTTACTCCCAATCACATCTCAAAATTCAGCAAGCTTAGAACTCATTTAATAATTAAATTCGGTAGCTTAATCACTTTGCTAACTACTTATGCATGTAATTCAATGATTTTTACATCATCTTACAATCACCATTATTCAGCCACCTTCTTGTTCTTTGGTTAATTTGACATGCAAATACAATTATTTTGCAACATGCATAAATAGGCCACTTACATTTGCCTAGCACATTTCTAAATTTTCTCACATAAGTCCTATTTAATAAAATTCACTTACAATTAACAAAATTCAAACATGAAATTTTCACACATGCATATGTACATATATTAAGCAACAAATATGACAGCTAATTATTTTTATGACTCGGTTTTGTGGTCCCGAAACCACTTTTCGACTAGGGTCATTTTAGGGCTGTCACACATATACTCAAATCAATCAAACACATACCAAATTAGCATGATTCATTCCTCATTACTCACCTATTCAATCATATACTAAAGTACATATCATACTTGTCAATACAATCTATTTCAAGATGTATTTTTACTACAATCAATCACAGAAAAATCTTGACTCATAAATCATCTATTAGCCATTCATTTATCAAGTCTAAAATAATGGTTTTCATAAGTAAATAATCATCATATACCAAATGACCAAATGATCATCTTGAACCATCACCAACTATGCCAAATTATGCCATTACACAAGGCAAATTACACATCAAATATAAGACATTAATAAGCCACATAAAATGGCTAAATATATCACCAAAACCTTTATAAAGAAGACTCAAGCCTCTACATGCCATATAACCAAGTCACAAGTGTATAAATACCGAAATAAAAAACTAGATAGTGTGATGCGATTTTCGTCGACTTTCAGCCCGAGCGAATGTCTAAATCACTATAAAATATAGAAAAATAACACAAAGTAAGCTATAATGCTTAGTAAGCTCGTATGATAATAAACTCATATTATTAAATAACCGCATTTTAAACAATTACTCAAAACATGATATAATTCATATGATTTCACCATTCAATCTCGAATTCATGCACATAGATGATCAAGATTTTCATGAGTTTATTCATTCAAAACACGTATGGTTTGAATACTTCTTATCAATTCATTTACATTTTCATATGCACAAGCAAATTATATATAAACTTTATTCAATTCAACATTCATCACCTTTTCTTATCCAAGTGAATTATGTGAAATATCATCAAATAGCAGTGTTTCTCACACTATGTGCCATATGCATATTTAGTTAAAACAACTATAACCCATATCTGATATATCATTCAATTCATACCTCATTATAGCCAAATAAATACATTTTGGCATGAAACATTTTTATACATAAATCTTTGTCATTTCATATACTTGATACACAAAGAACCTACAAAATTACCTTCATTTGATTCTCATATAAGTTCTGTACGAACCTATATCACTGAATTCAATTGTACTTTCCTTTTCATCTTGACTATGCCCGTTGAACCCTTCAGAATCACTAAGGATACTTGGATATCACATAAATCTCATACAATGCCATATCCCAGATATG
The DNA here is from genome assembly GCF_007990345.1 of Gossypium hirsutum. NCBI lineage: Eukaryota > Viridiplantae > Streptophyta > Magnoliopsida > Malvales > Malvaceae > Gossypium > Gossypium hirsutum. Next base: position 54,444,893 of record NC_053426.1, on the reverse strand, counting down.
GTCTTACATGTTATCTCATATCGATGCCAATGTCCCAGTCATGGTCTTACATGAAATCATATAACGATGCCAATGTCCAAAACATGGTCTTACACGTAATCACAATACAATGCCAATGTCCCAGACATGGTTTTAGATGTAATCTCATCTCGGCAATCCTAATGTCATGACATTTATATCCTATATTATTCTTAACGTTCGTACAGGACTTTCAAATGTCATAACTTTGTCGATTCTTGCTCGTAGTTGCTCATTTGACATTCATAGAAGTTCAATGACAAATAACATATATTCAATTCAATCCAATAATAAATAAGCATTTATAACGCAATTTAAATATATTTATTAGCATACAAACTTACCTCGTTCGCTGTAACGACAAATTAGGTTGACTAATTTGATACTTTGTGTTCCCCCGTTCTAGATCCGAATCTCATTTTTCTCAATCTATATAATAAAAAAATTTACTTATTTAATCATTACTTCATTCAATTTAACACAATTTACACATTTTGGCAAAATTACACTTTTTCCCCTATTATTTCACATTTTTGCAATTTAGTCCTTATCACATAAAAATACAAATTCATACAATTCAATACTAGCCCATGCTAGCCGAATTTTCCTTATATTCATATCAAACCATTTTTCTCATTAATTCACACATTCACCAATGGATTTCACAAATTTCTCAATTAAATCCGTAATTAACATTTTTGTCAAAAATCACTTTGTAAAACTTGTTAATCTAGCTTCAAAATTTAATAATGTATCACAAAACATCTAAACAACCAAGCATTCAACAATGGAAATATTCAAAATCTATAACATTGAAAACTGAGATATGGGCTAGCTAGATTAAGCTGCAACGATCTCAATAACGTAGAAATTATTAAAAACGGAACAAAAACAAACCTTCAATTGAGCATCAATATGACTGAACCTTAGCAAGCTTTCTTCCATGGTTTTTAATTTCCATATTTGGTGGTGATGAATGAAATAAGATGATAATTTTGCGTTGTTTTAATTTTTATAACATTTATTAACCATTTTACCATTTTAACCTTTAATAGCATTTAAAATTTTCATTATACTAAGCCATCACATTCTACTAACTCAATAATGGATTATATAAGGACCTCCTCCTTTAAATTCTATAGCATTTAAACACTTTTATCTAATAAAACTCTACTTTTACACTTTACGCGATTTAGTCCTTTTTACCGAATTAACCACTCAAACGGTAAATTTTTTTTATGAAATTTTCACACAAACATTCTATCATACTGTAAACCTTAATAAAATAATAAAATAAAAATTTTTACTTTGGATTGTGGTCCTGAAACCATTATTTTGATTAACCCTAAAAATCGACTATTACGCCGAAACATGAACAAATGTTAAAGACGAAGTAATACAACAAATATTAAAGATAAGTATATGCATAAAAATCGTATAGGAGTATCTCCAATCGGTAATTCAAAATTCAAAACGTTCCCAAACCATACCAAACCATAAACACTATGTCCCAACTATTTGTAATAATCAGAACATATCATATCACATTAACCATATTGCCAATAACTCAACATTCACATAAACAGATGTATATTCAGATGTAAAACAAATGAAACAATTCAGAGATCCCACCCAACCTACCAAACACCACTCCGACCACACTACACACCATATAGGATTGTAAAAGGCCCAACCACCCTGTACACCACATAAGACCATAATAGGCCCATCTTCCCTACACACCGCAATATGTGGAACTTACCCACTTAATAACAATATCTAGCTGAGTTGACATATGTATAATATAGTGCGGTAAACCATTGTACAGAAATAATGCAGTTAAGCTGCCAATTCAATCTTTCTTCTCTCCACAACCAATATCCCAAATTTTTATACAAATGAAGGAATTCACACATTACACTAACAGACTCACAGAAACAGTCACTTATACTTAGTTGAACAATTTTAGAATCGATAGCGTTAGTACACATTTCAAAATTACGACAACAAGTAAGCACCTCAATCTTATTCATCATAATCCATTAATACATTTCTCGATTGTCTAAACTTAACACACACAAACACACATACATACTAAAATCCAAGTTATAGCGGAGTCTAAACACAGTTACCAAGGCTTAACCAAGGGTCGAATTACACAGAAACAAAAATCTAGAGAATTTCCAGCACAAAAGTTGCTAAATAGGTCCATACGGCCGTGTGGGAGGGTTTAGGCCATGTGAAGAGTCACATGGCTGTGTGAAAGAGGCACACGACTGTGTGACCAAGTTACATGGTCGTGTGAGTAGCCCGTGTAACTCACTGTGCAAAAGTAAAAAATTGAGAAGTAGAGTAGACATGGCTGTGTGGAAAACTTACAAGCCCATGTGGCTAAGGAACACGATCGTGTGTCTAAGGCACATGCTTGTGTGAAAATCAATAAAAATCCCTAAATAGTAGCCACACGGTCGTGTGTCCAGGCCATGTGGCACTAAAAATCATCAAAAACCCCTAATTTCCCAATGTTACACAGCCGTGTAGACCGTCCATGTATGGCATACGCCCGTATGGCCACCCGTGTGGTCACGAAACCACACCAAATATAATGGCCCGATTTTGGGCCCAGTCAGAACAGTGGTTTCGGGACCACAGATCTGAGGGTGGAGAAATTATTTTTAATATTATTTTATGTGTTGTGGCATAATTATATGAGAGTATGAAAATTTTGGTGAATTAATTTTAGCGATTTCATGCCTAATTGTGAAAAAGGACTACATCGCATAAAATGAAAAAGTCTTAATTTGATAGCTAAGGGTGTTAAATTGCCATGTATCATAAATTGAGGGTCTTTAAAGGGTAATTAGACCCTTTAGAGAGGCTTGGCCGGCCATAAGACAGAAAATAACATAGTCAAAGTGTTAGGTATTTGATGACCTAATGTGTGATAAAATAATACCCTGAAATATCAGCCATAGGAAAGTTTTGGAAGCTTGAAAAATTTCAGCCACTTAATCTCCCTACAAGTAAGTGGTTTTGATGACTTTTCTTGACATTTTTTTTATTTTTGGAACCCTTGTACCATGAGCTTCCAAATGAGGGGACTATTTTGCAAAATGGTTGAAAGTATAAGGTTTTACCTTGAGTGTGTTCATGCTGTTTTCTAAAATTTTATGGAAGAAAATGAGTTATGGTGGTGTAATAAACAACTTTTGTGAAGTAGTTTTCATGGAAACCCTAACTAGGGACCATTTTGCATAAGTTGAAAATTAGATGATAAATGTGAGAAATAATGGAAATTTTGGGTTGCTATAAGAGTAAAAAGGGTTTGGTTAGGCTTAAGATATGAAGAAGTTCAATAAAACTCGAATTTTGGACCTAGGGGCAAAATAGTCATTTTGCCCAATTTTTAAATTGTTGAGTGCTTAGATTAATAAAATGAATAAATGTGTGAATTTTCATCATTATAGATCAAGAATTACAAAATCTGAGCCTAGACCAGGGAAAAGCAAAGCAAGTGGACTAAGTCGAACTAGTCGTCTACATTTTGTAATTCGAGGTAAGTTGTATGTAAATAATACAACTACATTGTTATTATTTGAGTTTGAATTGATATAGCATAAATTGCTTGTTTGTGGAAATGATTATGTATGATGAATATTGAGATAGTAGTACTCCTGTTTCAACCTTAAGAAATAAATCGAATATTCATGCCTTGACATTTGGGTTATTTGTGTACTAGTGTAAGACAAGTTTGGGACATGCATCGGCCACATTATGAGAGCAAGTGTAAGACCATGTCTGGGACCTGGCATCAGCATTGAGACGAGAGCTAGTGAATGAAATGTTTGGGACATGCATCAACCTCAAGATGTAAGCCAGTGTAAGACATGTCTGGGACATTCATCGGCTACGAGATGTGTCAGTTTAAGACCATGTCTAGGACATGGCATCGACACGTATAGAGGTGTCTATGTAAGACCATGTCTGGGACATGGCATCAACACATATATGTGAAAGCTAGTGTAAGACCATGTCTGGGACATGGCATCGGCCTCGATTTTGATAGTCAGTGTAAGACCATGTCTGGGAATTGGCATCAACTTGATGGATGAGCCAGTGTAAGACCATGTCTGGGACATGGCATTGGTATTGCACCCTATGTTTGAGGCTTTCTGAATATTTGATAGCTTTCCAAATGGTTCAACGATGAGAGTTACAGTTTAAGTTAAATGAGAGAAGTATAACCATGTTGTGAGTGGTACAGGTACCTATTTGAAATGTATGAGACGTGAGCTCAATATATTTGCTATGTGAATTGTATTGGTTTGTGACGAGTAAGTTGTGTTTGTGCCTACTTTTGTACTATTAGCATGATGATGAATGGTAAGTTGTTGTGATATTTATTTGCATGCAACTTACTAAGCTTTATGCTTACTCCCTCTATTTTCCATTTCCTTATAGTGCCGCTTTGCTAGCTCGAGGATCAACAGACGTCGGAGGCATCGATCACACTATCAGGTGAAGCACTCGGTATTATTAGATTTATCATTTTGAATATAGCATGTATAGGAACTTAGAATTTTGAGTTTTGTGTCATTGTTAATTGGCCAAATGTGATGGCTTACCTTAGCATTTGTTTCATTTTCTATAAGGCCATGAAAAATGGCAAATATTGAAAGTTATTATATGAATGCAAGATAGTCTTTCATGAATGTGAAATTGTTGGCATTTTTGAGTACATGAAATGTATATAAACCTTAGCTATGGTTGTTTGGTCGAGAAATCATATTAAGTTAGATTTTGATATGTTGGTAGGCATTAGATTGTGTTTCAGGGTGGCAAAAGGCTTGGTAGATAGCCTCATATTGTCCATACCGGTAGACACACAACCAGCCCCATGGGCATGTTGTCCGGCCGTGTGTCCCCTGCACGAAAAAATTGCAAGTCAGTATGCATGGTAGCAAACACACGGGGAGAGACACGGCCATGTGTCTCAGCCGTATGAAGGGCATGGCCTAGCACACGGGAATGTGCCATGGCCGTGAGACCCTTAAGGATTGCTAACGTCAAAAACAAAATGTTAAGAATTTTAAACACGGGCGTGTCGAGGCCGTGTGAGGGACACGGGCCATGGACACGGGCGTGTGCCAGGCCGTGCGAAAACCCCTATAGGTTTGAATTGAAAAATAAATCTACATGGGTATAGGACACAGGCGTGTCCCTAGGTACTTAGGCAGTGCGTGTCACATGTGCAACGCCCCGAACCCGATACCGTCGCCGGAGTCGAACACGAGGTGTTAACAGACTTCAAACCACTTATTCAACATTTCCCAGACAAGCTGCCAATCTGCGTACTAGTCGCTTTAAAAATCATATCTTGAGTTTCACAACTCGAAAATCAGTTTCGTGATTTTTCCCTGAAACTAGACTCATATGTCTATCTCCATAATTTTTTCTAGAATTTTTGGTGGGCCAATTAGTACAGTTTATTAGTCAAAGTCTCCCATGTTACAGGGATCGACTACACTAACCCTTGCGCATTACGAATTGGATATCTCCCTGCACAGAGCTTCAATACTGATGTCGTTTGTTTCTATAGAAACTAGACTCAGAGAGGAATCTGTACATATATGGCATGACTCCTAATTATCTCTGGTTAATTTATAATAAATCTCCAAAGTCGGAACAGGGAATCCAGAAACCGTTCTGGCCCTGTCTCACGAGAACCTCAATAACTCTTAACATACTGTCCATATGATCGTTTCGTTACTTTCCTATGAAAATAGATTCATTAAGGTTCGTTTACATAATTTATTAATTATTTAATTCTAATCCTACTATTTTTAGTGATTTTCCAAATCTACTTCACTGCTGCTGCCAGCATCTGCCTTTAAGGTAGATTTTACCTACTTCATAGTTTCAATGATTCAACTAGCCCTTTCAGCATAAATAGCACAAATTATGATGGTGATTAACCATTCCATACCAAATGATTATAACATTATGCTCAAACATATATAAGTCATTTTCGCATGGCTATATACATTAACCAAAATATTCCTCCGCCACTAGTCTATTTTATACATGCCATAAGATAATCCAAAACATAGCAGTACCAACAGTGGATAGTGATAGTGTGACTAGTTGCTGACGATCCCCGAGCCTGTAGCTTCGCAATGAGATCTATAAAACAGAGGAAACAGAGTAAACGGAGTAAGCATTACAATGCTTAGTAAGTTTTAAGCAGTGGCAATAGATAACAATCAAATTATAACATAGTTGTTCGTATTTTTATTTCACTCTTCCTTCGGGCATACCATCCCTTTTCCGAATACGCACATCTCATCATATACAATAGGCAGATAAACTTTCACATAAAAGTGAGCTCATGTGACATAGATATATCGTATGATTTCACATCACCCCTCACACTGATCCGATGTCACATAATCATAAGAATAGTCTCATAGATTGCTCTCGTATGCATCACATAACTACCTTATGATTTAGTGCAAATCAAGCTCACATATAAACTTGGAGTACATACCTGTTTAACCTTTCGCATTGAATATATTTATAAGCAATTCTTATTACGAAATCTTACCCGGATATAATCTCCACACGAAGTTATCGGGTCTTACCCGGACAAAATCCCCACACGTAGTCATCGGGTCCTTAGAACTCGGATATAGTACGAGCACGAAGCTTAGGGACATTAATCAGTGATAATATTCTCGCATAAAGCCTGCGGGGTTTTAACCCGGATATAGTACTGACACAAATGCCCTTCGGGACTTATCACATTTATGCACTTTCACATCCATCACAATGGCCACTCGGCCCTGTCACATATATACACTTTCACATTCATCACATCGGCCATTAAGCCTTATCACGCATATACACTTTCACATTCATCACATCGGCCATTAAGCCTTATCACGCATATACACTTTCACATTCATCACATCGGCCATTAAGCCTTATCACATATATATACACTTTCACATTCATCACATCGGCTATTAGGCCTTATCACACATATACACTTTCACATTCATCACATCGGCCATTAGGCCTTATCACACATATACACTTTCACATTCATCACATCGGCCATTAGGCCTTATCACATATATACACTTTCACATTCATCACATCGGCCATTAGGCCTTATCATGCATATACACTTTCACATTCATCACATCGGCCATTAGGCCTTATCACATATATACACTTTCACATTCATCACATCGGCCATTAGGCCTTATCACATATATACACTTTCACATTCATCACATCGGCCATTAGGCCTTATCACGCATATACACTTTCACATTCATCACATCGGCCATTAAGCCTTATCACATATATATACACTTTCACATATGAGTTTAATCAATAGCTTATAAGCAACTAAAACAAGTTTATCAAGGTTTACAACACAATCTCAAATTCAGCACAAGCTGTTTTTCCTGAGCAATAGTCACTAAATTATTTATAACTGGAGCTACAAAACTCCAAATCACTTTCCGTAAATTTTTCCTGAATATAAACTCGTATGTCTTCCATCCATAAAATTTCCAGAATTTTAGGTTTGGCCAATCAATACCAGATTTTTCTTAAAGTTTCCCCTGTTTCACTGCTTGACTAATCTGACCACTCTTCACTACGAATCAAATTTCTCATTATCAGAAATTCCTTTGCTTACACGGTTTCTTTTATAAGAAACTAGACTCATTAAGCTTTAATTTCATGTCTCATTCAGCCTCTAATTCAAATCCATGAATTTATGGTGATTTTCTAAATTCATGTTACTGCTGCTGTCCTGAGCAGGTTTATCACAATTTTACTCTTCTGACATATCCTTTCAGCACTTCATAATATCATATCCATTTGGCAACATATCATATCAATAGCTTACCTATACTTCATAATAACCATTAGGCTATATGCATAAAGATTTACAATAGAGTTATGATTCTTTTAATATGTGCTTAACATATCATACTCAATCACATTATAGGCTTTAATACTTAAAACTTACCTCGGAAGTGGTCGACGATTAGATGTCCACGGCTATTCGTTTACTTTCTCTTTTCCCCTATCCGACTTTGATCCTCTTTGCTCTTAAGCTTAAGTAAAACAATAGATTGCTTAAGTACTTAACTCATATTATTCACTTAACAATCACATTTGGCAATCACATATCATTTAATCTATTACAAACCAATTATACAAACTCATGGCCGAATATAACAAGAAGACTACTGGATTCTACTAGCCACTCATTGCCTATTATTAACCTTAATTATAAACGCATTCGGCAATTTGATAATTAAGTTCATATCATGGTATCATAACTCAACATTTATCAATATATCATTAACAAAATATGCTCATGTCAAATTTACTCCCAATCACATCTCAAAATTCAGCAAGCTTAGAACTCATTTAATAATTAAATTTGGTAGCTTAATCACTTTGCTAACTACTTATGCATATAATTCAATGATTTTTACATCATCTTACAATCACCATTATTCAAGACTTTGAGATTTCCACAAATGTTCATCTAATGCCTCTAGGCCGAATGTAATATTGCATCCAAATTCACATAGTTTTTTTTTTGTTATATCTAATTCTAATGTACATAATCATAATTCAATTCAACATTATAAACCATTATCACCCATTTAGCCGAATATACCACATAAATTTTTTTTTACATTACCCATGTAAATACCTATAGGTTCTTATACCTTAAATTCACACATTTAACCCTTTAATGCCTATTGATCATTCCTTTGGTCTTAACCTAAATGACAGCTCTCATTCTCCATATTGCAACCGAATTTTTCATAGCATGAAGACTTTCATACATTTATAAAAACTTTCATAACTCATTTGGCCTTATCAAGAACCATTTAACATGCAAGGAAAATAATCATAGAGGAAGAAATTAACATTCTATATAGACTCAATCTTTGACCGAATGTACAAGGTGCCTCTAAGCCACTCATCCAAAAATCTTTACCCCATTCTAGTCATTCCCCCATTTTACCGAATGAACATTTGTCTATTGATGCATGAAATTAAACCATGGGTTAAATAAGCTATGCACTTATCAATCTAATCTCATAGTCAATTAAAAAGAAAATCACAATGCATACCTTAAACTAGGATAGCCATGGCCGAATACCTTAGTTTTTCCTCTTCAATCTTCCCTTTCCCAAATTCGGCCACCAAGAAGAAAGATGAGCATGTAAAATTTTTTTTCTTTTGTTATCTTTCTTCAACTCACGGCAATGGAGGGGGGGGGAACATGGATGAGACAACTTTGTTTTCATCACCCCTCCCTTTTCATTTCTTTATTACTAACCTTTTATTTTATTCTTTCTCCCATAAAACACTAACACCAAATGTTTTTTTAATAGGCTTTAACTTATAGCATGGCCGGCCACCTTCTTGTTCTTTGGTTAATTTGACATGCAAATACAATTATTTTGCAACATGCATAAATAGGCCACTTACATTTGCCTAGCACATTTCTAAATTTTCTCACATAAGTCCTATTTAATAAAATTCACTTACAATTAACAAAATTCAAACATGAAATTTTCACACATGCATATGTACATATAATAAGCATCAAATATGACAGCTAATTATTTTTGTGACTCGGTTTTGTGGTCCCGAAACCACTTTTCGATTAGGGTCAATTTAGGGGTGTTACAACTCTTCCCCCCTTTAGGGATTTTCGTCCCCGAAAATTTCTACCGATGCGTAGTTTAGGATAACGTCCTCTTATTGAATTATATTCATATAAACATTAGCTCATCGATAGCAATTGTAATTCATTATTGATTTCGCATCGATCTATAAAATCATTTTCTTATCTTAAAACAAATACATAAACATTTCTACAAGTATGCACAAATATCTCATTTTCTTGATTTCATAAGCAATAATCACTTAATTTAATTCATAAATGCATTTCAAACACACATTAAGCACACATTAACATGTATAATTCACATCATCAACCCACATATTTGTAACCCACATTTTCATTCATGTATAAGCTGTAACCCAACCGAAAGTACACATATACTCAACATTCGACTTAACTCATTTCCAAAAGAAAAGTCAACTTCCACGTACCTGAACATTTAGTTCATTTAGCACATTCAATCATAGTTAACGTTACCCGTATACAGTCGAATAGGCATAAAGCCTAATGTAATACACTAGCTTGAGATTTATTCTAGCGCATAACTCGTATATCCAAAATTATCAACATTCATCAAAAATTCTTTCAAACTTTCGAATGTCGAAACTTAATCAAAATAATTTCTTGAACAAGATTAACAAAATAGTGTCCATTCAGCAATAGCACATATAACTCTTACAATGCCATATCCTAGATATGGTATTACATATTCTCACATATCGAGTCAATGCCATGTCCCAGACATGGTCTTACACACTATCTCAAATCAATGCCTTCGTCCCAAACGAGGTCTTACATGAATTCCACTTCACACACTTAGTGCCCACTGACCGATCTCGCACTCATAGTGCTCGGTTAAAGGAAATTCGCACACACACAGTGCCTCTAATTATTCACATACATAGTGCTCTTATCCATTCGTTAATACACATTGATATGACTTAACCAAGTCTATAAACATCATGTATGTGCACTTTTAAACATATCATCTCATTTAAATTTGAATTCGTATAGTAATGAATACTTAAACTTTGCTCAAATTACCGGCACGAAGCCTACTAGACACGAAGGCCCGAATACATCTCACCAGCATGATTGCTCTTCGGGACCTAGCCCGGATATAACACCAGCACGAATGCTCTTCGGAACTTAGTCCGGATACCTCACTAGCACGAATGCTCTTCGGAATTTAGCCCGGATTTAGTAACTCGCACCAATGCCTTCGGGTCTTAGCCCGGATATATCAACTTGCACAATTGCCTTCGGGTCTTAGCCCGGATATATCAATTCGCACAAATGCCTTCGGGTCTTAGCCCGGATATAATCACTAGCTCAATTGCCTTCGGGACTTAGCCCGGATATCATTCAAATGCTCACGCACACATATATCAACAATCATGACACATCCATATTTCACTTTCGTTACTAAGGCTCAAACACAAAGCATTTATTAAACCTTTCCAATTTCAGCTCAATAGCCACACACAAAGAGCATGATTTCAATTGGCTTTATAACATAGTAGGGTCATTACTCGAAGACTTACCCCTTTCCACTGTCCGAAATCGACTCGGTAAGGTCGCACCCTTAATATAAATAATTGATAGAGAATGTTCGCACACATAGTGCTTAATAATCAACCACGCACACTTAGTGCCACGTACTTTAAACTCGCACACTTAGTGCCATGCATTTCAAGCCCGCACACTTAGTGCCAATCTCACAACCGTGAACACTTATTGCCCGCACACTTAGTGCCAATCTCACAACCGTGAACACTTATTGCTCGCACACTTAGTGCCAATCTCACAACCGTGAACACTTATTGCCCGCACACTTAGTGCTGAAAACCAACCACTCTATACGCTTCACTGCCTTTTTACATTCGACAATTTCGTCTCTACATACATATACACATATAGCAATACACCTTAGTATATCATTTACATTACTCGAATACAAACAAAACACGCTTATCGACCATTCAATTTCCAGTTCCATAGCCACATACAAAAATCACATTTATAGTCATAACACTCTTTCAAAATTGCATCACTTATACCCTTATAATTCAATCCAAATCGAAATTCAAATACGAGTACATGATACGTACCTGATCAACTTAATAATTTAGGCATATCTAAGTGAAGTTATATCGCAAATTCTCATAGTCAGAAGCTTGCTACAGCTCGATCGGGATCAAGATTCATTACAATACAGCAAACACATTTTAATAGCCAAAAATCATCACACTATCATTTTATCACTTTATGGCATGTATAAATAGACTCAGGCGTGCTACGTTAGTCCTAGAATCGACTAAACCGTGGCTCTGATACCAATAAAATTGTAACGCCCCGAACCCGATACCGTCGCCGGAGTCGAACACGAGGTGTTAACAAACTTCAAACCACTTATTCGACATTTCCCAGACAAGCTGCCAATCTGCGTACTAGTCGCTTTAAAAATCATATCTTGAGTTTCACAACTCGAAAATCAGTTTCGTGATTTTTCCCTGAAACTAGACTCATATGTCTATCTCCATAATTGTTTCTAGAATTTTTGGTGGGCCAATTAGTACAGTTTATTAGTCAAAGTCTCCCATGTTACAGGGATCGACTACACTGACCCTTGCGCATTACGAATTGGATATCTCCCTGCACAGAGCTTCAATACTGATGTCGTTTGTTTCTATAGAAACTAGACTCAGAGAGGAATCTGTACATATATGGCATGACTCCTAATTATCTCTGGTTAATTTATAATAAATCTCCAAAGTCGGAACAGGGAATCCAGAAACCGTTCTGGCCCTGTCTCACGAGAACCTCAATAACTCTTAACATACTGTCCATATGATCGTTTCGTTACTTTCCTATGAAAATAGATTCATTAAGGTTCGTTTACATAATTTATTAATTATTTAATTCCAATCCTACTATTTTTACTGATTTTCTAAATCTACTTCACTGCTGCTGCCAGCATCTGCCTTTAAGGTAGATTTTACCTACATCATAGTTTCCATGATTCAACTAGCCCTTTCAGCATAAATAGCACAAATTATGATGGTGATTAACCATTCCATACCAAATGATTATAACATTATGCTCAAACATATATAAGCCATTTTCGCATGGCTATATACATTAACCAAAATATTCCTCCGCCACTAGTCTATTTTATATATGCCATAAGATAATCCAAAACATAGCAGTACCAACAGTGGATAGTGATACTGTGACTAGTTGCTGACGATCCCCGAGCCTGTAGCTTCGCAATGAGATCTATAAAACAGAGGAAACAGAGTAAACGGAGTAAGCATTACAATGCTTAGTAAGTTTTAAGCAGTGGCAATAGATAACAATCAAATTATAACATAGTTGTTCGTATTTTTATTTCACTCTTCCTTCGGGCATACCATCCCTTTTCCGAATACGCACATCTCATCATATACAATAGGCAGATAAACTTTCACATAAAAGTGAGCTCATGTGACATAGATATATCGTATGATTTCACATCACCCCTCACACTGATCTGATGTCACATAATCATAAGAATAGTCTCATAGATTGCTCTCGTATGCATCACATAACTACCATATGATTTAGTGCAAATCAAGCTCACATATAAACTTGGAGTACATACCTGTTTAACCTTTCGCATTGAATATATTTATAAGCAATTCTTATTACGAAATCTTACCCGGACATAATCTCCACACGAAGTTATCGGGTCTTACCCGGACAAAATCCCCACACGTAGTCATCGGGTCCTTAGAACTCGGATATAGTACGAGCACGAAGCTTAGGGACATTAATCAGTGATAATATTCTCGCATAAAGCCTGCGGGGTTTTTACCCGGATATAGTACTGACACAAATGCCCTTCGGGACTTATCACATTTATGCACTTTCACATCCATCACATTGGCCACTCGGCCCTGTCACATATATACACTTTCACATTCATCACATCGGCCATTAAGCCTTATCACGCATATACACTTTCACATTCATCACATCGGCCATTAAGCCTTATCACGCATATACACTTTCACATTCATCACATCGGCCATTAAGCCTTATCACATATATATACACTTTCACATTCATCACATCGGCTATTAGGCCTTATCACACATATACACTTTCACATTCATCACATCGGCCATTAGGCCTTATCACATATATACACTTTCACATTCATCACATCGGCCATTAGGCCTTATCACATATATACACTTTCACATTCATCACATCGGCCATTAGGCCTTATCACGCATATACACTTTCACATTCATCACATTGGCCATTAAGCCTTATCACATATATACACTTTCACATTCATCACATCGGCCATTAGGCCTTATCACATATATACACTTTCACATTCATCACATCGGCCATTAGGCCTTATCACGCATATACACTTTCACATTCATCACATCGGCCATTAAGCCTTATCACATATATATACACTTTCACATATGGGTTTAATCAATAGCTTATAAGCAACTAAAACAAGTTTATCAAGGTTTACAACACAATCTCAAATTCAGTACAAGCTGTTTTTCCTGAGCAATAGTCACTAAATTATTTATAACTGGAGCTACAAAACTCCAAATCACTTTCCGTAAATTTTTCCTGAATATAGACTCGTATGTCTTCCATCCATAAAATTTCCAGAATTTTAGGTTTGGCCAATCAATACCAGATTTTTCTTAAAGTTTCCCCTGTTTCACTGCTTGACTAATCTGACCACTCTTCACTATGAATCAAATTTCTCATTATCAGAAATTCCTTTGCTTACACGGTTTCTTTTATAAGAAACTAGACTCATTAAGCTTTAATTTCATGTCTCATTCAGCCTCTAATTCAAATCCATGAATTTATGGTGATTTTCTAAATTCATGTTACTGCTGCTGTCCTGAGCAGGTTTATCACAATTTTACTCTTCTGACATATCCTTTCAGCACTTCGTAATATCATATCCATTTGGCAACATATCATATCAATAACTTACCTATACTTCATAATAACCATTAGGCTATATGCATAAAGATTTACAATAGAGTTATGATTCTTTTAATATGTGCTTAACATATCATACTCAATCACATTATAGGCTTTAATACTTAAAACTTACCTCGGAAGTGGTCGACGATTAGATGTCCATGGCTATTCGTTTACTTTCTCTTTTCCCCTATCCGACTTTGATCCTCTTTGCTCTTAAGCTTAAGTAAAACAATAGATTGCTTAAGTACTTAACTCATATTATTCACTTAACAATCACATTTGGCAATCACATATCATTTAATCTATTACAAACCAATTATACAAACTCATGGCCGAATATAACAAGAAGACTACTGGATTCTACTAGCCACTCATTGCCTATTATTAACCTTACTTAATTATAAACGCATTCGGTAATTTGATAATTAAGTTCATATCATGGTATCATAACTCAACATTTATCAATATATCATTAACAAAATATGCTCATGTCAAATTTACTCCCAATCACATCTCAAAATTCAGCAAGCTTAGAACTCATTTAATAATTAAATTTGGTAGCTTAATCACTTTGCTAACTACTTATGCATATAATTCAATGATTTTTACATCATCTTACAATCACCATTATTCAAGACTTTGAGATTTCCACAAATGTTCATCTAATGCCTCTAGGCCGAATGTAATATTGCATCCAAATTCACATAGTTTTTTTTTTGTTATATCTAATTCTAATGTACATAATCATAATTCAATTCAACATTATAAACCATTATCACCCATTTAGCCGAATATACCACATAAATTTTTTTTACATTACCCATGTAAATACCTATAGGTTCTTATACCTTAAATTCACACATTTAACCCTTTAATGCCTATTGATCATTCCTTTGGTCTTAACCTAAATGACAGCTCTCATTCTCCATATTGCAACCGAATTTTTCATAGCATGAAGACTTTCATACATTTATAAAAACTTTCATAACTCATTTGGCCTTATCAAGAACCATTTAACATGCAAGGAAAATAATCATAGAGGAAGAAATTAACATTCTAAATAGACTCAATCTTTGACCGAATGTACAAGGTGCCTCTAAGCCACTCATCCAAAAATCTTTACCCCATTCTAGTCATTCCCCCATTTTACCGAATGAACATTTGTCTATTGATGCATGAAATTAAACCATGGGTTAAATAAGCTATGCACTTATCAATCTAATCTCATAGTCAATTAAAAAGAAAATCACAATGCATACCTTAAACTAGGATAGCCATGGCCGAATACCTTAGTTTTTCATATTCAATCTTCCCTTTCCCAAATTCGGCCACCAAGAAGAAAGATGAGCATGTAAATTTTTTTTTTCTTTTGTTATCTTTCTTCAACTCACGGCAATGGAGGGGGGGGAACATGGATGAGACAACTTTGTTTTCATCACCCCTCCCTTTTCATTTCTTTATTACTAACCTTTTATTTTATTCTTTCTCCCATAAAACACTAACACCAAATGTTTTTTAATAGGCTTTAACTTATAGCATGGCCGGCCACCTTCTTGTTCTTTGGTTAATTTGACATGCAAATACAATTATTTTGCAACATGCATAAATAGGCCACTTACATTTGCCTAGCACATTTCTAAATTTTCTCACATAAGTCCTATTTAATAAAATTCACTTACAATTAACAAAATTCAAACATGAAATTTTCACACATGCATATGTACATATAATAAGCATCAAATATGACAGCTAATTATTTTTATGACTCGGTTTTGTGGTCCCGAAACCACTTTTCGATTAGGGTCAATTTAGGGGTGTTACAACATGGGTCATCAACACGACCATGTTCAAGTTCCAGACGGGCGTGTTGCCCATCCATAAGGGTGTGTGCCCTATTTCAAAGGTCATTTTCCTAGTGTTGGTTAAGGGACCCGAGTTGGTCCCGAGTAGCTTCCAAGAGGTGTTTTGGAACTTGTAGGCCCAAGATAAGAAGATTTAGACAAATTTTGAAAAAGTTATAAGTTTTAATGGGCTCGTGTAATCCTACTTGTACGTATATATGTGATTTGTGAACAGTAATGCCTCGTACCTGATGTTGGCGTCGAACCTGGGTTAGGGGTGTTTCACCAAAATAGGCTGACAAAAGTGAGAGTATAAATGTAATGGTAATAATGAGAGTGTTTATTCGAATAGAATGTCAACAAAGAAATAAACAAATAAATATGTTGTGGCAAAGTTACTACGACAAAGAATAAGGATAGAGTGATGTTGATTCAGAAGGTCGGGATTGACTAGAATCAACCCTTACTATCAATAATGCCTTGGCAAAATCATATCTACTTTATTGCACAGAAGAGTTCTAAAATGGTCGGCCTCTCGCAAGAGCAAAACCTCTAGTTACCTTGCCTATGTCTATAAGCTTCTTAAAAATCTTACATGGGTTCCTTTTGTATGATCATGACTCTATGTCTAGAGTTGACTACAAGAGTCAATCGAATACTTTCTCATTTCATTTACTTTTAATCTAACCAATCCAACCCTTTTGTAATTAAAATCAGTTTATAAGAATGCGAACAATATTCTATGTCTAGAGATCGTTTGCATTTTAATTAAGAAATAAGAACAATCAAATGAAATAGTAAAGTAAATTAAAGATATATTGCATCCATAAAAACAGTGTAAGGTTCCATTGAAAGTAATCCCAACCCGATGAGATTTAGCTCATGGGCTAGGATATAAAATTTCAAACCAAAATATTATCCGACATTGTGTTCAACTACTTCATTTCAATCTCTCGAAAGAACACTAACAGAAATAGCAGAAGAACTTAAGGAAAAGCTTTCGCTTGCCCAGTCCACACTTTAATAGCACAACATCCCGTGATGGCTAAGAAGGACTACCTTTGACTTCCTTTCCTTTGCGTAGTCGAACCCTTATTCACGCCTAAGGACCTCTCCCACTTTTTTTCTTCTTTTTCTTTCACCATCTGTAAGGTCCCCTTCATTGGCTTTTATGGATAGATTAGGCTAGGGTCAGTGCCAATAATCGTGATTATCTTCTCCTATTTTAGGGGGATTTATCTAGTACAAGTTTGAATTTGAAGTAGGACTTTTTTTGTGAAAAATGTTGACTTGGTCTTCCCGGTATTGCCACAACATCCGTGCTAGCAAACTGTTTGCACTTTACCCTGACAAAACTTCACTCCTTTATTTTTCCCATTCTAAAACTTGTTCCTACCATACCAACACACAAAAACTCCACCACAAGTGATTAAACTCACCTAATTCCAACGTAGTCCATATAATACCCCTAACCTGAATCTGTCGCCGAAACAAGGTTACGGAGTATTACCGGAGATTACAAATAAAACGGACAGAAATTTCAAAAATTTCATAACATAATAATAATCACATCAAAACCAATCAACATCATATATATTGTCCTTTATACGAGCCCTTGAGGCCCTAAATACACATTAGAAACAAGTCGAGACTAAATTGAAAACTCAGAGAATTTTTTGGAAAACATTAAAAAATTTCAAAACTGCAAGGATCACATGGCCATGTAGCCAAGTCGTGTGACTCACATGGACAATGACACGCCCATGTCTCAAGCCATGTAGGCATTCAAAATAAGGACACACAGTCGTGTGCCAGCCTGTGTCTATGCCCAAGTAACTCACTGACTTGGGTCACATGGCCAAGCCACACGCCCATGTGCTAGGCCATGTACCCTTCGAAGTATTCTCACATGCCTATGTGCTAGGCCGTGGAACAGCCTAACTTGCAACCCTTCGAAAGCTACAGGGGACACATGACTGTGTCATCTAGCCGTGTGTCACACACAGTTGAGACACACGCCCATGTGTACGAAAATAGGTTATTTTACAAGCGATTTTCCCACCCAATTTGGCATCAACCTATATCCAACATTGTGCATATAAAGAAGCCATATTAAGGCATCCAAAACAAGTATAATCAAGACTTAAACATTTGGTATATTCATATACAACCAATATGCCCTTAGGCACTTCAAATGACAGTTCATAACATGTATAATTATGTATATAAATTGACCAAATAAGCCAACAACCTTCCAAGCAATTTGCTTCATTTCATGCCACTTAGATTACTTACCAAAAATTCCTAATTGGTACAAATTATACCATTCTAAACTAGAATTAATATACATATATACCTTCCACAACAAAGCACCAATTCACAGAAAACTATATGACACATCTAATGTGCACATTCACCAACTATTTAATTTTCCATAATTCAACCACAATTCAAACTACATATCAACCATTAAAGAGAAAATATTTACATACCATATACCAGACTTATACTATCATCAAAGTGCCAAAAGACTAGCCAAACAAATGGAAAAATTATCAACAAAGCATACAGTCCAACATTAGCCAAAATAACCTACACATGCCATTATAACCAAAGTTAAACCAACAGAAAGTACTGAGTGAGCCGATGGATAGTGTGATATAGCTCCGAAAAGCTTCCAACCCGAACGAGCTTTCAATTCACTAAAAACACAAAAATTACACCAAGTAAACATTTAAGCTTAGTAAGTTCATATAACATAGAATTTAACTTACCATTTAGTCACAATTTAGGTGAGTAAACATAGCATATCCCAACTCAATTTGGCCAAATCCCTAAGCACATATTTACCAACATGTTAGCCATGTAAAACACATATAATAGCCAATAAACATAGATTAATATATCCACTAAGCAAGTTTCATATACATGTATCATCCATTTCATATTTCAATATATCATGTAATATCATTTCTATGTATTTCATGTATACACCTGTAATAGTTTGTAATGAACTCATATCATTTCATAACAAAACATTGCCCATTGAACCATTTAGAATATTGTTGGATACAGAGGATAGCTCACACATAGTGTGCTAAATTGTAACCCGTCAATTCCTGTACATGTATGCTCATACGAGCTATGAATCAATATGGTCTCACGAGCCATAAATCGGTAAGCTCAGATGAGTTGAGAATTGGTAAGGTCTCACGAGCTGCAATTGGTAAGCTCATACGAGCTGAGAATCGGTAATCCCTAATGACATGTCATTTGTATCCTACGAATTCCTAAGGTTTAAACGGGACTCAGTAATCATCTTACGTCGTCGGATATGAGATATGTATTTAAACATGGAAATTATACAAATCACATATATATAATTCAATTAAAACATATAAATACTCAATTTAATTACATGAACTTACCTCGATGAGTATACGTAGATACGGAGGCGATTATTCGAAGATTTTCTCTTTGCCTCGATCTAACTCTGTTCAAGGTCAAACTAGATCTATACAGATAAATTTAACTCAATTTAATATATTTATAATTCAAATTAGTCCAAAACATATTTTGAAAAAATTACCATTTTGCCCCTATACTTTTAATTCTTTGCAATTTAGTCCCTAGTTCATAAAAATGAAAATTTACAAAATTTCACCACAACCCTCTATGGCCGAATATCAGATAGGTCCTTAGCATGCACTATAGTTTAATTATTTCATTATTTCACCATGTAATAATTCCTATATTTCAGTTTAATCCCTATTAAACAATTTCACTAAAAATTCCTTTACAAAAGTTGTTTATCAAACAACAACCATTCATTTTCTATCATCAAACTTCAAAACTCATATATATTTATCAATGGAAAAACCCTAATAGTTTAACAATTTCACAAACTAGTCCCCAGGCTAGCTAGATTAAGCTACAATGATCTCAAATACATAGAAATCATTAAAAAGAGAACAAAAAGGTATACCTAATTTGGTTGAAAGTATACAAAAAAGTAAGCTTGTTGAACCTAGGTCTCCAAAAATGTCTTCTTCACTTGTGAAAATTGGTTGAAAGAGATGATACAAAGTGATATAATTTGGTTTTATTTAATATTAACATATAGTTACTTATTTGCTAATTAACCTTTATTAACTTTAATAATTATAAAATTGCGTAGCCAACATCTTCCACTAACTAAAAAATTTTCTAATTATCATATAAGGACTTACACTTTAAGGGTCTATAGCTATTTAATACCTTTAGCTGTTAGAACACAACTTTTGCACTTTACGCGATTTAGTCCTTTTATCAAATTAAGCATGTAAACTATAAAATTTATTAACGAAATTTTTATATAGTAATACCATCATGCTGTAGACCATAAAATAATAATAAAATAAATTTTTTGACTTCAAATTTGTGATCCCGAAATCACTATTTTGATTTCATTAAAAATGAGCTGTTCAAAGGAGTAGTCAGTACGTACCAGAATAAAATGTATAGCCTTTGTCAAACGATCAACGATAACCCAAATGGCATCTTTCTCTCTCAAAGATAGAGGAAATCCTGTTAAAAAATCTATAGTAACTCGATCCCATTTCCACTCCGGTATCATCATTTGCTGTAATAGTCCTGAAGGCACCTAATGTTCAACTTTAACTTGCTGACATATAAAACATCTCGACAAAAAATCAAAAATCTTGCATTTCATTCCCGACCACCAATACATTTGTCTCAAATCACTGTATATTTTATTACTTCCTAGATGAGCAGACAAACTACTACTATGATCTTCATGCAAAATTTTCTGTATAAGCTCTGGGTTCTTCGGTACACAAACTTTACCTCTGAACAGTAAACAATCTTCGAGTCCTATATGGAAATTTGAATTAGAAGTCGACTCACAGTATTCGTTTAGCTAGTAGCTTACAATCACATTTTTGAGCTTCACAGATCTGTTGTAAAAACATCAGTCTAGCTTTTAACTCGACTAAGATCTAGCCATCATCAGATAATGCTAGTCATGTATTCATTGCTCACAAAGCAAACAAGGACTTTCTACTCAAAGCATTAGCAACTACGTTTGCTTTTCCCAGATGATAATCAATGATCACTTCATAATCTTTCAATAGTTCGAGCCATCTATGCCGTCTCATATTCAGATCTTTCTATGACATTAAATACTTTAAACTCTTGTGATCGGTATATGTGTGACATTTTTCACCGAACAAATAGTGTCGCCAAATTTTCAACACAAGCATAATAGTTTCCAACTCTAGGTCATGAGTCGGATAGTTCTTTTCATGTGGCTTTAACTATCTAGAAGCATAAGCTACTACTTTGCCTTCTTATATCAAAACACAGCCTAAACCATTTAAAGATGCATCGCTAAAAATCACAAATTCTTTACCCAATTCAGTCTAAACCAAAACTGGTGCTTCGGTCAAGAGTGCTTTCAACTGATTAAAACTTTGTTGGCATTTTTTAGACCATTCAAACTTTACGTCTTTTTGTAATAGCCACGTTATCAGTGTATCTATCATTGAGAACCCTTTGACAAATCTTCAATAATAACCAGCTAATTCTATATAGTTCTTTTCATGCGATTCTTGAAAAAAAAGACACGAGATTAGTGAAGTAAACAAGAATAAGTGGAGTTAATTGACTGAGATATTGTGTAGACTTAGGTGGCACTTATTTTGTAACATCCCAACTTAGGGCCTAGTCGGAACAGTGGTTTTGAGACCACATCTCCGAAATAGAAATAATTATTTCATGATTATTATGAGGCCTAGTATAAGGATGAATGCTTGTATAAAAATTTCAGGGAGAAATTCTATGCCTAAAATGCCCAATTTAGTTTTAGGGGCTAAATTGAATAAGTTGCAAAACTTGAGTCCTAGAAGCTTTCAGCATGAATTTGAGTTGGATTATGAATTAGAGGCCCTCAGATAGTAATTTACCAAGTTCTAAAAATTTGGACAAAATGGGCATGCATAGGTAAAATTTTAAAGAAATGCTTTAAGGGCATTTTGGTCATTTGGTTAATTTAAGAATAAAAAGGGAAAAATCAAGCAAAAATGTTGTCCATCTTCTTCATAGCGTGCTGAAAATTCAAGGGGTTCCATAACTAGGTTTTTCAACATTTCAAGCTTGATTGTAAGTGCTCCCTAGCCCCATTTTTGATGTTCTTTTTATTTTTTAGATATTTGAAGCATGTTCTAGCCATTTCTACCATTATTTTAAGCTAGGGTTCATGTTCAAAAACTTACCCATGTTTGTCATGTTTGTATTTTGGTGTTTAATGGAGGAATATGAAAGTTTGATGTATGATAAACATCTTTTGTTAAGTGGTTTTCCATGGAAACACCTAAAAGGACCAAGTTGCAAAAGATGTAAAAGTGAGAGGAAGAAAAGAGAAATAAAGGAAATGTGGGCTGTTATCAACTAGAATATAATTCAGCTAGGCTTGGGAAAACAAGGTAATACGTGTATTTCGTTATACGAGCCTAGGAACTAAAATGTAAAAAATGTACAAATTTAGTGGTAAAAAGGTAATTTTACCATCGAATAAGTTTTAGGTCTGAAATTGAAGAATGTGATGAATTAATAATTTAATTTGTTTATATAGACTCGGAAAGACCAATTCTAGAAGTAGACCATGGAAAACAAAAGGTTTTGGAATAGCCAGAATCCAAACCTGAGACATCATTCAAGTAAGTTCGTGTAACTTAACCTGTTATATATATATAAATGTGTTGATTCTATTGCTGTGTTGTATTGAATGTGCAATGTACAAATATTGAATTGTATGAAATGTCCATAATCCCGAAATTGAGTGAAAAGAGTTATATTCCATTCGAATATTGAATTCTGATGGATAAGTTATTTCTCTTGTGATATAGGACCCTGCATGTGTTGCAGAAAGGATTTAACCGAGACGAGTAATCCATTTATCTCAGTGTAGAAAGGATTTAGCCCAAACGGGTAATCTTAAAACGAGCCTATTGATCATATGTTTCAGTTAGGATTTAGCTCGGACTGGTAATCCTGAGTGACTGGATTTAGCCTGGACTGGTAATCTAGATTAGACCTTGTAGGGAATTCTTTGTCATAAGAAGGATTTAACCTGGACTGGTAATCTGACAAAGCCTTTAGAGTACATGGCACAGCTAGAATTTAGCCTGTTATTTCTCATGGCCATACTTAACCATACATTCCATCGATTAAGATAGCTTTTACTAAATACCTACACTCAATCAACAAGTTAGTCACTTGTATATCAATATGCATAGATGAGCTCATTATATCATGCACACATTCAAATTCATATTTCTCAAGTCATTTACATGTACTTTATCCATTGGATCATTGAATTCCCGATGGATATTTCATCATTTAGTACACTCTTGATGTACAATTTACTGACCGTCAATTCATATTCAGTAGTACCCTTTTGGTACACTCTCAAGCCATATCTTTTACAGCAGAATTACCAATCCAGGCTAAATTCTAGCTGTGCCATGTACTCTAAGGGCTTTGTCAAATTACCAGTCCAGGGTAAATTTTCTTTGTGACAAAGAATTCCCTACAAAGTCTAATCTAGATTACCAGTCTAGGCTAAATCCAATCAAATAGGATTACCAGTCCACGCTAAATCCTAATTGAAACATATGATTGATAGGCTCGTTCCAGGATTACCCATCTGGGCTAAATCTTTTCTACACAAAGATTAATGGATTACCCATCTGGGCTAAATCCTTTCTGCAACATAAGGAGGATCCCATTTCACATGAGGAATAACTTATCCATCGGAACTCTGTATTTAAACGGATTATAAATCTTTTCACTCAATTTTGGGATTGTGGAGACCCCATACCCAGCCTAGATGTTATGGCTGAATCTGGAGTGTCACAATAGAGTGCTTTTCGAAAATTTGCTCTACCTGATGAAAACGCGTTTGGAAATTTAAAGCCTATTTGTTAGAACTCAAATCGTTCTAGCTATTCATTATTCACTTTAAATCGTCATTACTTGTCAACCCTGTTTGTTGCGTAAGCATTTTAAAAGTGTTACGGAAACGTAGTGTTTTGAACACAGTTATCATATTGGAAAACCGCATTCTACTTTTAATAGATATAAATCATATTAAACAAAAAATCCCAAATTAAAAGATAGAAAATTAGAGAGGCCTTATTACATAATTTTAAACCCAATTCGAAATCTAATAGTAAATAAATGCAAAATAAAAGAAAACAGAAGTAGTAGTGTGGCCATCTCTGAGTTCCTCGCAGCACCGATCCGCCTAAGGATTACCTAAATAGTTACAATAGATGGGTGAGTTTACGAAAACTCAGTGTGTAATCCCAATAAAAAACAAACAGTGAGCTATACAATCTGGACTAAGCCCATATTAGTAACAAACTGGGCCTGAGCCCATTACAATAATAGTAACAGTGTGGGCCTTAGCCTAATGCGGTAACAATACAGGACAATAATGCAACCCAACCCAATCCAGCCAACGCACCACTTCGTACCACCAACACACCATGTGGGGACCAAGTCGACCCACCCAGCTAACACACTAATATCGCAACAAAGCTGCTAATAACAGTAATGCAGCAAGCTGCTAGTATCAGTATATGGCACAAAGCCATGAGTAGTGGCTCAAAGCCATTCAGTAGCGGCACAAAGCCACCAATAGTGGCACAAAGCCATCAATAGTAGCACAAGCCATCAATAGTGCATAAAGCCTTGAATAGTGGCATAAGCCATCATAATGGCACAAATCCATGAGTAGTGGCAGAAAGCCATAAATATCGCAGTAAGTTACCAGTAATAGTAACACAACAAGCTACCAGTATTAGGCTTTAAGCCATCAGCAGGTCCACAGTCGTCTTGTACGACCCATGCAACCTTAGGTCGACAGTGGTCTTGTGCGACCCGTGCGACCATAGCAGTACAGTACACTTCCTCTAAAGCGTATAAACCATCCCCATGCATTATTTCATGTCATAAACCATACATACATGCAAAATGTCATACTCAGAAAGAACAGTCAAATCATGGCATAAATTAGTCAATTACCCGCGAGAGAAAAATAATCATTTTTCCCTATAAGGTACTTTGGTCATTTTATCTGCCTTGGGTCTAGGTACTCTTATCGACCCATCAGAAGGTCTACAGTCGCCTTGAGCGACTCGTGTAACCGTAACGGTCCTAATAGTGAAAATGGGCCTGAGGCCTATTATACGGCCCAAGTAGGCCCACACGCTCATGTGGCCCATCAAGCACAAAATTTACCACGGCCATACGAGCTACGTAGCCCATTCCAATATTACCACATACCATTGACTTTATCCGTGTGGAGCCCATGAGCCCAATGGGCCTACACGGCCTATTTCGACCCATTGTGGCCCAGAATGGTCCAAACCCATGACAACACCCATGGTGGCCTCTACAATCTAATACTGACATTTTGTGGGCTCAGTTCACCATATGCGCATTTGCACACCCATGTGGCCAAAAGGCCATCCTTTCGACTTTTCGGCTTTTCGACATTTTGGCTTTTGCCGATCTACAGTCTATTCAGTGTGTGAATACGCACCTGTTTGCAAAAAGAGTGTAGTTCCCTTGAACACCAATCTATATTCAAACATATCCACAACGTCAGTCCTTTAACAAATGGGTAACTAAACCCTTTAATAATACTTATCCAAATCATGATTCGACACTTAACTTGATCGAACACTTAAGGTTCCTCACCCTTAGACGTCGTTGAAGATCGATTATAGATTACTACAGATCGACTACATTCAGAGCAAAATCCATTATCCTCTAATAGAAAGTTCAAATAACCAATTGAACCAAATAATACTTACCAAAAGAATTGTGAAACCGATTCTTAAGGGTGGAAAAAATTGATTCACAATCCCTAATAAGATAGTCGCTAAGACGAGGCAGAACTAACGTCACCACTCCTTTAACAACGCGATCAGAAAAGACAAGGTTGAAAGAGAACCATAGCTATGACTGAAGAGAAAAGAATGGATAGAAACAACATCCAATGAAATAGTACTTACCACCCAGATCGACCGAGAGGATAACAAAAGAATCCGCTCCGAAAAGGTCAACATAGGAGCACTATTCGGCTAGCTAGAACCCAATGGCATAGGAGAAGAAAAAGAATGACTCAATCACCACAAGCCAAAACCGAATGAGTTAGAGTAGAGAAGAGGGTACAATCGGCTAGGGGAAAATTGATTGAGAGAAAGGGAGAAGAGAGGAAGGAAGGTTTAGCTATGAAAAAGAAATTAGAAGAAGGAGAAGTGATGGAGAGACGGATCTAGATTAAATAAGGTATCAGTCGGTAGAGTAGAATCAAAGTAAATTAACTCGAAGCATCCCCAAACGATCACAAATAAGTTTCAGCTACTAAACCAGCATAAACAAAAGAGAATAAAAAGAAGAAAAATGAGTCAGCTATCGAAAAGAGAGCAAGCAATAGCGAAATTTAGCACTAAGTGCCTATGAACGATTTTGGCACAAGAAGAGACCTATTTTTAGTAACCAGCTCCCTCTCCCTTACTCCTTGATTCACTCCACGAATTTCTCCTAAATATCCTCCTGTCCATCAATTCAAACATTCAAAAATCCCCCTTTTTACTCCCCAAATTCAGCCAACAACGATACGATTCAAACCAGTTCAAATTCTTGGTGTTTCGGTCAAACACAACTTCCTCCATGGCCTTTAGCCAAAATAACCTCCTTTTGATCAAGTAAGGATTCAAACCTCAGACCACCAGCATATACAACATGCTACTGACCACTAGATCAGTAGGCTTTTTGTGTCATGCTTTTCCACATTAACTTATAGGGTTTTATCCTTAAAACCAAATTTTGTAGAAGCCAAGGCTTAAACCCAAGACTTCCCAATATTTCCAGAGCACACAACACTAAGCCAAACTCTCAATTGTGTCACTTCCTTCCACAATTAAATATATATGTGCAGTATCCTAACTGCACCCACTCGAGACTAAAAACTTCTAAGCCCAATATTTAGGGCGTTACAATTCACCCCTCCTTAAAGAAATTTTGTCCTCGAATTTCCAACATCAAAACAGTTGCACACCTCAGACTACACCACTACGTTCTCGCTGTGCACTCTGATCCCAATAACACTTACACACTTTAACTTGAACTTGAAATCTTTTACACGCACCCAAGCATCTAACCATTGGAGCAGATAGATATCACCCGCATACATTTCTATATCCAACCACCCACCCAAATAAAGCATACCTGACTTAAAAGTGATTGGCAATCCCGAACCTGATGCCATTCGACCCGCATCTGAGACAAGCTCCCGACTTCCTCCGGC
The DNA here is from genome assembly GCF_007990345.1 of Gossypium hirsutum. Lineage (NCBI taxonomy): Eukaryota > Viridiplantae > Streptophyta > Magnoliopsida > Malvales > Malvaceae > Gossypium > Gossypium hirsutum. The sequence goes on along the minus strand of NC_053426.1, from coordinate 54,416,908 downwards.
ATTCACCCGAATGGTACCTTTTACAATGTTCGCAAGCTGAAAAATTCAAACGCATTTTAACACTTTTCACAGAACGAGGCTCCAGCCTCAGAGAATTGTGATCTCTCTTCTTCTTATAATCCAAGCACCTAGCCTGAAGCATTTCACCATCTCCTTAACTATGGCCTCAAACTTCCTCTAGCACCTCCCTTACTATGAGTTAGTGCCTCAGTACCATGCTCCAGGTTATCACCACCTGAAGTTGGCAAACTTACCCTGACCTCCTTCTCCTGAACAATCTCATGATCTGGTGAAATAGGCAACCCTTGCGTCCTTGATTACCTTCAGAATCCATATCAGTTCTGTCGTTAACTTAAAATCTACATTTCCAAAACACAGAGAATAAATACAAAATCTAAATCCCAGTGTTTCCAATTCACTCTAACTAAGTCTAATATCTAAAGAAATCACAGTATTTATATTTACTGCATTTCAGTGCAAACAGCAACAGTTTCAGAATGACTTACAGGACCGCGGAAACTCGATGTACCACACATTCAGCACATCCTTTCAAAGAGTTCATATCGTTTTAATACAGTTCTTTAGAATTTCAAAGTTTAGGAAGCAACCCGAGTCCATAGCCAAGTTATGCAACTTGACTTTGATACCACTAAATGTAACACCCAATACCTGGCCTAGACGTTATGGCCGAATCTAGTGTGTCACATTGGAGTGCTTTTCGAAAACTTGCTCTAGCTGATGAAAACTCATTTGGAAATTTAAAGCCTCTTTGTTAGAACTCAAATCATTCTAGCTATTCGTTATTCACTTTAAATCGTCATTACTTGTAAACCTTGTTTGTTGCGGAAGCATTTTAAAAGTGTTGCGGAAACGTAGTGTTTTGAAAACAGTTATCATTTTGGAAACTACATTCTACTTTTAACAGATATAAATCATATTAACAAAAAATCCCAAATTAAAAGCTAGAAAATTAGAGTGGCCTTATTACATAATTTTAAACCCAATACGAAATCTAATAGTAAATAAATGCCAAATAAAAGAAAACAGAAGTAGTAGTGTGGCCATCTCCGAGCCCTCGTAGCACCGATCTGCCTAAGGATTACCTGAATAGTTAAAAAAATAGGTGAGTTTACGAAAGCTCAGTGTGTAATCCCAATAATAACTATAACACCCCAAACCCGGCCCAGACGTTATGGCCAGATCTGACATGCCACATCGAAGCGTTCAAAACATTTTAGGTTGTTGTTCTAGAAAACTTACTTAGTGTTTTAAAGACAATTTTAGTGGAGGTTAAAGTGAATGGAAGCTACGCACAGGTAGGAATCCGAAAAAGAGGAGGTGAGTCCATCGGACTGCCTAAGTACCAAGCTCCCTTCGGATCATATCTAGACATGCACACCGCCATTGCCATACTCTAACATGTGTATATTTTTTAGGTTACCAAGGTAATTATGTTGTTTAAAAAAATATTTGAATTTGGAAATGTTATCATAGCGGAAGCCTTGCTTGTAATCGTGTTACGTTGAAATCAATATATGTTTTTGAAAGCACGTTTTAGATCTACCCAATTTTATAGTTAAAATAAATTAGGTTCATCAAAATAAATATAAAACAAAACCATAAATAATTGAGCGGCCTTATACATTTAAAAAACCAAAACCATAAATGAAAATAAAAGACGTCCAGTTCATCTGAAAGAAACCGAATTTGCAGACTCGTGTGGCCATCCGAATCCCTCACAGCTCCAAGCCCACTATGGTTGGGATCACCTGCGTGGATGAAAAAGAAGGGTGGTTTTTGGGAACTCAGTGTGTAAGTTAACCCAACCATAGCCTATATCAGCTCAACTACAGAAACATAATCAGTTGGCCATAGCCCAGAACAGAACTAAGAATAGAGCCAATAGGCCCATAACAGAACAGAACAGATATCACATGTTATGCAAACCTAAACCATCCAACTACATACACCCCATACCAACTTTCACCATGTGGGAAGAGTACTCGACCACCCAATCGCTACACGCCACAGAAATATGCAGCATGGCTGCCATAACAGATAATGTGATAGAGTCACCAGAACAGATAATTGTGGTAAAGCCACCAGAACAGATGTATGTGGCAAGCCACCAGACAGATGTATGTGGCAAAGCCACCAGATCAGATATTGTGGCATAGCCACCAGGACACTTCCTCATAATATAACCCATGTCCCCATGCAACAGATATACAATCATGGCATACATCATACAGATTGAATCATCATGCTTTTCAGTCAAAGTAACCCTAGGGGTATAATGGTAATATTGCACTTAGGGGTATATCAGTAATTTCCATACATAGGGGTATTCAAGTAGTTTAACTATTTTTGGGTTTCCATGCATATTTCTACCATTTACGTACTAACAGAAACACTTACCGCGCATACTTACCGATTGGGCCCCGTTGGCCCATTAACCCGATTCGGACCGTTAAGCCCAAAATATCATTAATGTACGAAATTGCACGTACCGTAGTTTTATCACTTTAGATTACCAAAATATTAACCCACTTATCTTACGAGCATTCCCACACTCGCAAGTTCCCAAAATACCGATTTTTCGGCATTTTGGCTTTTCGGCTTTCGCTGATCTAGTTATGAGAGGGTGTCAGCTACACACCTGTTTGCGACGATTCGTTGATGAGATCCATGCACGAACTGCCTACAATCATATTACTACCATGTTAATCTAACTACCGAATGAACTACATATTAACCCTTACCCTATTCGACCAACAACCCTTAGGCACTAGCATCCTACCTTTGCCGAAGCTAGCGACTAGATTTAGATCCAGTTGTTCCCCTTGTCCAAGCCCTTGATCAGCAGCCTCTAGATCACACTATCATCAAGATAAAACAATTATCACAACCCTTTAGGGCTACAAGTCCAAAACAACAGCCTCCCTATCCTTTAGGGATTTCGGCTTTTTCTAAATATAAAATAAGACTAGGTTGAAAAGACTTACCACTGATTCCTTCAGTCAAAAATTATCCTTAATCCACTCAATTCTGATGCCCAATCTAAGCCCTCAAATGATAGCAAAATTCGAGCCTTTAGTGATCTCAATATTCGACTAAGTCCTAGGAGTGGAGTTTTCGGCTTTTCTCTTGTAACTGTGTAACGAAGATGAAATAGGAGGGTTTTGCTGTGGTCTTGTCGATAGAAACTTGAGGTTTAGAGAACTAAAGAATCGGTCAGAATGATGAAAATATGAGAGAATTGGCTGGGAGAAATCGTCACAGAAGAAAGTATGGTTTTCGGGATTTTGGCTTTTTATGGCAAATGGCTACGAGGGTTTGAACGTCTGAAGAAAAGATGGATGCACAGGGAATAGAGAGATTCGGCTATAGAGAAAAGAAGAAAAAGTTGATGGAGAGAGGAGAAAGAAAAGAAGAGGAGAGTAGTCAGGAACGGCACAACTTACCCTAATGCCAATTTTATACTGGCACTTAACCTAGCCGAATTCCTATGCTAGAAGCCCTTGGCCGGCAACTCTTGCTCTTGATCAGTCCTAAATTTTCCTTTATCAGCTCCTAATCCTCTCCTTATCAGCTCCTAAATCTTCTCCTGACAGCCTTTCACTTCAGTTCCACTGCTTACCTTTCTATAACATAAAAATTAATTCACTTAAATCTTGCTTACCCTTGCAACATCCGAACCTTTGCTCCCCTGTTGTCCTTCTGCCACTTCACGCCACACTTTAAAGCCCCAAGTGGCCTCCCCCATGTCCATACTGATTCAAACAGATGAGGTATTGTTGTTGCATCACCTCTTCTGGCTCCTACTTAGCTTCCTCTCTGCCATGATTACGCCAAAGCACATTCACTAATGGGACAGATTTCCTTCTGAAAACTTTCATATCTCAATATCTGCACAGGCTCCTCCTCAAAGGTCAAATCAGTTTGAACATCAATTTCTGCAATTGGCACGATTGAGCAGGGTCAGAGCGATAACGCCTTAACATGGAGACGTGAAAAACATCGTGAATCATGTCTAGCTCTGGAGGCAATTCCAATTGATAAGCCATTGGGCCTACTCGCTTCAGAACCCGATAGGGCCCAATGAACCGCGGGCTCAACTTGCTTCTTACCAAACTGTAATATCTTCTTCCAAGGCAAAACCTTTAAGAAAACCATATCACCTACTGAGTACTCAATTTCCTTACGCTTCAAATCTGCATACGACTTTTTCCTATCAGATGCTTCTTTTAATCGATCCCTAATTATTCTGACCTTATCTTCAGTATCAGCTACCAATTCTGGCCCAATAACTTGTCGCTCTCCTAGTTCAATCCAACAACTAGGGGTACGACACCTTCGTCCATACAGTGCTTCATACAGTGCCATTCGAATACTCACCTAGCAACTGTTATTGTACGCAAATTCTGCCAACGGTAAGTAATCCTCCCAACTACCTCAGAAGTCAATCACGCATCCCCAAAACATGTTCTACAGAATCTGAATAACCCTTTCCAACTGACCATCATTTTGGGGATGGAAAGCCGTACTAAAGTTCAATCGCATCCCCAACGCCTCATGCAACTTTTTCCAAAATCGAGATGTGAATCTGGGATCCCGGTCAGAGATAATCGAAACTGGGACTCCATAAAGTCGCACAATCTCCGCCACATACAGCTTGGCTAACTTTTGAAGTGAGAAGTCTGTACGTACAGGTATGAAATGGGCTGATTTGGTCAACCTATCCACAATCACCCACACTGAGTCTTTCTTCGATGGTGTCAAAGGCAACCACTCACAAAGTCCATGGTTATCCTCTCCCACTTCCAAAGTGGTATCTTCACCGGCTGTAACAGTCCAGAAGGTAATTGAAGCTCAGCTTTCACTTGCTAGCATGTCAGACATTTCCCTACGAACTCCGTTACTTCTCGTGTAAGTCCAGGCCACCAGTACAATTCTCGCAAGTCGTGATACAATTTATTCCCTCCAGGATGCATAGC